>NC_038043.1:56849435-57185149 GCF_002211085.1 Panicum hallii
AATTCCGCCCTTTGATGCATGTTTTTGTCCTAGTTTTTATAAACACAACCCGATGGCCTGTTTTATAAAATTGCATGGTTTTGCGTGCCGTAACCATGGTAGGATAGCCACCCTTGTTGTGACAACCATACCTTGACCACCTGATTTTATAAAGAAAATGCGTGTGTGTGGGAAAGGGTAAAATGTGGATTTGAGAAACGAGTCGGACGGGATGGATGGCATTTCTGTGTGAATTGCCGTTTGGTGTGCTCGTACCTGTGTGGTTGAGCGTGGAGGGGAGATATCCATCTTGTCACCCCTAAGGACCGAGTTGATGTGTCGTCTCACCTAGCTTCCTGTCGTGCAAACCACTTGACCGTTGTATGGGCAACGGCTTGGCCTAACCCCACTAGTTAGTCTGATAGCCATCAGGAGAGCTGGGAGCAACGGGTGATCAAGGAGACGGGATAAGCTCTGTGTGACTTATGCCCCGGTTAAACCTCGGTGGTAGGTCGAATGACCCCTTGATAAATCCCGTGGTGGCTAGTCAGGTCTAGCTAAGGTGGGTAAGGGCTTCGATGGGATCTGCACCGGCACTAAGGTGTTCGTGCTGTGGTACCCCACCTGTGGGTAAAGTTGCACACCTCTGCAGAGTTGAAAATCTATTCGAATAGCCGTGCCCACGGTATTGGGCAAGTTATGGTGTGGTCACATAACTAGTGTTTATCTCTGGGAATGGATGGGCTGGTGTGAGTCGTTTGGAAAGTGTCCGGCAGTTGTGCCGTGAGCTACGGCGGACGAGGAGTCCGGTAGCATTTTCAAACCTGGATCCTGTGTGGATCAACACTGCGTGCTCCTTGGTATAAGAAAACCTGTTTTGAAAAGTGCTTTTAAAACGAACCCCTGCATATAACTGTGTTTTCCGCAAATGAACCGTAACCTTATCCTTGGATTATCCTGTGCATTAAATTCTGTTATACCCCCTTCCGTGGGTGTGATTGGACTTGCTGAGTACGTTTGTACTCACCCCATTCTTACTTTTACAGTGGAAGACCCAGACTACGTCCCCGAAGCGAAGACAACGAGTAGGGTTTCGTCCTGCACCCAGTCTTGCCTGTGGTTGAGGCCACCGCTGGATTCCGCATGGCGCAAGACTCTGATGATTCTCTTTTCGTAACTAGTGTAGTGGTGTGGGTTTTAGTTGTAATCCTCGCGATAGTGGCGCTTCACTGCCCATTACCGTGAAGAGTTGTACGGTGATGTACCACCTGTTGTAATAAAAGTGTTATCAGCCTCCTGGGACTGATAAATTAACGCTTTTAAGTCTTCCTTGATGGGGGGACGCTTCAGGTGGTATCAGAGCCGTAGACTGGCCGTAGGACGCGACCCTAGGAGCGAAACCCCTTTTCAGGCCCTAGAACTTGCCCCGATTTAGAAATTTTCTGCAAACACTCACCACTGGTCTTTGCCTTATTCCAGATGGCTGGCAATGGATGGGTTAGCGGAATCTGCCACGCAGAGCCCGGCCTCCCCAAGTTGCTATTGCTCAGCCTGGAACGCGTCGGGGTTATGGAACCACCGGAGTATGCCTACCGTGAGTACGTCGCCGGAGGCACCCTTCGGTGCGACATGATGGTTTTTGTGGAGAGAAGCACCCGCTACCCTGATGTGGACCCTTGGTTCATCTCCACCGCTGGCTTCCGTTTCCCCGACACTTATCGAAAGACCGCCCGTAAAGCCCTGCGACGGCTGCGTGTGCTCTACAGGCACCACCTTCAGCGGACCCCTATGGGATTTTTCCCACCCGCTGAGGGAAGAGGACGCACTTGGATTGCCCGGATGAGAGGACTTGGACGAGAAGAAGAAGACCTAGAAGATACGGTCTCCCACCTATCCATCTACCTTACTGGCTTGGATGCACTCTGCCGCGAACAGTCGGCGCAACTGAAGCAGCTAATCCGTGGGATTGAAAGGATAACCCAGGAGCTGGAGGAACAACGGACAAGAGCTGCAAACGCCGAGTATTCCTTAGCCGCCCTCCAAGCCCAGATGCAAGAATACGAGAACCGCAACGGAATAGGTGGATGGGTAGAGGAAGAAGAAGAAGAACCCATGGAAACCCATTGGGATAAGGGTACTCAGACCGAAAACGAGATGGATCGGTTCCTTCCAATAAAGAAGCGCTCTATCAGGACCGAGGAAGAATCCCCGTAATAGGATTAGCACTCCAAGTTAGAACCCGACCCTAATAACCCCGTGCCCCTGGAAACTGTACCCCACCATGTTGCAATAATAAATGATATCTACTCCCTCGTTGTACCTGTACAAAATTTGTTTACCCTGTTCATGTTTCAGATGGCTGAGGAAGGATGGACCCAGGGCGATTGCCAAGCTGCACCTGGATTCCCCAGCCTCTTGATCAACACCCTGGAAGACCTTGGCGTTACGGAGCGCCCAAGGTACTACAGCCGAGAGTACGAGCACCATGGTACCCTCCGCTGCAGGGTGATCCTGGTCATCGCCAGGAGCAACCGCTACCCCGACATCCAGCCTTGGCGAGCGACCGCCACAGGATTTAGACACCAAGATACCTACCCCCTGGCCATCAGAAAAGCACTCCGTTATTTGTGCCGGATTTTTGAAGAACACCTCGCCCCCACGCCAGCGAAGTTCTTCCCGCCGGCCATCAGGACCCCAGTCTGGGAAGCACGCATGAGAAACCTGGAGCGACGTCGCCACGAAGAAGGCCCCCTGTACCAAGTGGCTACTTACCTAGCCGCCTTGGACCAACTCTTTGATGAGCAAGCCAACCTTCTAAGGGAGCAGACCCATCGAGCCGAGCAAGCAGAGCTCGCAGTGAGATTACAGCAGATCCGAGCCGCCCACGCCGAGGCAAGAGCCGCAGCCGCGGTCAGTAACGAAGCAGTCGCCCAAGAAAGCCTCAGGCAAGCCCGAGACCGGCGCATGCAAGATTGGACCCGAAGTGGGACACCAG
Organism: Panicum hallii; assembly: GCF_002211085.1. Classification (NCBI taxonomy): domain Eukaryota; kingdom Viridiplantae; phylum Streptophyta; class Magnoliopsida; order Poales; family Poaceae; genus Panicum; species Panicum hallii. The sequence continues at coordinate 56,852,410 of NC_038043.1, forward strand.
TCCCGGCGATAGGGGAGGACCATGTTTTACTTGGGACGCCCATCATAGGATGGGGACCCCTTTTTGGAAACACACAAGCCCCACCCGGGAACCCTGAAAGCTCTGCTGCCGCCGTCGAAAGGGATGATGAAGCGCAACCCCTGGCCGGTGGAAACCCAGAGGACGGCGAGCAAGGATCACTCGCGCTCTCCACCCCAGAAGAAGGCCTGCCCCGCGAGTAAAATGACCGGTGCCACCCTAGTGATGTGTCCCCAGCCACTTTTGTTGTTGTGCCTGATCCCAGACGAGTAGTACGAGACCTAGCCTTACCCTAAGTTGTACCCCCTTGCAGTAATAAAATGGTTTGTGCTTGTTGTTTGTGATGTTGTGTGCTGGCTTGTTGTGTGCTGATTATTTATATGAGTACCGGCAGGAGGTAGATTCTGCCTTATATATATACGAATTAAACAACTTAAACATCACATAAACGTAACCCCAATCTACCCGATCAACAGGTGACCCCCCGGAACGTCGCGAGGGCCTCCCGTGGCCGGAACCCCGTAGCCGCTAGTGTCGGAGCACATCCCGTTGAACAAGATCTTCCCCAAGGAGAACAAGAAGTAAGCCAGAACCGAGGGGGAAGTCAAGAAGGAGAACAACTACCACCACCCCCACCCCTCGGAGACCTGGCGCAGATCATCCATAACCAGACCCTCATATTGGAGACTCTGGCGAATGCCCTCATTAACCGGCAGCCACGAGGGCAGAATATGAACGACAAGCTGACGGCCTTTCTAAGGACCAAGCCACCTACCTTCGCCGGATCCTGCAACCCGTTGGATGCTGACGACTGGTTGCGAGTAATTCAGAGGAAGCTCGAACCATTCGAATGCCAGGACCGGGATAAAGTCCTTCTGGCAGCCCACCAGCTCACCGGAACAGCGTTATCCTGGTGGGAAAACTATTGTGCCGCAGCCGAAGATGCCTCTACCATCACCTGGGGAGAATTTGTAAGGGAGTTCCGCCGCTACCACATCCCTTCGGCCACTATGAAGCGCAAGGCAGATGAATTCCGCGCACTACAGCAAGGAAGCATGTCGGTGGAAGAGTACACCCACCGGTTCATAGAATTGGCCCGGTACGCGCCGGAAGAAGTAAATGACGACGATAAGAAGCAAGACATGTTCAAGAAGGGGTTAAGCCCAGAACTCCGGACCTTGCTTACTCCCCAGATCTATCCGGACTTCAACACCCTGATGAACAAGGCTATCCTCACAGAAAGGGCCAAAGCTGAAGAGAGAGAGGATAATAAACGCAAATTCCTGGAAAGTAAGGCCCGCCAACAGGATCGCTTCCAAAAGCCGAGGAACACCAACTACACTGCACCAAGATCTCAGGCCCCAATGCAGTATAGGACCCAGTCCCAAGTGACAGGATCGCAGGCCCCGCCTAGGAGTCAGAATACCACGAGGGCCCCGCAGAGCAATGCAAGCCAGGCCGCCCCTGACAACAACAATGTTAGGGCCTGTTTCAACTGCCGCGAGATAGGGCATTACATTGCCAGCTGCCCTTATGCCAAGAATAAACCGGCCACGTCAGCCTTCTCCAACACAGTGAATGGACCCAGACCAGCCCTGACTGGTGCCAACCGTGTGCCCGTCCGCAACAATGACAACAGTCAGCAGACGAAGCAGCCCCAGCAGTCGTTTGGACGAGCCCGCGTCAATCACATCGATGCGCAGGAGGCTCAAGAAGCTCAGGGCGTAGTGCTCGGTGAGTACCTAGTCAACTCAGCTCTGGCGACAGTACTATTTGATTCTGGGGCATCGCACTCGTTTATATCCTCAAGTTTTGTGGAAAAACACAAAATACCTACAGTACTACTAGCTACACCCCTATTAACCCGGACGCCTGGAGGCGACATCAATTGTCAATTAGGTTGTCCACGGGTAAGGATCAATTTAAGTGGGGTAGACTTTCTAGCAGATTTGGTAGTACTTAAGCCTGGGGGAATAGACGTGATCCTTGGGATGGATTGGTTAAGCCGACACAATGGTCTCATAGGCTGCACTGACAAAGTGGTACACCTAACAAACCCCGAAGGGATACAGGTGATCTGCCATACCCGGGATAGTGAGTTTGACCCAATGATGTTTAGCATGGAAGCCAAGCCCTTAGAAGGAGTTCCGGTAGTAAATGAATACCCAGATGTTTTTCCAGAGGAACTTCCCGGTATGCCACCAGACAGGGATATAGAATTCGTCATCGACCTTATTCCTGGAACCTCCCCCATAGCTAAGAGACCCTATAGGATGGCAGCCTCTGAGTTAACAGAATTAAAGAAGCAACTAGAAGAACTGCAACGAATTGGCTTCATTAGACCAAGCTCATCGCCATGGGGAGCCCTAGTCCTATTTGTCAAGAAGAAAGATGGGAGTATGAGGTTGTGTGTAGATTACCGGGCACTTAACGAGGTCACCATTAAGAATAAGTACCCCCTTCCCAGGATTGATGACCTGTTCGATCAGCTAAAAGGAGCCAAGTATTTTTCCAAGATCGACCTAAGGTCGGGATATTTCCAGCTCAAAATTAGAGAAAGTGACATCCCTAAGACAGCTTTTGTCACCCGTTACGGACAGTTTGAGTTCACCGTAATGTCCTTCGGACTAACCAATGCCCCTGCCTATTTTATGAACCTCATGAACAAGGTATTTATGGACGAGCTGGATAAGTTTGTCGTAGTCTTTATCGACGACATACTTATCTACTCCAAGAGTATTCAGGAACATGAGCAACATCTGCGGGTAGTATTGGAAAAGCTGAGGGCGCATAGGTTATATGCCAAGTTCAGCAAGTGTGAATTTTGGCTGGAGAAAGTAGCCTTCCTTGGTCACATTTTGACCGCGGAAGGTGTAGCAGTGGACCCAGAAAAGGTCGAAGCAGTCTCCAACTGGCAGCGACCGACTAACGTTAGTGAAATCAGAAGCTTTCTGGGATTAGCTGGGTACTATCGGAGATTTATTGAGGGATTCTCCAAGATAGCCCGACCCATGACGGAACTTCTTAAGAAGGAGAAGAAGTTCGCCTGGACAGAAAGTTGTGAAAGAAGTTTTCAAGAGTTAAAACAAAGGTTGACGACCGCCCCAGTGCTGACCCTACCGGACATTCATCGGGATTTTGTCATTTACTGTGACGCATCCCGACAAGGATTAGGGTGCGTGCTGATGCAAGATGGGAAAGTCGTTGCATATGCTTCCCGTCAACTCCGGAACCACGAGCAGAACTATCCGACCCATGACTTAGAATTAACAGCCGTAGTGCATGCCCTCAAGATCTGGAGGCATTACTTGATCGGGAATAAGTGTGAGATTTACACTGACCATAAGAGTCTGAAGTACATCTTTACCCAACCGGATTTGAACCTGAGGCAGAGGAGATGGCTGGAGTTGGTTAAGGATTACAATTTGGTAATCCATTATCACCCCGGAAAGGCGAACGTGGTAGCCGATGCCTTAAGCCGGAAATCCTATGGACCCAAGGATGACAATCTGCGCGAGGAAATGGCACGATTAAATGTGCACATTGTTCCTCGAGGATCCAGCCACGTGCTAAACGTTCAATCGACACTAGAGGATAGGATAAGAGAAGCTCAAAGCTCGGATCAGGAGTTAATGAAGATCCGCAAACAAACTGGAGAAAACAAAGCACCGGGTTTCAGAGTGGACGATAAGGGAACATTATGGTACGAGGATAGGATTTGTGTACCCCAGAATGGAGATTTCCGACAATTGATCATGGACGAAGCCCATAACTCGGCCTACTCCATCCACCCAGGATCCACCAAAATGTATATGGACATAAGGCGAAAATATTGGTGGAATGGAATGAAGGCGGACATCGCACGATTTGTGGCCCACTGTGATACTTGTCAGAGGATCAAGGCCGAACATCAAAAACCAGCCGGGTTATTGCAACCCTTGCCCATTCCGGTCTGGAAGTGGGATGAGGTAGGAATGGACTTTGTAGTGGGTTTACCCTGAACACAGAAGGGACATGATTCCATATGGGTGATAGTGGACCGACTCACTAAATCGGCACATTTCATACCCGTACGAACTAATTATGGTGGAGAAAAACTGGCAAAGCTTTATATTGAAAACATAGTAAAGTTACACGGAGTGCCTAGCCGAATTGTCTCGGATAGAGGGACCCAATTCACCTCTAGGTTCTGGAAAAGCTTGCATCAAGTCATGGGCACCAAGTTGGATTTCAGCTCTGCATATCACCCACAGACGGATGGTCAAACCGAAAGGGTAAATCAGATTATGGAAGATATGCTGAGAGCATGTGTCCTAACCTACGGAAAGGACTGGGAGCAGAGTCTGCCTTATGCGGAATTTTCGTACAATAATAGTTATCAAGCCAGCCTGGGCATGTCGCCATTCGAAGCCCTCTATGGAAGAAAGTGCAAAACTCCCCTGATGTGGTCGGAAGTTGGGGAGCGTGCACTAGTAGGATCCGCGCTCATAAAAGAAGCAGAAGAAAAAGTGGCGGAAATCCGCGAGAAATTGAAAGCAGCTCAGTCCCGACAAAAGAGCTATGCGGACAAGAAGAGGCGAGAAATAAGTTTCAATCCGGGAGAATTTGTCTACCTCAAGGTCTCACCCATTCGAGGGACACGAAGATTTCAGGTACAAGGAAAATTAGCCCCTCGATACATTGGGCCGTATCGGGTTCTAAAGAGAGTCGGAGCAGTGGCATACCAACTGGAGTTACCAGAAGAAATGTCGGATATACATCCAGTGTTTCACGTCTCGCAATTAAGGAGATGTTTGAGAGTACCCGAGGGAGAACACGTGCCGGTAGAAACAATAGACCTGCAACCGGATCTGCGATACCAGGAAGTACCGGTCAAAATTCTGGACAGTGTCACTAGGAGGACAAGAAACTCCGAAGTACGGATATGCAGAGTTCAATGGAGCAGACACGGAGTAGAAGAAGCAACATGGGAACGCGAAGAGGCGCTAAAGAAGGAGTTTCCCCATCTATTTAGGAGCCAGCCGAATCTCGAGGACGAGATTCATTTAAGTGGGGTAGGTTTGTAACGCCTCGAAAATTTCAAATCTAAACTATGCGTTAGGGAGTTCCGACTAAAAACTTATTCATCGTAAAACCCTGACCCTCTCTGTCACACGCGCGCCGTCACATCCCCGCCCTGTGCCGCTCAGTGCCCGGCGTCCCCCACGCACACCGCCTCGACCCTCGCCACCGCGACCGCGCGCGACTGCTCTCCGCAATTAGCGCCGGCGCTCCTCGTGCAGCGCGTGAATCCCGCGCGCGCGTGGCCGACCGGTCGCGGTCGCCGCCGCGACCGGCGCCGACGCGTCCCTTCCCCTTCTCTCCATTTCCATTTTCTCCCTCCCATTTCTTTCTTTTCTTTTTCTTTTTCCAATCTCTCTCTTTATTTTCTTTCCTTTCCTTTTCCCCCTTTTCCTTTTCCTTTTCCCCTTTTCCTTCCTTCTTTCTTTTCCCTTTTCCCCCCTTCTCCTCCCTTCTCTTTCCCCTGTCCCTGCTCCTGAACGCCGCCCGGCCCCGGCTCCCAAGCCACGGCCACCTCCTTTCCCCTGCGCACGCACGCCCCTGGGCTCGGCCGCCCGTGCCCACGCGCGCGCGCCTCTGCGCTCGGCCGCGCACGCCCCGCGCGTGCCCCACGTGCCGCGCCGCTCGCCGCGCCGCCCGTCGCACGGTCGCGCAGCGACGCCGCGCCGTCCGTCGCTGCCACGCCCTCCCTCGCCACTGCGCTCACGTGCGCGCGCCGCGGTGAGCACCGCCCCACCCCTGGCCCGCGCCACGCCGCGCTGACCGCGCACGCGCGCACGCCCAGGACTGCGACGCCACGCGCAACCGCACGGCCGCCGCGCCGCCCGCCACTGCCGCCCCGGCCTCGCCGCCCGAGACGCCCTGTGTTTGCACAGCTCCCTCCCCACGTGCCCGATGACACCTCGGCGCCCTCACCGCCACGCCGCGTCGCGACGGCCGCAAGCGGCCGGAGCACCATTAATGGCGCCCCGCACCGCCCGCCGGCCGCCATCGACCCGTTTCCCTCCGCCCCGCCGCCTTCTCCCTCTATAAAACGAACCCCGCGCGGCTCACCTCTCCCCCGCAGCTCACACCGCCGCCTCTGACCTTTCCCCAGCACGCAGCGCCACCGCCACGGACGCCTCTGCCCGCCGCCGCTCGCTCCCATGGGCACGCCTCCCCGCGGCATCCCAGCACGAGGTGAGGCCGGGGATGGGATCCCCATGCTCCCCTCTCCCTTTTCCCCCACCCCCGAGCCGCCACCGAGCCCTAGGCCGGCCGGACCTGGCCGCCCCGGCGCCCCCTTTCCCCCTCCTCTGTTCTGTGCAGGGAGAGGAGGAAGAAAGGGCTTTTTGCCCACAGCCCCCTCCCCTTTCCTGTTTTACTCAAATGAACCCCCCCTCTCTCTTAATTGCTCCTTTTTGCTAAAGAGACCCCGTTCTTTCTAACATTTCAAACCAAGCCCCTCCATTACGTAAACCCAATCATACTCGACACCCTTTAGCGTACCCAGAATATTTCTAGGGTTCGCAAATAAGCCCCTACCCTCTTTAGATAGTTATGAATAGGCCCCTGGACCCTCGTTTAAGCCCTAAAACCCTCTTTAGCGCGTCATTTTATGTGCGAAACGACCTCCGATCGACCCGAAACTTTACCACACCCTTTCTAGTATAGTTTTAGCCATGCCATTAAGAAACCACCCAAAAATATTACCCCTAACTCCGTAACTAAATTATTTCCGATTCAAGCTCAACGATAAAAGCTTTTAGTTCTTGTGCTTGATTGTGTGTCTGTTTGTTTGCGTCGTAGGACACGGAGTGAACGAGGAAGGTCCCGACTGTGACCAAGCGAACGAGGACCAGTACTGCGACCCCGAGCCCGAGGGACAGTGCTACGATCAGGACCTCCCGCAAGAGTTTGATGATGGCAAGTTCAATTCCGCCCTTTGATGCATGTTTTTGTCCTAGTTTTTATAAACACAACCCGATGGCCTGTTTTATAAAATTGCATGGTTTTGCGTGCCGTAACCATGGTAGGATAGCCACCCTTGTTGTGACAACCATACCTTGACCACCTGATTTTATAAAGAAAATGCGTGTGTGTGGGAAAGGGTAAAATGTGGATTTGAGAAACGAGTCGGACGGGATGGATGGCATTTCTGTGTGAATTGCCGTTTGGTGTGCTCGTACCTGTGTGGTTGAGCGTGGAGGGGAGATATCCATCTTGTCACCCCTAAGGACCGAGTTGATGTGTCGTCTCACCTAGCTTCCTGTCGTGCAAACCACTTGACCGTTGTATGGGCAACGGCTTGGCCTAACCCCACTAGTTAGTCTGATAGCCATCAGGAGAGCTGGGAGCAACGGGTGATCAAGGAGACGGGATAAGCTCTGTGTGACTTATGCCCCGGTTAAACCTCGGTGGTAGGTCGAATGACCCCTTGATAAATCCCGTGGTGGCTAGTCAGGTCTAGCTAAGGTGGGTAAGGGCTTCGATGGGATCTGCACCGGCACTAAGGTGTTCGTGCTGTGGTACCCCACCTGTGGGTAAAGTTGCACACCTCTGCAGAGTTGAAAATCTATTCGAATAGCCGTGCCCACGGTATTGGGCAAGTTATGGTGTGGTCACATAACTAGTGTTTATCTCTGGGAATGGATGGGCTGGTGTGAGTCGTTTGGAAAGTGTCCGGCAGTTGTGCCGTGAGCTACGGCGGACGGGGAGTCCGGTAGCATTTTCAAACCTGGATCCTGTGTGGATCAACACTGCGTGCTCCTTGGTATAAGAAAACCTGTTTTGAAAAGTGCTTTTAAAACGAACCCCTGCATATAACTGTGTTTTCCGCAAATGAACCGTAACCTTATCCTTGGATTATCCTGTGCATTAAATTCTGTTATACCCCCTTCCGTGGGTGTGATTGGACTTGCTGAGTACGTTTGTACTCACCCCATTCTTACTTTTACAGTGGAAGACCCAGACTACGTCCCCGAAGACAACGAGTAGGGTTTCGTCCTGCACCCAGTCTTGCCTGTGGTTGAGGCCACCGCTGGATTCCGCATGGCGCAAGACTCTGATGATTCTCTTTTCGTAACTAGTGTAGTGGTGTGGGTTTTAGTTGTAATCCTCGCGATAGTGGCGCTTCACTGCCCATTACCGCGAAGAGTTGTACGGTGATGTACCACCTGTTGTAATAAAAGTGTTATCAGCCTCCTGGGACTGATAAATTAACGCTTTTAAGTCTTCCCTGATGGGGGGACGCTTCACTCATGGAAGAGAAAAAAGCGCACCAAGGTAGGCCTTTTTTCTTCCACGAGTACTTTCCTTTAACAGGCTTCCATGGGCACTGAAAATATCTTCACCGCGGAGTTTAGGAAAATCTTAAAATACAAAGAAGAGCTGCTTACTGATGTGAAGAATATGCTGTATCACCGAACAGATAACGTCGAGAGGCTGCAGAAAGTAGTCACCGATACTGAAGAACAGTTCGCCGACTACCTTCGGCAAATCAAGACGCTGGGCGATGAGAAGGGGCGGCGGGAGAAGGAGTTGGAGATCCTCAGGGAAGTCGCCCAGACGCTTGTGGATATGGTGGATCTAGCAGAAGCAGGCGAAGCAGACAAGCGGCCCCTGCTGGAGCGACTTCGTGGGGCGTCGGAAAAAGTCATCAAGTTCCTCGCGGAAGCCCCGGTCGCATGCGTCAGTCATGCCCTTGCGTTTGTAAAATCCTTTTGGCTAGAGGCTCCGCTGGGAATGTTCGCGCAGGGAGTGGCTGCGGAGTGCACTGAGGAGCAGTTCAACGACTACCTCCAAGAAGCCCAACCTGTAGCAGAACAGGTAGTGCAAAGTGTAGTGCAAGATTAGGGTGTAAAGAACAAGTACTCATTGCCTTGTATATATATATATTCTTATTTGGTATTTCAACTTGTGTATGCCTTAGCTGATCTATCATCCAGACTTGAAGGCAAAGTAGTCGACACTACCCCGAGTATACCGACCCTAGAAGTAGTCGTGGTAGCTCCGAGCAGGAACCCAACTAACAAGTTAGCCGTAACCCGATCGAGCAGGTCTAACTTGTTAGGAAAAATCGCGAGCATCGTCGCGAGATTGCAGTGTTTGAGGCAAAGAAAATGAAACTACCCCGAGTGCACCGACTCTGGGTGTAGTCAAGATCGCTCTTCATGTGGGCGCATCCAACGAATTGAGTGGATCGAACTCGTAGGGAGCGAACGCGAGCATCATCGCGGTTTTGCCGTGCTTATGGCAAAGAACGAAACTACCCTGAGTGCAGCAACTCAGGATGTAGTTGAAATGACTCTTCATGCGAGCCCATCCAACAAACTGGGTATAAACCAGTCGAACGGATCAACTTTGTTGGGAAAGAACGTGAGCATCATCGCGCAGCTGCCGTGCTTCCGGCAAGGAGTCCAAATTGCCCCGAGTGCAGCGACTCTGGGCATAGTCGACGTAGCTCCGTATGCAAGCCCATCCAACAAGTTAGGTATAAACCAAATCGAACGGATCGATCTTGCTGGGAAAGATGCGATCGTCATCGCAAGCGACCATCAAAGGTCATGGAGAGAAGTCGATAAAGCGTGGTCATGGCCGTAGCCTTCGCCAAACTCATGGCAAGAAGCCGATTTATATAGAACATGCACGTGGCTGTAGCCTCCGTATATTCACAGAGAAATTTACAACCCGAATCTTGTGACACGCGGCCTCCAAATTGATTTGGAAGAAAAAGACCACCGGAGCACCTGGAGACCAGCTATCTCCGAACATTCTCTCATGGGTAGAACTTGCGCAGATTCTGAATGTTCCAAGAGTTCGGAACATCTTGGCCCTCGGGACATTGTAGGCGATACGACCCCGGTCTTGTAACTTGCTTGACGACGAATGGGCCTTCCCACCTTGAGTTGAGCTTGTGTAGGCCGGACTCATCTTGGATGCGACGTAAGACCAAGTCGCCTATGCTGAATGACCATTCCCTCATGTTGCGATCGTGATAACGCTGAATCCCCTGCAGGTATCAAGCTAACTGAACAAGAGCGGTGCAGCGAGCCTCTTTCACAGAATCGAGCTCTAACTGCCTCGCTTCGTCCGCCCCGCCTTCATTGTACATTTCAACCCGCGGGGATTTCTACATGATGTCAGCTGGCAAAATAGCTTCAGAGCCGTAGACGAGGAAGAACGGAGTTTGTCCTGTGGCTTTGAACGGCTGAGTCCGGAGCCCCCAGATGACATGTGGCAACTCATGTATCCATTTTCCTCCTTTCTTGCTGTTTTCATCATAAAGTCTTTTCTTGAGGCCCTCAATTATCATGTTGTTTGCCCTTTCGACTTGACCGTTGGCCCTTGGGTGTGCAACAGAGACATATTTGACCTCGATGCACGCATTTTCATAGAACTCCCAGAACTGGTTGGCCGTGAAGTTTGATCCCAGGTCCGTGATGATGGTATTCGGGAAGCCAAAGCGATGCAAGATATCGGAGATGAAATTAACAACCCGATCTGGTCTGAGCTTGGCTATCGACTTGTACTCGATCCATTTGGTAAACTTGTCGATAGCTACCAATACATGGGTGAAACCGCCTGGCACCGTTGTGAAGGGCCCAATCATATCTAGGCTCCAGCAGGTGAACGGCCAGGATTGCGGTATGGTGATGAGACTGTGAGCCGGAATATGAGATTGCTTTTTGAAGAATTGGCAGTTTTGGCATCTCCGCATGAGGTCTTCAGCATCGGATACTACAGTGGGCCACCAGAAACCAGCTCTGTATGCTTTTCCCACCAATGTTCTTGAAGCTGCGTGGTTGCTGCAAACGTCCTCATGTATCTCCCGCAATATGTCGCAGCCGTCTTCTTTTATGACACACTTCATGAGCACCCCAGATCATGCGCCGCGCTGATAGAGCTTGCTGTCGAACAGGACAAAACCCTTGCTTCTGCGCATGACACGAGCTGCCTCTGCGCTTCTTGCGTCTACCCCTGGTGGAAATTTTTGATCCTGAATGAAGTTGATATAAGCCTCTCTCCAGTCCTCCTCAAGCAGCATAAACTCCCGACCAGGCTGTTGAAGGCCACTATCAGTGGTTACCTGAGATGAGAACTTAATGGATGGCTGTTTCAGCACCTGGACGAAAACTCCTGCTGGAACCTGAGCACGGGTGGATCCTAGCTTGGACAGTATGTCCGCGCCAACGTTGTGTTCCCGTAACACATGATGAACCTCTAGGCCGGAAAATTTATTTTCCAGCTTGCGCACTTCTTGTACATAAGCGTCCATCGTCTCCTTGTTGCAATCCCACTCTTTGTTGACTTGCTGAATGACAAGAAGAGAATCGCCATATACAAGTAGTCGCTTGATCCGTAGTGATATCGCCAAACGTAGCCCGTGAAGTAAGGCTTCATACTCGGCTTTATTGTTGGATACCTCCCAAAGGATCTGAAGGACATACTTCAACTGTTCGCCTCGTGGAGAAATAAATAGGACCCCAGCGCCGCCGCCGTCGAGCTTGAGAGATCCATCGAAATACATGGTCCAATGCTCTGGCTTGTCGACTGGAGTTGGAATTTGATTCTCTCTCCACTCAACCATGAAATCGACTAGAGCTTGAGACTTGATTGCAGTGCGTGGCTTGAAGTCGATAGACAAATCCCCCAGTTCCACTGCCCACTTTGATATACACCCCGTGGCATCTTGATTATGAAGAATATCCGCCAACGGAAAATCCGTAATCACAGTGATCTTGTACTCGTCGAAGTAATAGCGCAACTTTCGGGAAGTAATCAAAATTGCATATAAGAGTTTCTGAACTGCCAGGTACCGTACCTTAGACTCGGAGAGTACCTCGCTGACGAAGTAGACAGGCCTCTGCACTCCAAACGCATGGCCTTCTTCGCCTCGCTTGACTACAATAGCACTGCTGACAACATGAGTTGTTGCCGCGATGTAGAGTAGTAGATCTTCCCCCGGCAATGGTGCAGTAAGGATCGATGGAGACTGAAGGTGATGTTTCAGATCTTGCAGAGCCTGCTCGGCCTCTTTCATCCATTGGAACTTATCTTAGCGCTTCAGGAGTTTGAAGAAGGGTAGTCCTCTCTCCCTGAGTCGGGAGATGAACCTGTTCAGGGCTGCCATGAATCCTGTCAGGTTCTGCACATCTTTGACTGTGGCCGGAGCCTCCATATCGGTGATGGCCGTGATCTTTACAGGATTGGCTTCAATTTCCTGGTTGTTGACGATGAACCCGAGCAACTTTGCTGATGGCACTCCGAAAATGCATTTGGTTGGGTTGAGCTTCCACCGAAATCTGCGTAGACTGCTGAACGTTTCTTCCAAATCTGCAATCAGGCCGTCGGGATTTCTGGTCTTGATGACCACGTCATCCACGTAAGCCTCAACATTCTGATGCAGTTGATCCGCAAAGCAAATCTGGATCGCACGCTGATAGGTTGCTCCCGTATTTTTTAACCCGAAGGATATAGTTTTGTAAGCATATGTCCCTTACGGGGTGATGAACGGGTCTTGATTTGATCTTCCTCCTTGAGCGCAATCTGGCGATAACCCAAATAACAATCAAGGAAACAGAGAAGCACAAATCCCGTCGTCGAGTCGACGACTTGATCAATGCGCGGTAGCCCGAAGTGATCCTTCGGACAATGCTTGTTGAGATCGGTGTAATCAACGCACATTCTCCATTCGTTATTTTTTTTCTTTACAAGAATAGGATTAGCTACCCACTCTGGATGGATTACTTCTTTAATGAATCCAGCCGCGAGGAGTTTAGCAATTTCCCATTTGATTGCCTCACGCTTGTCATGAGCAAACCTCCGCAGGCGTTGCTTTTTGGGCACAGCCTTTGGGTGTACATTCAGACTATGCTCGATCAGCTCCCTGGGCACTCCTGGCATATCCGCTGGTTTCCACGCGAATATATCTCGGTTAGCCTGAAGGAAACTGACGAGCGCGAGTTCCTATTTCTCACCTAAGCTCGTGCCGATGACGGCGGTCTTAGATGAGTCACCCTCCTGGAGCTGGATCATCTTGAGGGCCACATCGTCAGTCGACTGGATGCTCGACTTGCTGGCCTTTCTCGAAAGGATCTCCAGCCCGGACTGGAAGAGCTGCTGCGCGGCCGCGAGTACTTCCCCTGAAGCATCTGGCACATGAGTAGTCGAGGCATTCTGGATCGCCTCCTGATTGCAATCATACGACTTCTTCAAGTTGCCTCGGAGAGTAAGTACTCCACTTAGTCCTGGCATCTTGAGAAGCAGATAAACATAATGTGGCACTGCCAAGAATTTGGCGAGTGCCGGACGACCCAATATAGCATGATAAGAAGATTCGAAGTTAGCTACTTCGAATTTAACGAACTCGGTGCGGTAGTTCTCCCTCGTGCCGAAGGTGACTGGAAGAACTACCGTACCAAGTGGGTGCGCTGCGTTACATGGGATGATGCCATAGAAGGGGGATTTGCTCGGAACCAGCATGCCCGTGAGGTCCAGACCCATCTTCCTCAGAGTGCAGGCGAAGATGAGGTTGAGACCACTCCCACCGTCGATGAGCACCTTGGTGAGCCTGACCTCTGCCACCACTAGATCCAAGACCAGGGGGAACTTGCCGGGCTCTGAGAAGCTCATCCACTGATCATCGCGGGAGAATGAGATGGGGACATCCGACCAACGGAGTGGCCGTGGTACCGCCGGCTCGATGGACATGATCTCCCGGAGAAGCAGCTTCTGGTCCCGCCTGGAGCCGAAGTCTCCATCTCCCTCAAAGATGACATTGACGGTCTTTGAAGCATCTTGGAACTTCGCGTCGCGCCCTTGGTCCTCTTGGTTGTCGTCCTCGGGTTCCTTGTTTGCTGGCTTCTTATTCTTCTTACCACCACCGGAGTTGCTGAATGTCCTCCGGAGGTGGTAACAGTCGATGGCCGCGTGATTGGCACCTGAGTGCCACGGGCATTTCTTCTGCAGGAGCTTCTCGAATTATTCCTGCGTCGTCGACTTCTTGCCTCGCGAGGGACGATCCACAGCCGCGATGAGATCATCTGGCCTGCGCTTTCAGGGTGGACCCGAATAGTCCCGCTGGCTTTTGTCGTTGCGGTTGTCATTTGGACGCCTCAGATTGCTATCTTGGCACCGTGGGAACTGCTCCCGCATCTTCTCCTCCTGTTCGGACCAATCGTACATCATGTCATGAAGGCCCGCAACAGTTTTTGGCCTATTTCGCCCGAAGTCTCTGTAGATGCCTGGGTCGGTGATGCCGTTGTAGAAGCAATCGATGATGTCGTCCTCCGAGATGTTCGCGATGGTAGCGCGAACGTCGAAGAAGCGATGTGTGTAGGACCGCAGGAGCTTGTTACGTTCCTGCTTACACTGAGCAAGATCGTGAAGAGTACCTGCGCGAGCGATCGCTCCCTGGAAGTTGTCGATGAAGACCTTCTTGAGCCGTTCCCAGCAGTCGATCGAGTTGCTGCTGAGGCTCTCCAGCCATGTGAGCGGTGCAGGGTCCAAAGCTATCGGAAAGTAGACGACCTTGGTGATGTTGGAGCCCCCTGCGACTTCAATGGCCGTGGAGTAGCAACGCAGCCATCGCTGAGGAGCCTGCTTGCCGTTGTACTTGGTGATGCCGATCGGCTTGAAACCCTCAGGGTACTTATAGCTGCTGAACCATGCGGAGAAAGAAGGGAAATGGTCGTTGCAGTCAGTACCTTCAGTCTCGACTTCTTCGGGAACCTTGCGCCTGGAGTCGATCACGGACCGCGCATCACAGCCTTCATTAATGTGCTGGCGCAGGGCTTCTGGAGGAGGTCGACGATTGGCCTGTCGCGGGTTACCCCCTGGAGCTGGTTGCTGCCTCCCGCCAGGGGCCAGGCTCCCACAAGCGTTGTCGTTGTTATGGCTGGGCTGAGGTCGAGGACGACCGCCAGCCGTTCGGCTGTGAGCCTGGCTCCGACTCTCGCCCACGCGCTCCTCCCTGATAGTGGACGCCGGGTTTTGCTGATCCAGCTGGATCCAGGCCCTCTGCGCGTAAAGAAGTGCTTAGCGCACATTAGGATCATTACTGCGCTCGAGTATGGCCATAACCCTGGCGATGTTGGCCACCGGGTCCTGAAGCCACGTTCGCTTACGGCGGCGAATTCAGGGTCAAGCTTACGATGCATAGATCGCCTACGCTCGTTGACCCTCCTCCGCCGGATTGTGCGGGCCCTGTTCCTGGCCCTCCGTGCCTCACGATCAGCGTCGTTCTCATCACCGGTGTTGGCTGTGGCCTCATCTTCGGAGATAGCATCAAATTCGAAGATGGGAAAATCGGCATCATTCTCACCTTCTTCCGCCATTAGCACCTGGCGGGAAACGAGCTCATCAGAGCTCGCGTCGACTAGTTCAGTCGACTCCTCCGCCAGGGTGGCCAACGGCCTACCTTCTTGGAAAGGCAAAGGCTCGAGGTGGGCCACAAGTTGATCCTCAGCCTCGAGTAAATCGGAGAGCTTCATGCCCCTCCAATGTATGAAACGCCCTTCCGGTGTGGAGGTGATCATTAGATCACTGGCGCAAGAACAACCCGAAGCCCCCCGACATGCGGTGGCTTCGGGCCCTCCAAGTTGGAGCAAAGAATCCAGGTCCTTCTCTAACGCGTAGAGGGACTCGGAGATGTCGGCCTCCTGAAAATCAGTGGCCAAATTGCGTGAACCGAGTCAGGATCGGCCACGCGAACCCTTAGATTGGAACGAGTCCAACCCAAGGGAGGTTACCGCAGCACCGGATGAAGTCGCACCGGGAGCTGACTCCACCTCGATCTTTACAGCGGAAGCATGGAACAACAAGTCGTCGAGATCATCAACGAACTTGTCGAGGTCGCTGCGAAGACCCGCGGGAATCTTTGGCTTCATGTCAACGAGGAATCGACGGAAATTGCCCGCACCATCTGCGATGCAGACCCATGAGCCAAAAACAAATGTCGTGCCCTGAGAGGGAACTGACCTGGTGAATTGGAAAGATGACATCGAGCTCGCCAGTGGATCTTCGACGTGCTCCCCTACCTGGCGCGCCAGCTGTCGTTGTTTTACCGGCTGCCCACCGAGGGGTATACCCAAGGTGGTAAGTTTAGGTGAGGAGACGCCGAGATCAGGAACTCGAAGGTGCAAGGAACACAAAAGTTAGACAGGTTCGGGCCGCGAGGTGCGTAATACCCTACGTCCTGTGTGGTGGTTTGTATTGCCTTGGGTGTAGAATGATCTAGAGATCCTATTTTGAGAGGGTCCCTATCCTCCCTTATATATCCGGGAGGTCAGGGTTACATGAATCCTAACTGATACTAGCCAAGGAATCGTAACAGAACATATCTCGAGTAGATTCCTTCTGTATCGGTTAGCTTTATCTCCTATTTAAACGGGATAAATAAGAGATAAATGAGATGAATAAAAGATAAGACGGACTTAATCTCTTAAACCTGTTTAAACTATGTTATGTACATAGCCCCGTGGCCCCGGGTCTGACAGCTGTGTCAGAGGCTTGTCCTCTAAGTTGAGCATCAAGGATGGGTTCGAGAAGGACCGGGCTAGGTACAGGAGCCATGACCGCTATAAATAAGAAATCATGGCAGCAACAGAGAATGCAATGCAAGCAAAGTTCAAAGATTTGTTCATGGAAACACTTGCGGAGCAGCAGCAGTCGGGGCTACTTATGTTCAACCCGTCGCAAGAGGTGGGGCAGCAACAGATGGTGGGCATGCAACTTCTGGTACTTGGCCAAACGAGTCCGGCATGTGCACAGACTCGACCTCAGCTCAACAATACCCGGTGGATACCATAACGAGTATTACTCCCTTCTTGTTGCTCTATCCGGTCGGTAGAGCTGGAAAGGCAAAGGAAGTTGCCAAGGCCCAAGTGCATCCAGCTAGGGGTTTATTTGAGGGAAAACCGATCCCAGCCCTATATGCATGCGTACAAGTTGAGCAACTCTTGAAATTAAGCTATGAGGATAATGAGATAGACATCCCCACTGCAGATGGAAAGAGTTGCCTTGGAGAATGTGTCGGCAGCACCATTCTATGGCATAAACGAGATATCTTACTGGTTGGTCAGGTACCATTGGCTACTCCGGACCTTATCTCACCAACACCACAACAACAAGAGCAGGGGGCAGCACCAAAGCATTCACTACCAGCCCTGCCATCACCACAAGCATGAGATGCATCACCAGTGGCTCCGGTATCACGAGAATCATCACCTCAGGCTCCGCCATCACCAATGGCTCCAGTATCACGAGAGCTATCACCAACGGCCTTGCGGTCACTGCCAGCTCAAACATCACCACCACCATGAGAGCCATCCCCACAGGCCCAGGTATCACCACCATCACGAGAGCCATCCCCACAGGCCTCGGTATCACCACTGGCTCCACCACTGGCCCAATCACAGTTGCCTCGAGTGTTGCGGTCTTACCAAAACGACAACGAAGGGTCAGAAATTATGAATAGATGGCACACCGCAAACAAGAAGTCTGATGAAAAGGCTAAGAAGGCTAAGTCAAAGGAGTCAAAGGATAATCCAGCAGATTGTAGTGCCAGCAGATGGTCAGGCTTTTCTATGCCCCGCACTAACATGGAGCACGAAAAGGACATTGGGGTTGATGACCTTCCAGACTTAGATGATGCTCCTTTAAAGTTTCAGTACGGAAAAGACTTGCTACCGGACTAGGCACTAGGGGATTGTCCTAGTTTTATGTAGAGGTTTCATAACTGGTACAAGAAGGTATGTATACTTGGCTAAAAACTATATATGCTCCGCACCATCCGGATGTATTCGGACTTAAGGGGCAACAAATCTTTGATATCATGTCCGATTTTGAAGACATCCAACACATGTTCCGCCTCCAACAACTTGGTATTGAAATGGTTCGACTCTGGTGCATGTAAGTGGCTCATCGATACTAATTTGATTTATATTATGACCTAAAGTACTGTATATGCACAAATATTTAATTGTTATACATTATATTCTACAGGATGCAAACAATGGATGCCATTATTTTAAAGAAAAAGGTCTGGTACCATGACCCCATAGCGATTTGCGAGGCTAGGCACGTCGGGCCAAAATGGATGAAGGACGATAATGACTACCTAAAGCCATTTGCAACAAAGAAGGAAAAACAAAAGGAATGACATAAATTTCACCGAGAGACTGTGAAGAGGGTTGCGGCCGACATATCGCATATGATGACACGATGGGAAGATATGGATGTCATATTTGGGCCATACCACATCCAATAAATCTAATATCAACTATTTAACATAATAAACCACTGGATTGCTTACAAATTGTACATAATATTTTCTTTTCAGAAATCACTGGATTGCTTTCCAATTACAACCAAAGCTTGAAAGATTACTCGTATTGGACTTCTTGGATTGGTCAACCCAAAGATACCAAGAATTCATAGAAATTCTACAATTGTGAGTGAATTTTTTATCTTTCCTATGCACATCATGTTTATTTCTCTACAGAAGTATACATATATAAATTAACTTTCTATTTCTTTCATTTTAAAACAGGGCTTACCAGTTCAAGGATCAATTCATCCCGCCGGCAAACTAGAAAAATGACTATACGCATAAGGTTCCCGTACCATAAGCAACCCGCGGGTTCCGTATACTGTGGGTACTACATGTGCGAGCATCTAAGGGTGCAAGGGAGATATACTACTGATCCCAAACGTGTAAGGCGCTACTCTTTATTAGGGAAAGATGCATATGTGTATATTGTTTTTTTACTAGAACTAGCACTTGGTTAATTAATTTTACCATGGATTCTAGAAGTAGTGGACGATTTGTGCCGTTTCATTATGCATGAAGTGGTCAACGTGAGAGGCAAATTTTTTCACGAAGCATAAGATCTGGCAATTGAAGATAAATACATTGGACTTCATGAGTGGGACAATCAACGGCACCGTGCCGCCTCTAGTAGTGTTCCTAGGGAGGAATAGAGAAAAAATATGTATTCAATATGCACTTTAATGATGTACTCTAATAATGTTTGATTTTCATATAATTTAATTTTGTATGCATAAATATTTTTAGTTGCCGAACATATTCACGTCACAATCACAAACTAGATTGAGAGATCTAAATTAGCGGGAATGCAAATCGCAATCACGATGGAGAACTAGATTGAGAGATCAAAATTGGCGGGAATGCAAATCGCAAAAAAAAGCGGAAAATCCATTTTCAGGGGCGGGTCACCTCCTCACCCGCCCCTACAAATGCATTTCCAGGGGCGGGTGAGGGGCTGACCCGCCCCTGGAAATGGATTTACATAGGCGGTGCAAACAGCTATTTTTAGATGCGAAAACTAGCAACGGGTGCGCTACCCACCCCTAAAAATATATTTTTACCCGTCCCTAAAAATATTTGTTTAGTAGTGCGTAACACGGGGGATTTCTGAACATGGAGACATTGCCACGATTTCAGTAGCTAGTTATGATAAGCTACTCACCAGCAGGCTATGCTGCTCGTGGGCGTGTACATGTCAATCGCTCCCAAATTGATCTGCTGGGCTTCCCGTCGTCGTCTTCCAGCCTGATGCAGTGCAAGCCTCGTCGTTGATGACCCAAACCATAGGATGACACTGGAATGGAGGATCCATGTTTTCCGGGTTTGTTCGGCTGGCCTAACTTGCTCTCTCAAAAAAAAAATCCCTGTTCATCGACTCTGTACAAGCGTACTACTACAATCAAACAACATTACTTTTTTTTGAAAGAAACTGTTTTTTTTTTGGAGACGGAACAACAACACTACAAGTTGTGAGGAAAAAAGATCATATTTTGAACCCTTTGTCAATATATTTTTTTGAAAAACCCTTGTCAATATATTCAGGTGCGACGCCTTCTGGCATCTCAGAAGGGTCATTTGAAATAGCAGGTTGCATACATAGATACAAATATGAATATATGACCTCTCCATTTTAATCTGAACTCAAACGCTGAATCGAAAGCGAAATACTAGAGGACACTCTGGACCTCTGGTGTTCAGTCGTTCAGACTTCCCAACACTATAGCTAGATTGCTATTTACATCACGACATTATAGAATAGAAGTATCCAGCTCCATAATCACCATTCACCAAACTCGCCAGCTTGAAACTCAAGCAGTATAGATTGTCCTTGCTTGCTTTCATTCGACTTTCTGTGATTATCGATATGCCCTGCACCTGGAGGACAATGGGATCTAAAAGTAAATAAATTGGCACCCGCAAAAAAAAAGTAAATAAAATGGTGCGGGTTGAATATATGTGTGCAGAAACGTCATGCTGGTGACGGAGACCACTTACAAAGATAAATTGTTGGTATATATCATAAACACCCAGCTAAAATCTTAGATTGAATGTCATACCTTGATTCATTCACAACCAATTTTGGTGTCAAAGCTGCTCAGGCAGATGGCAAATGCCTGAAATGCAGATATGGGGTAGCGGTAGTCCATGGTGAATAGGTCCTTCCCTATCTTGCCAAACTGGAGTATAACGTCATCATCCTCCTCCTGGTTACTTGGAGTTGGATCACTCTCATCTGAAGCCACCAGCTGGAAGTTCTTTACGGACGCAACCGTCACCCGTCCATGGAAATTGAGGCACCAGCACTGAAGCTGTTCATGCCACCTCGGGGACTTGTTCTTCAGCGCCACCTTACTTTCATTCTGAGTGGTTAATTGAGCACCTGAACTATCCAGTCGGCCTGATTTCGATCCAAAGAATGGAACTGATGCGAAGGAGCTGGAGTTACTAGATGGAAATTCAGTCTGTGTGGGAGCAGTCCCTCCTTTAATCGCTGATACAGGGATAGAATCCATAACACAGTTCATCTTTCTTGGCCCCCTGCAAACGCCAATTGATAGTCAGACAAACTTTTCAGCTGTCATGTGATAAATCAGCAGTATCTATTTTCTGTTGTGCTGCATTAAACCCATAGTGCTACTTTCTGGTGTCCTCAAGTACAACTGTTCCACTATGTATATGAATCTGATTGTTTTAATGAGTGAGCACGTCATAAACTCGGTTTTATGTTAGCTCACTAGCTAGTAACAGCAGTTCTCTAGAATAAGATTGCTATCAGCAATTCAGTTAGCAGGTATAAACAGGGATGCAATTATGATCATTAGGGCCAAACAAACTTCCAGATGGTGCTGTAGTGTTCCCACTGAAATTATAAATCACAGAAATAAAAATAGATTCACATGATGGTCTACTCATAGTCGAACATTGTCTTGGAAAGAAACATGAACCTAATATTCGCAGAATAGAAGTTCTATCACAAGGTTTGCCATACCTAGAACCCAAGACATTCACTTCGTAAGAAATGTGCGAAACTGGATAATTCCCAGCAGGTGGAGGCTTCATGGGAGAAACTTGGGCTGAACCGATCATGTGTGCAGATGGACCCTTCGAAACCACAGCTCCGGCACAAGGTGGATGGGCATCATAGACAGTAAACTTTGTGCCCAAGAAGTTTGATCTGTTTAACGGAGAATAATGTGTTACTCTGAGATCTCTGTCATATCACTTCCTCTGTTCTCATACACAGCATTGAAAAGAAGTAGAGCAAATCATAGCTTTCATACACCACCATCTGTTTCTTGAAGCCTCACCTTAACTTGCCAATATAGGTACCATTCCCCTTTGGCGTATCACGCGCATCAAATGAAATCAGGTATTCAGTGCATGATGGCCTTCGGTATTTGCGTGCAGCAAGTAGGAATTTCCCATCATCAGCTAATGCTACAGAACGAAAAACATTTGTTCCATCAAGAATGAGCGCATCCATACTATACTATACATGCCCAAGAGGATACATGGGGGGAATGTCTATACCGTCAGTGACTCCAATGCACAGAAAATATGACTGAGTAGCCCGCTTCCTCCTAATGAAACATTTAAGAGGGGCATCCCTTGGGCCAGGCTGCAGGTTACAAAGGTGAAATTTCGAGTTTAAATTAAATAAATCTATGAGAAAAATTCTAAAGGCAATGAAAATTTTCAAATCAAACGTCACTTCTTATTACAATGGCAATAAGAATCTGTCCCATGTTCTACGCAGCCAACTGTAATAACAAGTCAACAAGCACGGTGAAGTAACATTTGACTTGCATACCTGATACTAAATCTTCTTAGAATTGACCCAACGAACAAGTCATCAATAATTGTCCACTAATCTGACTTCCTTTGGTAACAGAATAAAATCTCGGCCTTCCTAATCTATTGTCTACAATTTTCTAGTATTCCAGAACTGAAAATTAAACAAATATGACCAGGTAGGTACCAGCAATGGAATTTTTGTTTGATATCTTGAAGTGACAACGAAGGCACACCACCTTTGTGCCGCACACGCAACGTGGACATGGAGGATTGACCATTACAACTTCAAGAAAATGATGAATGCAATGTGGACCAAGGCACCGTCACTATCAATTACTATTCAAGGTGAAAATTCCGGTGATACTGAGAATTTTGATGCAAACCACCGATTAAGCATGAATGGAACTGTAGCGCTTTCAGCAATATCAGCTGCATGCATGATCACCGAACAGAGATTCAGAATTCTTGGAAACCATACCTGCTTGAGAGAGATGGGGAAGGTAAGCCTCCCGGACGCCTCCGGCGCGCGCACGATCTCCTTCACGGCGCCCCTCCAGCCCCGGCAGACGCCGGCGCACGCCACGACGGCCCCGCGTCCAGGCCACCGCGCCTCCACCGCCTCGACCTTCGCCAGCACCTCCCGCAGGAGCTCCGGGGGGACGTGCGCCCAGGAACTCTCCCGCATCGCCGCCTCGTCCGGCTCCTCCACTCGCTGGACGCGACCCGTGCTGTGCGACCGCGACCGCAGCAGGCCGCGCCGCGAGATTGCGCCGATCTCGCCCTTCATCTCCTGGATCATGCTGCTGAAAGGCATCGCCTTTCGCGTCCTTCTCACCAGAACCAATCCCCCAAGAACTCTCCTACGATGCAATTTCCAAGCCCAATTCCACAAAATATCAGGCGCTTTCGAATGAAGCAAGAATGATCGATGAAGGCGGGATCTTTATGAATCGTGACAGGACCTAGGCCATGAGTAATCTTCAGAGTTCAGACTGCAGGTGGTGGGGAATGGAGGGATGGGAACGAAGCTTCCTGTGTTGTGTCGATATGGATGTGGGGATGGGGCTTGTGAGCTGAGAGGGAATTGTGGGGATGTGACTTTGTCCCTGTGGTGGACAGAGATACAGGATGTGGAGCCTTCCGTGTCCATGGGGTTTGGGTGCTTACCTGCCGAGGAGGGAAGGGAGCTGGCTGAGGAACAAAGGGAATAGTAGTAGGCCACAGTAGCCTGTAGGTGTAGATGAAAACCTAGCATCTCTTTATCGATCTCAAACGCGTCTATACGTGTGAAAGGATAGCAAAGAATCTACCCTCCCACATGGGACTGTGTCCTCCACGTTGCAGCAATGGGATATGAATTCTACAGCACTCTGACACTCCTTTCTGAGTTTCTGACTGAAATTCTTTCTGAGCTCTGAAACTCTGATCAACGAGTCAAAAGTAAAGTCACTCTTCTCTTTCTTCCTCTTCCTCCTCTCTTTCAGAATTATAAAAAGCTGACAGCCATGGTAAGGCAATCTTTGTTGGAGTAGTTTGGAGTAGCTGGTGAAGTGGAAACTTTTCCTCCTGTTTTTTTTTTTGAAGAAATCCTCCTACTGTACTGTTCCAGTATCACATTTATTAAAGCAATGCACTTGCAACATCAAGCTATGAGCTATCCCATTGCACTTGCAACACCCAGCTATCCTATCTGGATCCAGAGTTATGAGCCTACCAGGGTAGTAGGGAGATGTCGCCGTCATTGCCTGGAAAGGAGGAAATACTTGCATTTGCATGTGTGACATACTATGCATGTTCTGGGTGCTGAGTCTCTTGACTGCGCTGGAAAAATTCCCAGCACTGAATGGACGAAAACTAGAGATGGCAGTTCAACTTGAATTCCTCTCTCTGCAGATACGATTAACGCTGCTTGTTCTAATGC
Organism: Panicum hallii; assembly: GCF_002211085.1. Taxonomy (NCBI): domain Eukaryota; kingdom Viridiplantae; phylum Streptophyta; class Magnoliopsida; order Poales; family Poaceae; genus Panicum; species Panicum hallii. The sequence continues at coordinate 56,876,514 of NC_038043.1, forward strand.
TTCAGAACCTAACCGCAGCATGGGCTGTCTATCTCAGTTCAGGTAGCCAGCTATTCAAGCCTTCAGACCGCACTGTGGTTTCACATCTGAAAGACGCAACTCTGAGAAAGGAACCAAGCGGCCGAACGAGGGAGGAAAGGGCTCATCAGTTGCGTTTGGCTACATATATGAAATGCAGTGCAGTTTCCACCCTACACCAAAATGGTACTTGCTGGCTTTCTGCCATGTTGTGTTGAGCAGAGAAACCAAACTTTCAGGTTTTCATGGTAACAGCCATCAAGACACAAAGACATTGCTTACAGCCATGATCTCTAGCCATCAATCTCAACTCTGAAGTACCAGGCCGTCACTAGATTGTTTGGGGCAGTGGTTTCAATTATCAACAAGAACGTGTCACTCGATTCTTGTTCAGTGCAAGGTTCGGTGGGAGTGATTTGGGTGCATGCGCTTTTGGTAGGACAATCTTTGCTATCAAGATGCCAACGCATGGGTTTGCCTAGGAGTGTGCTAGAAAAGTAGTAAAATAAAGTGTCTTATATGCTGTCTTCTGTGGCTTATTCAGGACAGAACTTAATGGATGAATTATTTTGATGTTGACAAGATGCAACTGTGTCAATGTGTGTATTAATTCTGAACATGAAGATTCACAAAATCACACACCAGAACATTCTGACATCATCAAATGGAGGGAATCAAATGTAAAAACAAAGTTTGCAGTAGTTGTACTTGCAAGAAAGGCAGGTAACTCGTAATTATAAAAAAAGACAGGTAACTCGTAATTATATATAAAAAAAGGACAGGTAACTCGTAGCTGGTATCTTCACTTGAATTTTAAGTTCTCTTGTCCCATCCAACCACATGATCACTCATCTTACACGCCAAACCCATTTCAAAATCAGAACAAAAAGGGAAACTAAAATTATACGGAGGAGGCCAGCTCCTCCTATGGGCCCGAAATTTAGTTCAGATTCCTGACCCATCCACGCGCGTGGGCCAGAATTTCGGCCCATCCACATTCAAAACATGACCTAAGAGAAGTTAGACAGGCGCGGTAATCCGCAAGCTACACACTATATATAAATATAAGAGATAAAAATGGGTGTTTTTATATTTATCTACAAAATTTACAGCCTTTATGCATAACTCAAAACCCCAAATTTCCAGGACTCAACTTCTTCATCCTGCTGATCCAAACCAGCTAACCCTCCATTTGAACCATAAGCTGAAGGTCCCTCTTCACCATTGCTGAGGGACTACACCATCTGAAGTTCTGAACAACATAAGCTTCATCATCTGACTATCAGCAGCCAAACTCTACTCACCAAAAACATGTCTTCCTCTCGAGTCAGTTTTTGTTATCTTGGCAGTGATCACCGTCCAGTATGCTCGGTGGGTGATCCGGGGGAGAAGGGCACGAAGCCACGGCCGCCGAACATGGGCCGCATCAGCGCGTCATCGAACTTGCGCCAGTAGTAGTGGACGGTATGGGTCGGCTTGCTGAGGAGCATCCGAAGGCTGGACGGTCTGACAATGCTAGCAGTGGCATTCTCGAGGTCGGAGCCCTGCATGCTCGTGAGCAGAGGGGAGTGCAGGGATTTGGGTGACGAAGGCTCGGAGGGGGCAGCGTTGCTGGAGGCAGGGAGCAGGAACTGGATCAATGGCTTCGTCATCATCCCAAACACCTGGTAAACATTACAAAGTTTCAGAAACATTCAGAGAATCAAGTTGGTTACTGTATTCAGTGATTGCAGTATCTTTAGTTCTAGATGGTATATTGGTAGGCATAATCCCAGGCCATGTTCCAAACAAATACTTGTGGCCATGAAGGACAAGTAGCAGAAACATTTCTTCAGCTATTATTTTAAAAACCATGATATGAACATCATCAAGGAAAGCAGAGGGGTAAGAATAGTAGGGGACCGGTTTATGCGTTCTTATAACATAACCTCACATTCCTGTCAGCTATCTATTTAGAAATGATAAGATCCTGTTAACCACCACAAACTTCCAGATTTAATTAATTCCAATGACTCCTGACTGGTGTGATGTGACAATCGACTTGGAGCCTTTTGGGTTAGGTTAATGGTGAGCATCCATTTAGGGTGAGAATGCATGTATGTCAGGGCATCCTACATGATAAGCTGACACATTGCATTATACGAATATTGGAACAAAATGACTCACCATGGTGCTAAACAGGACGACAGTGATTGTGCTGGTGATCATTATCGCATTGCCGTGCAGCTCAGTGTGTCCAGATCTTGTGAACTGCAATTCCAAGAGGAAGAGTTAAACTTGGAGAAGAAAAAAAAACTTAAGAGGGAACTGGTGTGAAGTTGGCAAGGTAAAGAAAACAAACCTTGTTGTAAGCAAGAGCAATGGACACGGCACCTCTCATCAACCCGGCCCACCATATTACGATCTGTTAAAAAGTTCAGTTACAAGATGATCCTATTGAAAAAGTAATTTCAGCAGAAAAATGGTCTAAAGAATTACTCACCTGTTGTCTCCAGGTTATTTTTTCCATCGATGTCTTTTTCGTTAAGTTGGACAAGAAGGACAGCGGAAAAACAAAAGCAGCTCTTCCCACCAGAACTAATCCTAGCAAAATTGAGCTTGTGCAAATGGATTTGCCAGGGCTGCAAATCGGAAACAACAAATCTGAGTATTCATGAACAGAAAAGGTATTTATAGGTGAGAAGTACATTTAACTGACCTGTCACTGGCAAACTCCCACTTTTCGATATCAAGCGCATCCATACCAACATACAGGAAAAGAAAAGTCTCGGCAATGAAGGACAAAGTTGCAAAGGCATGCCTGAGTAGATAAGAAAAGTCAGGAGAAAATTGATTGGAATCTTTTATATATTTAAACTTCTATGAACGTTTCTAGAGGAAAAATTGATGGAGTCAGTATAATTACTTAGTTGTAACTCTTGAGCTCTCTGTCACATTATGCCAGGTGTAATGTGACATCACAATACCACAGAAGAACACAGTGAGAATGCCGCTCAACTCTAGCAACTGCCAAGACCAAAGAAGAGCACTTAACCTAAAATAGTACTGCAACAATAAAATCCAATTCTCATTTTGTATCTAGTCAGAGGTGCACCTCAGCCAGCATATATGAGAGATAAGCCATGAGCATCATAAGGGCAACCTCACGGTCAGTGGAGTGCCTGAAATCGACCATCAAACAACCAATTTAATCTAAACTGTGATATCATTGATCTGCTTTTTATCAAGAAAAGGTTTTATTAGGTGAACGGACCTTCCGATGTATAATTTCTTGATTATGTAAGCACTGAGCAATCCAGCCTGCCAATAGAATATTAAATGTTAATTTGATCTATTAGTATTCTCATGGAATCAGTAAACATAAAAGTAGATGATGCTTAAGAATCAACTTACAAACACTCCAAGGAAGGTGCTTGACAGAAATAGATAACAGAAATTCCCCAAGAATTTCAGCACGACAGCTACATCAATTTGGTTAAGATCAAAGTTCTGGAGCGCATTGAAGAGCACAACTGATGTGGCATCGTTCACAACTCCTTCACCAAACACAATACTGTACAGAAGGGGTGTCTCATCCTGATTGAGGACCTGTTTTTAAAACAAGATCAGCACTGTACAACACTATGTATGGTCCAGGTTTTTCTCAAGATGCGAATTGAACAGGATCATGAGATTGTTCCCAAAACAAACCTGCAATGTGCAGACAGAATCTGTTGCAGAAAAGATCGCTCCAATTGCTGCAATTATGACAGAGAAAAAAGAGATGAAGCTCACATGGTGACACCATTATTTGCAGGGAGAGCATCATGTGGAAAAGGCAGGGATGGCATACCGAGGAAATCCCCTACATCTAGCGTCCCAATGTTCATTCTACTGAATATTGATATGGCACCTGACATAGTAATTGGGTATCAGACAGTCAGACATGTCCAAAAGGTTGTAGTAGTACAGCACAACACAACACAACAAGGTCACCTTTGTTACAGGCTGTAAATCTATTCGCTAGCAAACTCAAGGGACAGTTACAAGCAGTTTTTTGGAAACAGCTTACCGAGAGAGATCGTGAAGAAGGATATCATTGTCCCAACAGCACCAAATAATGTGATCGTCATGAAATTCCGGAAGAATTGCTTCTTCTTTACCTGGAAACTGGTGAGGAAATATTTGTGAGAACCTTTTGTGTTTATACGAATAAATAAATCATAGAAACGACTGTTAAAAGGGAGTCCTACTCTTCTTCTGAACTCTAATAAAGACCCTGCAGTTTCTGCCAAAGGAGTCACAGAGTCCTCCACAGAATTCAACTTCAGCCCTACTAGTACATCAGTAACCTCCAGAGGAGGTTTTTAAATGCTCCAACAAACTCAGACTACCAAGACCAAGGTCTGGGTTGTTCCAGAAACTGACAAGATAACCACCCTTTTACAGGATCAGGCCTTATGGTTACTGACCGATAAAGTGGTGGTATAAACCAAGACCTGTACTATTGTACAGTCGTTCTACGACGGCAAACATGAGTACTACTAGTAAAATCAGATTCTTTTTTTCAATGTCTCACTAGCATGGTGCATGGAACTAGAGTCAAGATTTCCAGTCAGCCGTTGCAGCTAGTGGCTATTCAGGGTGAGCGTGAGCGACCAGAGAAACATCCATGTTTGCCAGGGAAAGGAAGTGGAATAGAAAATGCATACGACATGCAGGTATGAGCCAGACCCAGACATTTGTGCGAAGATGGACAGCTAGGCCCATAAGAAAAAACAAGATCGAAACCAGCCTGCTCCACTTCGTCTTGTCTAGTGTGCGCACGCACAGATTCCCCACGAAACCTTAACCTCATTAATATAGCACTACTGCCACAGAATCAAGATCAGCCAAGCATGTCTGTGCCAAGAAGAAAGCACATGAACGCCGTCTTTTGGCTTACCCGGCATTGAAGATGATGGGAGGCAGGAGGTAGATGAAGAAGAGGTCCTCGCTGAAGACGAGGATGTGCGAGCTCTTCCCCTTGGTCGTCAGCAGGATCACCACGCCGGTGCACAACCCCTGTCACAACCACAAGATAAAGACGGGCATTATCAGCACCGGCGTCTGCTCCGGCATCAAGACGGAAGCTTGCTTGGATTGTGTGTGCTTACGATGATGAGCGCGGTGATGGACTCGTTGACCCACCGGTTCTCCTCGAGGAGGTGGCCGAGGACGATGCAGGCGCAGAGCAGCGCCACGAACAGGTTGATGGACACCACCGACGCGTGGTCGGAGGTCGAGCTGAGCACGCCCAGGCGCACCAGGTGCGCCACCAAGCCGAGCCCCATGCCGCCCCGCCCCCCGCCCGCCGCTCCCCCGGCGATACGGCGGCGACTGACGGGAGAAGAACGAATTCCCCCGCGGCCGCCGCGGAGAAGAGGCGAAGTTTAGCCCCGGCCGAGCTCGGCCTTTAGCTCCAGGGAATGGCTAATTCTGGCCGAGGATAAAGCCAAGAAAAACTCCCGCGGCGAGGCTGGCCGCGCGCAGGCTGCTCAAGATAGTGGGAATCGGAAGAGAACTCGGCAGGCAAAAATCGGAGCTTTTCTTTCCCCTCGCGAGCGCCGCCGTTCCCGGCCGGGCAAGGAATCCCGAGGAAACCGCGGAAAATCCGGCGAGGGGGAAGATTCAGAGGCGAGCAGAGAAGGGGGAACCGGGGAAGTGGCAACTCCGGCGAGGTGGCCGGCGTCCCAAATCGGTTTGGGAATCTGGCTGCTTCCTTCTCCTCGAGACCTCTCGTCTGGTTTCGCGCGAGCGCTCTGAAACTTTTCGTATTTCAGTTGGGCTTGGCGTATATAAAGCGGATGGGGCTCGTGACGGGTTCGATCGGGGAGGGACACGTGGCTGGTGGTGAGTGGTCAACACCGGTGTTTGGTGTTGGAATAGGAGCAGCGGGTGGTCCTGGATTTACCCTACCCCGGCCGTGATCTGTCCGACAACCCTGTGCGGCTGTGACGATCTGGATCGCCGAGGTGGATCCACTGCGGCCGCCCGTCTTTGCAGCTTGGAACGGGGTGGATTTTGCTCGAGTTTATGTTTCTTTTTTTCTTTTGAGGAACCATTTTAAGCAGAGTTTTGAGCTGAATATTCAGCGTGCTATTATGCTCTTTACAGGGTACAACTTGTAAGGTGGCGTTCCATGGTTTGTCTGTGTGCTTTGTCTCTCTTCTACAAATGTACTATAAACAATTTTTAAATAGTCGGCTATAGCTGCTGCTGCTGATGTAGCCGGTTATATCTGTTAAGAAGGGCAGCCGCGATGGCGTTTAGCCCGCTAAAGCTGGCTATAGCCCGCTAAACACTGTAGCAGCAGCTTTGCCGCTAAACGTCTTAACCGACGATTTAAAACTATGAGTATAAAACCTAACCACTTTCTGTTTTTCACGCGTGAGTGTCAGCATGTGCTCACTCCCCTATTCTAACGTCTCTCTACCATCATATTTTTGGTACTACTAGATCCTTTTTAAATGTGCTAGAAAGTATAAGATGATTCCGGTGCTAAAAAGTTTGTTTTCAAGAAGCAAAACTTACTTTTAAGACACTAAATTAATGGTATGAAAAATGTTAGAGTATAATTATAGAATATAATTTGAATAAAACCGATCTTTTCTTTTCATTATCTTTTTCTTAATTTTTTCTATGTGTGCGATAGCTTGGACAAATATCATGAAATGGATAATGACATGGGCAGAGCCTGAGGAGTGTTCCTTTTTTTTAGAAAGATACAATGAAGGGAATTTGCGTTCAAAAGAAATACAATGAAGGGAACAAATTCACATGATAAATGCATGTAGCTAGCATTCCTGCATCTGCATGCTCTAATCATTGATTTGATCAAACAGCTAGCTTCGGCATCCTTAATCTGACCTCTAAGCGATGGAAGAGTCGCATTTAGAAGTGTTGAACTGCAAGTTCGTTCCATGCATGCGGATGCGGACGACCATGCATGCTTCCTGCATCGGGAACGCTATCTCTGTATCTCTCCATCCAGTTCGTTTCGTTCCCGGCGTTTTGGAGTGCGAATTATTAGAGCCTTCCATTGTGCCTTTCATTTGCCCTCCCGTGACCAAATTGGTGGTCTAATGAATGTTGATGTGGCTGCATCAAGTTTGTAAGAGCCACTGCGTAAGAACTCACAAGAAAGTTCTTGTTTGATTACCCTCAGCTCCTCAATTACGTCTGGAGCACGAAAGGCTCATTTGTTTTCACATTTGTTAATTATATGCTGATTGTAGTTGTAGCACTAGCTACTACTCTCTCCGAGTCGTTTTGAGTTTTCTAGTTTTAGTATGCATCTAGACACACTATAAAAAAATAATTTATAGCATGTTTTACAAAGAAAGCGGGACTACTGTAACTACAAAGGAAGCCGGGACTACTGTAACAACTGACCGGCTCCTAGAAATATATTTTTAGCCTCATTTTTAGGAGCTAGACATCATCCACCCTGGTACAGCAAGCGTGCGGGGGCCGGGGGCCAGGGCGAGCGCGTGGGGGCGTAGGCAACGCCGACGGCGGCGTGGCTGCGGCTGCACGGCGGGCAGCATTTTTTTACTTTTTAAATCGGTTTGCAGGGTAGGTAAGGGGTGATCCGTGTGTGGAAATAAATTTTCAGGGTCCGTATTATCCACTTCTGCAAATAACATTTTTAGCTGCAAGAAGCACGGATGGGTACCGCATCCGTCTCTAGAAATAGCTTTTCAACCGCCCCTAAAAACTTTTTCGTGGTAGTAATATAAATATATATGTAGATCTATATCAAAATTATGTATTTAGAAAAGTTAAAATGATGACTGATAATTTGGTAAGGATAATTTGGTAAGTATGGAGTACTGTGGTTCTTTAAGGTTAGAAAAGCATCGGTCCATGGTATATAGGACAATTTCAGTAGAGTAGTGTGGTACTCTGCTAGCTAGGGATCGTCGGGGCATGTGGCACGTGTGGCTGGAATCGAAGAAAGGCTGTGGCTGACATGCATGCATGCCTCCATGCCTCCTTCTGGCTCAATGATATGATCGATGACGGATCGATCTCCTCATGGACTACTCCGAATTTACTTTGATCTCCTATCTGACATTCTACTCGCAGTGTGATAAGTTGACTACTAGCTTGCAGGTCAGTATACAGCAGAACTCTAGCAATGTGACTGTGTAACAGTACAAGACCTGTACGCAGTGGTGTAGCTAGCTAGGTGGACAGGTGGGCTATGGACCACCCTAAAATTAGTAGTAATATCCATCAAACAGTCCAATACGTATGCAAAATTCAGACTTAATTATTAATCTTAAGATGTTTAAAATTGTAAAACACTTTATTAATCCAATATTATATACTCTGGACCACCCTAACAAAGAATCTTAGCTGCGCCCCTACTTGTACGTACATCCGGCTGGCGTGGCGTATAGCATACGTACGCGTATAGTGAAGTGAGGGACAGCTTTTCCTACTACTTCTGGGTTCTCGAATGGCATACATGGAAGTTTACCAGCTGGTTGTGGCATGCAGATTCGGTTAGATTGAGCTGACCCGGCCTACTGTAGAAAGAAGAAGGCAGCAAGAGCATGACGCGCGCGCTGCGGCTGGATCGGGTGCGGCCCACCACGCAGGAACCGTTCATGTAACCAGCCATCAGAGAACATGCATGGTGGCAGAGTGCGGCGCCTCAACATGCTCTACGATCACTAGGGCTAACTAGCAGCCATGCCCAGCACCTTGATGGAGCCAGCAATATAATCGGGCCATGTCCATGTGCATCGTTCGTTTGTTTTTCACACTATAAAAAAAACGATTTGCACGATGTTGCGGATAGAAAGGTAGCTTATTCCTACAAATAGAACTCGGTTACCGTAGCTTCTGATGCGCCTCTAGAAAAATATTTTTAGGGGCAGGTGACGCCATCACCCGCCCCTGCAAATAACCATCACCCGCCCCCAAAAATAGCATGTCAAGGGGCGGGTGGACCCGTCCCAAAAATACATTTTTAAGGGCGGGTGATGACGACCTGCCCTAAAAATGGTTGTACACAAAAAAATTCATAATTTTTCAATATGATCTTAGATGAAGTCCAACTTTATATCAAAATTGTAGAGAATAACTTTATAGTTGATAATTTTTTCATTTAAGGTTATTAAATGGTCCAAAATATTATTATGAACCTACATCGTAGCCTATGACATGACTATATAGTATCTCATACAACTTAAGTCATATTTTGAGGTTTTAACAATTTTAACCTTTATATACACTAAAATATACTTAGCTTATTTTTTCTTTATATGTATAGTTCACAATAACCATAGTGTAAATTTTTTTTATAGTATCATTTGTATGTATACGTAGTACCGATGACAGCTCTATTCTCTCTTCAACTTTGGCAGTATGTAGTAATAAGTTACCGTACGTGTGTTGTGTGTATGACTGTATGTGTGCGTAGGGTCGGTTCTACGGATGAGTAGATAGGAAGCTTCTTCTTCCCTGACCCTTAGCTTGCTCGGAAAGGGGAATGCCCGGCCAAATGCTGCACGCATGCGTACGTACGTTGCCGACTTGGCATGACACCGACATGGGTGGCTGCTAAAACATGGCCAATGGCCGATGCAGACTGCGGACATACATGACAGTATGACACCGATACCGGCCAGAAGACCACTAGACCAGAGGAGGGCGTTTGCATTGCATTGGTTTGGGTGGTGGTGGCGAACCGAGATGCATGGGTCCGAGTTGTCCCCGAGCAGCTCGCGCTGCTCTTCTGCCGGTCGTCGCCCCGTGGCCCGGCCGGCTAGTTGCATACGCAGCAGCTAGCTTTCTGCGCCGCCGGCCTTTGACGGACACGGCAGCGCCTTTGGCACACTCCCCGGCCGGCCGGGGGCACGGCAGACGACATGTATGGGGCCGGCCGGGAATATGCATGCATGGAATCAGTAGTCCTAGCTAGCTAGTGCCTTACTTTGAACGACGCGACGGAGAGCTAGCTAGTCATTATTATTCATGCTAATTAATTATCCCATGATGAATAAACAGTAGGAGATCGAAGACAGTAATAGTTGATAGGCATGCGGCCAAGAATTGCACACAGCGATCGAGCCTGTACGTGTGAAGATGAGAAGCAGGAGGGCACGCATACGTAACGTACGTGTATCCTCGTCCATGCAAGACGACAACCTTACATATACCAAGGCACTAGCTCGTACAAGGGGCGCGACGCGTGCTGGGGACGAAGCAAAGCTTCATTCCATTCGTTCCCTGCTTGCTTGGCTTGGAAATGCTTGTCAGCCACATGCCTGCATGCCTTGCCTTCCAGTTGTTGTCGATCGATCGTCCGTACGTTGGGCGTTTTGCACACGTTCGAACGCACGATGCTAGCTCCGACGACGTGGATCGATCGATCGAACCCGGCCCATTCGTCAGATCCGATCTGATGGCGCCGCGCTGCCTCGGACGATATGATGTCAGATGCCGCCGCGACGCACGTATGCCCAGCCCAGGGTCGTTTCGGCCGCTTCAATTCGTGCCGTCCCATGACGATGACTTGACGATGAGTGAGGACACGGAGGACGCGACGCGGCCGAGCTATCAGCTTCAGCTATGAGCCCCGCCGCCGGCGACCACACAACCACCAGGCGCATCGTCTCACGCGGTCCCTTTACCTACAATACGGACAAGAAGCGGGGCATCGATAGGCTCCCATCCTACGCCGTCTCGTCACTCGATCGCCTGGCACGATGGCACCGTGCCCTGGCTTGCCTTATCACTCCGCTGGCACCATGCACGCTCCTTGTTGCCTTGCTGGCCGGCCCCGCGGCGGCGGACGACACGCGCCGTACGGCGGTCGCGCGGCATTTGGCTGGCCTATCAGCGACAGCGACGGGGTCGATCGGAACCGGCCGGCTATGGCTAACGGTGTTCGTTTTCTGGCATTTAAAGTTCAGAGGATCGTATTAAATAGAATCTTATCATTTAGAAGTGTTAAATAAAGTCTAATTACAAAACTAATTGCAGAACCTCAGTGCTAATTCGCGAGATGAATCTAATGAGGTATATTAGTCCATGATTAGCGGATGATTACTGTAGCATTACTGTGGCAAATTATGAATTAATTAGGCTCATTAAATTTATCTCACGAATTAGTACCCAGCTGTGCAAAAAGTTTTATAAACAGATTTTATTTAATACTTCTAAATAGCAAGATTCTTTTTGATGTGACGAGTTTTAGATGGTAGGAAACGAACAGGACCTAAGGATGGCAACGGGTATGAAATACATGCGGACCCGCAGATACTAAACCCGGTGGTCGCGGGTACGGGTTTAGATTTGTGCCCGCGGGTACGGGCGCTGGTACAGATCTAAACCCAACGGATAGTTGGTAACGGATTTGAAAAATTAATACCCGAACCCGCAAACCCGCCAGACCCGCTGACATGTGGACCCCGAGTGATTATATATATACATATTTTAGGGTTTGCATCCGCCCATCTCCGATTCCCAGCCGCCAGCCCGTCTCCCCGACCTCCCGACCCATTCTCCCAATTCCCAGCCACCCGCCGCCCCGCCCGCCCCCATCCCCGCCGCCGGCCGCCCGCCCGCCCCCGTCTTCCCGCCGCCGGCCGCCCGCCCCGCCCGCCCGTCCGCCCCGCCGCCGCCCGCCCACCCGCCCCGCCGCCGGCCCCCCGCCCGCCCAAGTCCTTGTCGACTACTACAATAGCTTACAAGCTGAAGAAGTGACTCCAGTTCCTGTATGAGATAATCTCCTGTTTGACTATGAGATTATTCAATGGCAGGAAAAAAACTGAAAGTAGGTGATCCGGATCAATTGAGCTTTTCTAATTTTTTTAATCTTAGGTTGATAGTTGATTGATATGATCAAAGCTTTCGGATTGTTTATTTGTCCTCATATGAAGCGGAAGCCTGAAAATATTTGTACAAAATTGAGCCGAAGCAGCATGGTTATTGTTCTGTAACTGAGCTGGTTCAGCTTGATTTTCTAAAATTTGCGGGTACACGGGCGTGCCTGTGGGTACGCGGGTATCCGCGGATAGTGGATACGGGCGTCGTTTTATGCCCGTGGCGGGTTGCGGGCGCGGGCGCGGGTACGGATTTCGGTACGCGGATACGGATATACAAAGTTAATATCCGCGCGGATTTTACCCGTTGCCATCTATAGCTAGGACACCGCGTGTCGGATCCGGGGTAATAGGACTGCTTACAGAACGGCCAGGCCAGCTAGGACACCGCGTGTCGGATCCGGGGTAATAGGTGTGGGTACAGAATGTACATCTCTAGGTAAAGAACGAGACATGGTCACACCTTATATTTTTTTAATTACTTGTACAAAAGTAGAACTAGTAGGAACAGAAGGAACTAACAGAGTAGTGCTCAGGTATTACTCCTAAGCTCGTATTTGGCTAGAATTTGCATGTAACTCTGCCCCCCTCAGATTATATAAGGGCGGACAGAGACCTCCTCCAAAGAAGACATTATGTAAGGCAATACAAACCACTATACAGAATGTAGGGTATTACGCTCTCAGCAGTCCGAACATATCTAAAATTCCGTGTTCCTTGCACCTTCGAGTTCTTGATCTCAACGGCACCCCACCTACAATCTACCACCTCGGGGGTACCTCTCGGTGGGCTTGGAGGTTAAAAACCGATACCTGGCGCGCCAGGTAGGGATGTTCGTCAAGCATCCACCGGTGAACTCGATAGCATCTTTCAACTTCACCAGCGTCATGTTTGACGAAGGCACAACTTTCATCTTCGGCTCATGGGTCTGCGTCGCTAACAGCGTGGGCAGCTTTCGTTGGCACCTTGTCGACGACATGAAGCCGGAGGCATCTGCAGCAGCTCAATGCAGCGATCTCAACGAGTTCATCAACAACCTCGACGAGATGCTACTTTCTGACCTAACTAGGGAGATTGAGGAGGAGTCTGCTGTCGTCGCGACTTCAACTCGTGCTGCATCAGAACTTCTCAGGTCGGATTCAATCCGATGTGAGGAAGAGCGTATCCAACTCTCATTCGGACTACGCAATGCGGCATCTATCTACCAGGAGCTCACTCAATCCGAGTTCCTCTCCACATTGGAAGAGGACCTGTATAACCTATTCAAGATCGGAGACGAGGGAGCCACCGCCTGTCGGGAGGCCCTCATTTTCGACAAGTACTCGAACTCGGATGACGACTCCGAAATCTCTCCGAGTTGTCGTCTGGTCCTAACCATAACTTCAACACCACAAGACCGGTTCGTGTACTGGAAGGGCATGGAGCCCTCTGAGCTAATCAAATTCGACTCCCACCTTATGGCCTTCATAAAAGAACTACCTTTTTAGGAAGGCAAGCCCCCCCTCTCCCATCATCATCAAGGAGGAAGGGAGCGGGACGGTACTCGTCGACTACAACTCTAGCAGAGAGTTTTTCCCGCAACGTCATATCTATATGGCCTCTCTCCGCAAGCGTGACGATGACGACGAACCAGTAAGAGAGTACGACGCTCGCGGACGTCTCCGCCGACGAGCACACAACGGACGCTCCTCAAGATGAAAACAAGAAGCACAGAAAGATCGTCGGCGCACTACGGACGCTCCTCAGGATGAAAACAAGAAGCACAGAAAGATCCGGAGGATCAAGAATGCCAAATATGCCAAGCACAGGCGGAACGCAGAAGCCCGTGCATGGAACCTACCCCACCGCAGAAATCTCGACGGTGCCTTCGCTGCGGCCGATGATTGCCAGTACAACACGCCAATCGATAATATCACTAGAGCAACTTTGTTAATTCAGTGGTTACTGTCAGACCCGGGTACACAGGACTGTACACATAGCATACTTTTTCTACGATAAGGGTTGGGACATGGTCCACGTCCTGCATCTGTGTAACTACTCGTAGACTAGTAAAACTGCTCCTACAGCAGTAAGGGTGTGTTTGGTTGGGCTGTGGCTTTTGAAAAAGTTGCTGTGAGCTGTGGGCTGTGAAAAATCTGCTGTGAGAAAAGCAGAAGACCGTTTAGTTAGAGCAGTTGTGAGCTGTGGGAAACTGCGTACTGTGGGTGAAATACCTGTAATATCTCTGAAGGTTTATGAGGCTGTCTATATAACAAAATACTCGTACAAACCTAATATGTTCACTATTTCACATGTAAATGTATCTTTTGGAAAGAAAAATATTTTCTAAATTTTATCCATATGGTTCACATAAATAGAACTGTAGCAATTACACAAGGTAAATGGCTTATAATAAAATTATGATATATGTCAAGATAACTACCCTGCTCTCGCACTAACCAAATTATCAACGATCTTATCACGAATGGTATCCTAATTCTCTACATCTTCACTCCCATCTTCTGGTACTTATGTCGTGCCACTTATAGATGGTACCAAGTACTGCTCATCAGTATCACATCTTTCAAATTTGTTATCACGCAAATTGCCGATAAAATTATTCAAAGCAAAACAAACCATAATTATATGCTTCTGAGTATGAGATAAGAAATATTTAGCATGGTCATTAAAATACACCACTTCTGCTAGGATTCCAAAAATCGAACACGTCCGCCGCCCGCCGCACGCCGGCGTCCAGCTGGAGCAGGCAGGGGAATGGAATCAACGGACGGAACGTGCGATCCGATCCCTGCTGTGTGGCGGACGGGCGGCTGACGGGGGCAAGCCGCGCGCGGTGAGCAATCTGTCCTCGGCCGCGGCCGCCGTCTGACTCGGACCCGACCGGACCGGATCGAGCAGCAGCTGGCGGGGCACATGGTCTTGGACCTTTCCGGGAACGTGCGGTTCTGCTTGCTCCGTGCAGGCACAGCTAGCTCATGCAGGTAGGCGATAGATGGCGGCGACATCTCTGAATGAATAATATCCATCCGATCGACTCACAGTGGCAGTAGCTGCTGCTTCTTCTACCGGTGGAATTGAACCTGCTGGAAATCAGGCACGCCATTGGCAGTTGGCATGCACGGCTCACTAGACTGCGTTCATCGCGTCAGTTAAAACTGTGAAGCCTAGCTGCAGCTAATTATTAGTGGAGTAGATGATATGATCCATGGCTGTAGATATAAAAGCCATGGATGATGGCTCTCTGGAGATTGGTGGATGAAACAAGCGAGAGGGCAGCACGGGCAGCCGGTGCCAGCATTAAATCCGTTGCCCGATTCGGTCTGCTCCCGTGAAAGGGAAGAAGGCAGGCTGCAAAAGCAAGCTCTCTCCTTTACCCTCGCCCAAGGTCACTCACGCCCGTGGCCGGCTTTAGTCAATTCATCCATTGAGTCTCGCTCGCGTGCCCGTGCAACGAAGCAACCCATGCAAAGAAAAAGCTATCGACATTTCTCGGGAGATCGTCCTCCGTTGTCTTTTTTATGTCTCCTTGGTGTAACCAGGATTCTTCGGCGAGCAATGGAAAGCACTGCGGATACCGTTGAACTCGCATATTCGTCATGTCTCCGGAGCTGCATGGTGGTGGTGGGAGCTACCGACTGAGTACTGACGACTGAGTGACTGACAAGGCAGGCATTGTCTGTCACTGCTCGTAGCTGTTGGTGTGTGACAGAGCGCAATGGGCGACAACTCGAGTGGTCGAGTGGTCGCTCCACCGCCACCGGCCAGCGGCTCCGGAGGCGGACAGAATGATGGCCACCTCCTCATCGCTCGCCTCGGTGCCGCCGGAAAAGGGAAGAAAGGGGATCACCTGGAGATCTGATCCCTCCATCCGCGCCTTGACACTGCTTTTGCTTCCCCGGGCGGCCCTCGTCGACGCACGACGATCGCCGTATAGTCTGGACTCGGCCGCAGGCCGGGAGAGGAGAGGATGAATATAATTCGAGATATATAATTTATAATTAGCGGAGAGTTACTATAGCAGATTAATTAGTCTTATTAAATTCATCTATCTCATGAATTAGCACACGTCCGTGAAAGTTTTGTAAACAGATTTTACTTAATAGTTCTGAATAAATAGAATAGGATACGACTAAACTTTATCCCCTGCGCATGCAAGGCCACACGGACGCGCTGACGCAGACGACACAAGCCGCGGCGGTGCGAGAAGGCGTCTGGGTTCGTCTGGGCAGCACAGCATCCCGTCACTGCGCCGTGCGGAAACTTGTTTGCGGCTTGAATTCGCGCATCTTGGGCCACCGCACAGTTGGGCTTGTCATCTTTGTCCTCTCATTGATTGGGCCTGACTGGTTGGGCGTAGCCCGACAAGTCTCGGGCCAGGGCCAAGATGGGCCTTTGATCCACCAAATAGTGGGTGGTCCCGGAATTGCGAACTCGATGATGTGTGCACCACCAGCCAGCCAGGTCGCAGTCATTCCGTTCGAGCATCAACAAGAGCTATACCACCAGCAACGCAACACAGGTAGGCCGTACGATTGTACGAACGGAACGGAACGGAACCGTTTTCTCGGCCTGGGAATAATGAAAAGGAGATAAAGAATCTGTGGCCGTGCTACGAGATCACTGGGAAAGGCCGCCGGGAGGGGAGGCGGAACCTGGTTCGAGGCAGGCGAGACAAACATGAAGCACCGACCGACCAGCGCACCGACAGCTCCGTCAAGGCGTGCCCGTGTCGACGATGCATCCATCCATCTCGCGACGAGAGGCACTCGAGGACCTGAAGAATAGTAACGTGGATGGGGCTGCAGCTCAGCTCCCGGTCGCATCGCAACGGTCGGCTAGTAGGCGCGCGCGCGCGCGCAAGCTGCGTGGTGGGCCACGCCACACCACCGGCCCATCTCCCTCCATCCAACTGGCACTCGGCTTTGGCCTCATCTCCGTATCTGCATCGTTTGACGATAATTTATTAAGGTTTTCTTCCTTTTTTTTGTTTTTTACTATTCACCAGTTGGCCAGTCCGATGCGGCATGGGAGTCTGCAACGGCTAGTTTAAAAAGAGGCATCCGTGCATAAGCTAGCAGGGCCCAACAAGTACAGGCCGCGCAGCGCGCTTTCAGAAAGCGACCGGCCCTTCCCCCCTCCTGCTTGGCAGCACATGCACAAACGTTTGTTTTTTTTTCCACACTCTCTCCGGACTGGGAAGAAAGATTCATGGAGAAGGGCATTTTTTTTTAAACGAACGAAACGAAGAATGGCATATTCGATGCGTTTTCGTTCCAAATTTGGCAGATTTTTATAGCTCGCCAATGCATGATGTGATGTTCCTGAACCTACGTAGCTGGTTTGTGGCAGCAGAGCACCTGGATGCTCATCATCAGTTTGTGGCAAGATGAACTGTGAACAATCTGGTCCTACTTGATGAACGGACCTTGCCATTCGCGCTGCTGTCCATTTACATCTACTTTTAATTACTCCCGCCTAGCGCTTACCGAGATGGACACGCTCCCTCTCAAGTCTCAAAGCGGCTGCTGCTGCTGACTAGGAGCGCCCTGCCAACTGGGCCCAGTCTGAACACGGCACGTTCGCTTTCCGGCCCCTCCGAGGCATAGAAAACCAAAGCCGATCCCACCACGGCCGCGGCGCGTGCCAGTCCGACCCGGAAGATAAATAGGGGATTCTCCCGAGGGCTCCTCCGCAAGAGTCCCCTTCCCCTCGCGTCCAGCCATCATCGTCGTGCTCGTGGACTCGTGGAGCGGCCGGATTTGAAAATCTCGCGAGGCGCCGCTTGTCCGCTTCCTCCGCTTCACCGTCCTAAAAGCAGCGGAGGGGCCAGGGCAGGAGAGAGAGAGAGAGAGTGAGAGAGCCCAGCCGCAACGGGAAGCCTCCTCATCACCTC
This sequence comes from Panicum hallii, assembly GCF_002211085.1. Lineage (NCBI taxonomy): Eukaryota > Viridiplantae > Streptophyta > Magnoliopsida > Poales > Poaceae > Panicum > Panicum hallii. Next base: position 56,894,286 of record NC_038043.1, read on the forward strand.
GGAGCGGAGCGGCCGCGGCGGCCACACGAACGCGCGACGCAGGTGCCGTGCGGTTCCAAACCCCCCCCCCCCCCCCTCTCTCTCCCAGAAACTTCTCGATTTGGTTGATGATTCTTTCATCTCGCTGCGGCGTGGGAGGTAGTATCGGTTTTGTTGGGTGCGTGAGTGGCGCGGTCTGGTGCTTCTTGCTGCTTCCTGGAGGTACGGTTGCATGGGATTGTGCTGATGAATCTGTAACTGCAAGCCCATTACTTCCGCTTCGGTTTCTTGGCTCTTCCCTTCTGATTTTCTCCGTCTTTGCGTCCGTCTTGGCGATATCATATTAGCATGGGATGTCTAGCTGGTATGAATACTACTAGATTGTTCCAGTACAACAGCGACATCGATTGCGAGACAGGTTCACTTCCTATCCTAGTTCAGGCAACGTACGGTTTTGTTCTTCAGCTAGCACTTAGTACGCCTTTGATGAGTGCAAGGTCTTGGAGGTATGCTTCTTTTCGTTAAGACGGTGCGTTACATTCTATCCATCCGTCCTAAATTGTAGTTTTTTTTGGCAAATTAAGATACGTGAACATAATATATATCTATCTAGGTGCATAGCAAAATCTACGTACTATGTACTATGTATCTAGATTTGCCAAAACGACCTGCAATTTGGAACGGAGGAAGTAGTTTTCAATCAGCTTAGGCGATTCAAAGCTGAATCCTCTGACAAGTTTTTATTTTTATTTCGTTCTGATTGGGCCTGCTGTTGTTTATTCTGACTGTTGGCATGGAATAGTCCTGTGGAGTGTGGACCTTTGCACTCGTCGAATGAAGATGTGTAGGTTGCACCTTTTCCCTTTTTCCCCCTTCAAGTTCTCATTTAGCAATGTGTTCAGTTACATGAACTACACGAATAGCACTGAAAATGATATGTTTTCCCCCTGTTCCCTAGGATATGAAAACTCAACTTTTTAGGTTACAGTCATCTCCAACATGTTCTTGTTTCTGACTTGTGAAAGAGATCCACATCCTTTCCCACTCTGTTCCTGCCCTCTGTAATGCGCTTCTGGATCACTCTCTTTTGCAAAGAATCTGTATGTAGTCCCACGTGGTTTGAAGAGTCGTGCATTTTCGTGAACAAAATCTTTGGTCGCTTGTTAGTTCACTCTTTAATTCATGCCCACTGAGAAGTATTACTTCTGTTTACGTGTTGATTTGGATGAAATGTCAAGTTTTGTCCAAAAGATTTTAGGGCGAACCAAAAGAAATAAAGAATCCATCGCCTGAAATCATGATGAATTGATGATCTTGTGTGTTGAAGCTTCAAAAAAGAAAATTTTGTGGCATCTGTCTGAATTTTCCCATTTGCTGATTCTTGTTGGTCTGTATGATTGCTGCAGGTAAGTCAAAAGACAAGATGATGCGCAAGGAGCTGCCACAGGCATGGTGGTTTGGCAGCCACAACCTTACAAGGCCATCTCCATGGCTGAACAACACACTTTCAGGTATGGCCTCATCCCCTTGCATTCTCCAACGGGTGATCTGCTCTTCTTGTGCTTTAGTATTTGGGTATGCAATGCAATCCTTTGCCCAAGTCCGGTTTCAGTGGGATCATGCTTTTTGTATGTTAACTTATTTTATCAGCATGCTTCTCTTGTACTCTTGTCGTTAAGGAATTGTTTTTGTCATCATGAAAATATGAAATATTCAAAGTTTATAGTGATCTATTGCAAAGTCCATTTGAATTTATCCGAAAATTTCTCTCATGATCATTCTGTCTACTGTCTTGCCAATCCACTGTTCAACTCAATGTGACCAGAATCCTTATAGCAAACTCTAGCTATTGCACTTGACTTTTCATGGGAATTTATAACCTGATTATTCTGTTCTGTAGTGATCTTGACCTTTGGGTTCTGACGAAGTTGCCATTGCTTCATAAGTAGAAATGTAGAACTTCATCTTGGTAGATTACCTCTTGCTCACGCTCAGTAACAAAATTGTTTTGTTGTCCCTTCCCCTTGATTTCAGAGCTGGATGACAAGACCATGCAAATGCTGAAGCTGATCGACCAAGACGCGGACTCATTTGCGCAGCGTGCTGAAATGTACTACAAGAAGCGGCCCGTGCTAGTGGACATGCTCGGCGACCTGTACCGCACGCACCGCTCGCTGGCGGAGCAGTATGACCTGCTGAAACATGGCAGCGGCACACGCCAAACAGTGTTTGGCCTTTCTTCCTGCACGCAGAGCCGGTCTCAGGCGTCGTCCACGAACGGCAGGACGACGCCTCGCTCCTCTTGCTCTATCTCCATCTATGACTCGGAGTCTGAAGTGGATGACCCCGAGCAAGAAGAAGAAGAACAGCAGGAACAGCTGATGCGTGGGGAGATCATCAAGATGGAGTCGGCCTCGCAGGAACAGCAGCGACAGAAAGAGCAGGTTGAGCTGATGCGCGTGGAGATCGAGAGTCTGAAGGAGCAGAATGCGGCGCTGCAGAAGGCCGCGGAAGAGAACGCAGCGTTGAAGGCGGAGCTCGCAGGGAAGGACGAGGAGAAGAGGGAGGTCATCAGGCAGCTCGCGTCGTCCATGGACATGATGAGGGAGGAGAACCTCACGCTGCGCGAGCACATCAGGGGATCGAAGCATTCGTCCACCCGCGCGTTTGATCTCAAGAAGGTGGCCAAGGATCTCTTCTCCGCGAGGCTGTTCACCGCGCACTGCAAGCCTACGGGCCCCATCGTCGCCCTATGAATGGAATTTGGTGCAGCAGAATGAAGGAGAGAGAAAACAGCATGAATCTCAAGATATATTTGTTGTAGATCATGTGCATATAGGATGGTGTACTACCCTGTCCGTTTCTGTTCTTGTTCAGGTTTAGCAACTAGAGAGAGGGCTCGTTTTAACCAGTGCTTGGCACCTGTATTTACCTCTGCGGTAGTAGTTAATTATAGCTAAATATTCTTCTAAGTTACTCCTGTACGGTGCTGTGTGATTCTTGGAAGAAGTAGTAGTAGTACAGTATTTACCGTCCAGTCCGAAGGTCTGAATTATCTTGGAAAGCTGCCAAGCCTCAACCTTTCGTTCAAAGTTCAGGCAATCAGGCACAGCATGATGAAATGAAATGAAATCGTTCAAAGTTCTCAGCATGATGAAAACTGAACTGAATTAACAGTTTGACATGCCACTACGAAATCCATGGGGTTACTAATTGAAATTAGATGGTGAAATTGAAATTGCTGGGAGTAGGTACCAGATAAAAACAAAAAATAAAGAAAAATAGAGGTGGGGTAGGTGGCGATCTAGCTCCCCACCAGTGTCAATTTAAGGTGCTTCCAGTTCCAGTGTGTACCTGGACAAGTGCCCTCCTCCCCTCCATTCAGCCCTCGGTTCTCGAGTCTTCCACAGACTCGCGCTCGCTGCTCGCCTTCTCTTCCGACTTCTCAACTCGCGCCGCGCGCAGGGGTCGCCTGAGGTATATCAATCAATCACCCTAAACCCCCAGATCCCAGGGTTCTAGTCGCTTCTCATCGTTTGTAAGCGCTCCCGTACCTGAAGTTCTAAACCCCAAATCTTAATTAGGGTTCTAATCGTTTCTCTTTGCCTGAATTCATCCACCTAGACCCTGTCGCTGATTCAGCCGGATTGGCCGGATCTGTGGTTGTTCCGTCCGCGTGCGTCTTTGATATTCGTTAGCCCTGCCGAATTCGTGTTCGAATTACTCGGTAGATTTCTGTTGTTGCATCGCTTACATAGAAGATCTGGGTGACTGGTTTGCTGCCTGTGCAGTAGTATTTGCCTACTACGCGTATGATTTGGTTTGCTGCCTGTGCAGTAGTGTTTGCCTACGCGTATGATTGTGTAACAGATGCATCGATGCGTGTAGCTAATACCTACGACTGCAATCTACTAACTGTATGAACTTTAAGCTGTGTTGATTTATGTCGTTAAACCTACAACTGCAGTATAACTGACTAGTGAATACATATATATACTGCAAAAGTTTTTGTTCTTCAGCACTTCACCATGCCCTGTCATGTTAGCCTACTGAAATGAACTTGTTTCTTTCGGGCTTTGACTGCAGATCACATAAACAATGGTGAAGGCTGTCGCTGTCCTCGCTGGCAGTGATGTCAAGGGCACCATCTTCTTCTCCCAAGAGGGAGATGGTAATTCTCCTCGCATGTCTTGACTTATGAGAACACCTGTGTTCTATACTTCTGCATTCGTCCAACTCAATTGGTTGGTCGGTTGCTAATTCTGGTTCATGCTTAGGTCCAACCACTGTGACCGGAAGTATCTCTGGGCTCAAGCCGGGGCTCCATGGGTTCCATGTGCACGCGCTTGGTGACACCACCAATGGCTGCATGTCCACTGGTACCTACATCCTTTCCCCTGTTATGTATCAGGGCAAGTGGATATGCCTTTCTTACGGGGGAAATTATTTTGTGCTGTAGGGCCACACTTCAATCCTGCTGGTAAGGAGCATGGTGCACCGGAAGATGAGAATCGGCATGCCGGTGATCTTGGGAATGTGACAGTTGGAGAAGATGGTACATTTGTCTCACTGGCTTTTACTGCTATTTGGTTCATTTGTATTGGAGAAACCTTTAAAATAGTTGACTGAAAAGAGTAGTTTTCTTTATTTTCAAAAGTAATTTGCTGCAGTAGATTGCAGCGCATAATCTCACTGACAATTTACTGCTTGGCAGGTGTTGCTAATTTCAATATTACTGACAGCCAGGTTAGTGATACTGATACTCACTTTCTCGCTGTACCTTTTCTTACCATTTTGGTATGAACTTGTTCATTTGACATGGAACACACATTTGGTTGTCAGATTCCCCTCACTGGGCCACACTCAATCATTGGCCGAGCTGTAGTTGTCCATGCCGATCCTGATGACCTTGGCAAGGGTAATGCCTATAAACACTTGAATCATCCATCTTGGCATGATTCTTTATCAGATCTGTATGGCCTTGGCCTCTCCAGTGCAGTGTTGATGGAGCAGTTCGTGTTATGCTGACTGCATATGCTCACTATCCTTCATACAGTAGATAATAAACATAATATTAAAGACAATCTGGAAATCGCCTTAACTGCATTTCTGTCAGTTTACAAACTATTTTCACATGCTTTTGGATGAAGCTGATGCTTAGCGGTTAATTTACGATAACTAGGAGTTCTTGGTTTTATCCACTTTCTGAATGTGTATCTTATATGTCTGGTTATCATTCTTCCATGGATGCTGAGTTGTTCATAGAGAGAATTTTTTTAGCAAACTAGTGTTTGTCTGTTAGCATCTTTTAGTCTGCACTTTTGTTCTGATTTTGAACAAATTCCTAATAGCTTATTATAGGTGTAATATTGTTACTACATAGTGCTCCAAGACTAAAAGGTGTACATATAACCTTTCCTTCTCTGTTGTGTATCAGGTGGACATGAGCTTAGCAAGAGCACGGGAAATGCTGGTGGCCGTGTTGCTTGTGGTAAGTTACAACACAGTTGGAGTCTTTTCTATATCCAGGTTTAACTCTGTGCAGTTGAACACACTGTACAATCCTCCGAATCTATCTCTTTTTTTTTCATCTGATACTTGTGGATCTTTTTTTTCCTTTTTTCTTTTTGTGAAGAAGAGAGCTTATACTTAGTGGATCTGTTAGAGCCATACACATTTATTCTACTCTTGAGTCCTCGTGATCCTCATTTTCCTCATCTTGTCAGGTATCATTGGGCTCCAGGGCTAGATGCCGGCTTCGTAGGCGAACATTCACGTCTGAGCACCTCCGGTGTTGCTGCTCCATTTCCCTTATATTGGATAGACAATTGGCTACTCTTAATAATCGCCTGATCAATGGTCAGAGCACTATTCCCATCATTCTGTGTATGAACATTCAACAACTATCATCTGGCTTTAGTGCGAAGTGGGCTGTTTTGGCAAACGTTATGTAGCATAATTCAGGTACAGGTTGTCACACCCTGTACCTAGACATATCGTATCGTAATTTGGAACAGAGGGAGTATGTCTTAACGACGAAATGTTGATCTCTACCGTCGTTCGATCTTATTTACTGTGCTAGCTAGTACAAACTTTTCACATAAGAGCGAGTTGTGGTTGCATGATTTTACATACTGGTCTAAATCTTGGCATTCGCAAATTAAACTGATCGAATGTGCGTGATGCACTGTGTCAGCATATATATTTGCTACAGAATGTTCCAAGTCAGTTGCCCGCCGTCCTTGACGATGACCTGCAATCCACTCCAAGTCCTTAGGCTGTGCCGCTCGGTCTGGACAAATATTTATGCCACGTACTGTCCGGTTTGAATATTCTTCGATTCCTTGCTGGGGCAAATGCATGGCCAACTGACGATACGGCCCAAACTCAAGTGTAGTGTAGCTCCGTCTCATTCATCTGTAGGTAATAATATAGCTAAATATAGCCATCCTGCCTTCAGAACTTACCAGGTTGCGTATATAGTTTCTAAAAATGACTTTGTTCACTCCAGGGCGAACTTCACCGGTGAGCAGAACGCGGCAACGCGCTTCCGAACGCTGGATCGCTGAGGGGCTTCGGCGTCATCGACAGCATCAAGGCGCAGCTGGAGGCACTGTGCTAGCGGTAAGCAATACGTACCGCCGGTGAATGATTTTCCGATCTAGCTGAACTCTGCATATACATGTGCAGCTGCAAGGGCCGTCGTGGACTGTTTTTCTAGGCCAGGCCAATGCAGAGAGGGACGTGCCTGGCGCCCTTGCTTCAACCTCCGGGCTCTCACCCAGTCATTCGCCAACAAGGGTCTAAGGCTGGTGCCAACGGGGGGCGTACCGCCCCCCTGTCGCCCCAGCCCAGACGAGAGTGAGACGAGAGGCAGACGAGAGGGAGAGAGAAGACGGTAGCACTATCGCCAGGTGAGAGCGGGCGCTATCGCCCCGCTCTCGCCCGCGTTGGCAGACGCGCCGGGGCGGTAGGCGGGCGGTAGTGAGGCGGTGCGTTGGCGTGGCGGGTCCCGGGCGAGAGGACGTGACGTGGCGTGGCGCGTTTTGATTGGTCCACGCGGACTATCCATTGAACTAGCCGTTATTTGACCGTTTGAACTTCAAAAAATTTGAAAAAAATTTAAATTTCATCTCCAACCCCCTATAAATACCCCACCCAGTTTTCACTCCTTCCACACCCCATTTGAGCTCATTTCTCCCATCCACACTTCAATTTCACTCTTCTCGACGCCATGTCTTCATCTACCACGGATTCGCGTGAAGGAATAGAGGCTGAAATGATCCATGCGTTCCAAGCAGAGTATGAGGAGGCGATGCTCAATCTTAAAGAGGAGTCAAGCAGAAGGCGACGTCGTCGACGCTACATCAGGCGTGATCGTGAGGGTGCCCATGATCATGTGGGCACATAGTCATCCTTAGATTTATATAATTTTTTATTTATTATATAATTTTTTTTATTTATTATGTAATTTTTTATTTATTATGTAATAGGTAATTTTTTTAAGTTGAATAAAATTAGTTTATTGAATTATTTTGCGTACGCGAATAAAAGAGAGTGAAATAATTAAATCTGGAAAAGAAAAGCTGACGTGGACGAGAGAGAAGTGAGAGCTGGTACTATAGCCTCTGCATTGGAGGGGTGGGTGAGAATGGGGTGAGAGGTGACGTGGCGGGACGAGAGTGAGGCGAGCCACTGGACTCAGCCTAACCGTAACCGACATGGTCGCGCTCTCAGGTATCTACTAGTCTCGATCTGTCGTCTGCACGCGTAACACTACCCTGCACGAGACGACGGCTGCTAAATCTGCAGTAAAATCTGCGGCATGCAGGTGGTCCCACGATCGGTCAGGCGCCGTGAGTGTCGATCGAGCTATCTGTAGCTTGTGTACGTGCGTCAAAGTTTCTTGTGTTGTGTGTAGCACACAGCAGCAGTAGCAGTGTTGGCTCGGAGCGCATGTGCCCTGATCTGAGCTGTACTCTGATCTGTAGCGGCTGTACTCTGATCTCTGTGCAGCCATGGCTCGGAGCGCATGTGCCCAACACGTGCTCGATGGAATGTGTGACCCAGTGTGCTGGATGTAGTTCTCCACTAAAACGTTCATCGTTGTGACTATGCGTATAAGCAAATTGTGTTGCATCAGTTTAATATTCAGAATGTTGCCTCCAAAATAACTGCATTTTCTTAGCAATCCTAGTAAAACGATGCGCTATGTTTGCTACAGAAACTTGTTTATTTGAACACCTTCTCCTTATCTTGTAACAAAATTCAATCTATGGTCTGCCGCAGCGGTTTAGTACAATTCAGATGGGGATGCTCCCCGATCGACCACTAAAAAAATTGTGTGAACACTGCACTTTTGATTTACTTGTGCAGGGAGATACAGATGACAAAGGCAAGCTGCGTCGTACAGAATGGAGGCAATCTGCGTCTTGCGCTGCCACGCTGATGTCGCCGTCTGCGTCGTCCGTCTTGTTTTCCTTCGAGTCCTGCGACGGGATGCAAGAGCCGAGCCGAGCTGTCCCTCTCTGCCTACGAATCCAAGCCTTGGACATCCGTCTTTGGTTGTTTGACCGGCCGGGGCCCATCCGCGCAAGGTGCAATTTCGCTCTTTCTTGTGGGACCGGAGTGACTACGGATTTTTGTGGGGCTAGGATAGGAATATTAGCTTGGACACACAACGTAACACCTTTCATCTCCAGGGAATAGATTTTGCAATCCATTTCACTGTACTGCCATCCATCAACAACTTTGGTGCCTACCTCCTCGAGTGGTGGTAAAATTAAAGCACAGTGAAAACTGAAAAACACAAGAAAACTTAATAGTACCATAGAAATTATTCCCTTTAAAAGCCTCTGAGTAAATTTAAAAAGTTCAAGAGTATTTTGGGGCAAATAGAAATGGTTATAGCATTTAAAAGTAAACAAATAATTATTAAGCTAACGAAATTTTAGCGGAGAATAAATATAGTTGAAAATTAAAACTATTAGAAAAATATATCAATTCACATAAATTGGAAAAGGGCAAATAGAAAGAAGAAAAACTATTACCAACTAGATAAAAGAAGCAAAGAGACAAAAAAAAAACGTCAAACGAAGCAAAGGTCGCCCTCTTCATCGGTTTCACAGAACCGGCTGCCGAACCATGCCCAAACCAGTTAGAACCGCCGTCCTGCCGAAATCTAATGTTAGCCAGTTGATGTTTAGAAATCCCATATCAGATGGAAAGTAATCAAGGTGTCAGCATCGTTTAATCATGTCGATGCTAACTGACAACGGTCTCGTGGCTTCATGGGGTCAGACTAGGATGGATTTTTCAGCAAGTGCTGGCATCGTTGCGTAATCAGTCCAATCCATTTGTCCAAGCTGCTTCGGCCGGTGGTGTACTCATGTGGACCCAGGTCAATGTCTAGCTAGCCGGATGAGACCACTGCAGGTTATACTAGTCGGCACACGAACGTATGTGGTAGAAAACTGTCCATTTGAGTTCAGAGTTCTAAAATTCAGTACATGCATGTGCTAGCGTTTTTCTGCCAAAAAAAAAGAATGATACTGCTACGGTAACTAGCTAGATTAAAGATCTCATTCTGAAATATAAACATACATATTTCCAAAAGAAATCCATATTTTTCCAAATTCCTACTTGAACTGAACCATCTCCTGTTAAACTCACTTAGGAGAAACATGATTTTTTTTTCTGGTGAAAATAATGGCCTATTGGATCGCTAAACTGTCCTCCATATCTCTATCTGGTTCCAAGAAACGGCATCTCTAATCTAAATATGCTTCTGTTTGTACTTGGTTATCAAAGCATAAATAAGTAGATGGTTACGTGCTTCAATCCACACGCGCAAGAGGCATACATGCATGTTCCCGGATTCATGCATAATGCAGTGTATTATTTGGACATACTGCTCCTGACATATGCCGGCTGTCTTCCTCGACCAGCACTTGGCACCAACCATTTCTAATATAGAGACGTAACCGTTACAAAATTCGCGGATAAATCTGGAACCCAAACCTAATCTAAATGGCTTATGAGCTTATCTTTATGCTCCTCTCTCTTTCATGATTTGTTTTTATTTAACACAATACACGTGTAAATACTCTTTAATTTCTATCAAGTTGCAGTAGGATTTTATAATGAAGAAATCACTCATTATGTCATCTCTTGTTGCTGTCCACCTGTTGTGACTTTACAATTCTAGATTTGGGCCATCCAATTCAGTTCTTAATTACCTGTTGCATTGTCAGAGAACTTTTTACCCTATGTAGGCTTTGAAACAATTCCATAACATTTTTTTAAAAGAAAAGCTTGGAGTGGTTACAATTAAATTATGAATATAGATATGTCAGTTTCTATGAAAATATATATGGATATGTCAGATTCTATCAAACTATTTTTTTATCTGCTGTTTAACATGTCAGTTTCTAGGCCTTGACCTATTCATTCTCAGGGCCTACAAATTGCCATGATAACTAAGGCCCTGTTCGGTTCCAGCTCTCTAAATTTTAGACCCATCACATCAAAGAGAATCTTGCTATTTAAAAGTATTAAATAAAATCTGTTTATAAAATTTTTTGCACAGCTGGGTGCTAATTCGCGAGACAAATTTAATGAGCCTAATTAATCCATAATTTGCAACATTGATGCTACAGTAATCATCAGCTAATCATGGTCTAATATACCTCATTAGATTCGTCTCGCGAATTAGCACTGGGGTTCTGCAATTAATTTTATAATTAGACTTTATTTAATACTTATAAATGATAAGATTCTCTTTGATGTGACCCCTCTAAACTTTAGACCTCAGGAAACGAACACACCCTAAATCTTCCAAACAGTTTATGAATGTAGTAGTGATCATTATTAAGTCAATAAGCTGTTTTGCTTTTTTAAGGAAATTCTTTTTTTTTATTATAGCGTGTGAAAGTTACCGTAAATAAAGCCTCCATCAAGTATAATTGTAGGATTTTAGCAAGTTGCGTGTACGTGATCCTCTTCATGCTGGAAAATGGAAATGCTATGCCACTTGTTGGCATACTATTCTCGGGGCGATGCATCCATACGAAATTGGACATATAGCAATTATTTCGAATTGGACATCGATCGTGGCCCTTGGATGAATGCATGCATACGAAACTTCACAAATGAATTCAGTTCATCTTTGAGCATATCTTCAATTCATCTTGTAGGCCACTGTCATCACACATACATGTTCGTTGGTCAATCCTTGATCGAGTGGCTAGCTAGCTCTCCACCACTTGACGACAATGGCTGCTGCAATGCAGTGCATCCAGAGACCAGTTTGGCGTCGGATTTGGATGTTGTGGGATCCCTAGTGGCATTGCAGGCATCGATGGGCTCTATAAATTTGCCTGCAATGCAGCCTTCTCTTGCAGACCACGGGTAGCTAGCTGAGTACCAAAGCCACCTGCAAACCCTTCGATAACACTCTGGTCTTGTAGCCATGGCTTCTAGTACTTCTTGCCTTAGCCTGTTGGTGCTGGTGGTGCTGGCCTCGGCGGCGTCAGCGCAGCTGTCGACGACGTTCTACGACACGTCTTGCCCCAGGGCTCTGGCCACCATCAAGAGCTTGGTGAACGCGGCGGTGGCGAAGGAGGCTCGCATGGGGGCGTCGCTGCTCAGGCTGCACTTCCACGACTGCTTTGTCCAAGCAAGTGTCCATCGCACACCTTGTTCTCTCTCTGTCTCTCTCTCTCTCTTCTCTTTATTAAGACAGTGCAGTAGTAACGTTCTGTGTGCAGCATGAAACTGTAATTCCATGACTAATTATATATGATGCTCTCGCTTGTGCAGGGCTGTGATGCGTCTATTCTGCTGGCGGGGAACGAGCAGAACGATCCTCCGAATCTAACTCTGAGGGGCTTCGACGTCATCGCCAACATCAAGGCGCAGGTGGAGGCCATCTGCAAGAACACCGTCTCCTGCGCCGACATCCTCGCCGTCGCCGCCCGCGACTCCGTCGTCGCGGTAATAAGGCTTAGCTACGAGCATGCTTGCTTCACTTGCGCGTGACGATGATGATGAGCACCTACCTGATGTATTTGTTGGCTGCTGTGCTGACCGACTCATGCATGTATGTAATTGTTGGCAGCTGGGAGGGCCGTCATGGAGTGTTCCACTGGGGAGAAGGGACTCGCCCAAAGCTGCAAGCACGAGCATGGTTTTGCAGTTTCTGATCCCCGCTACATCTAGCCTCGCCGAGCTGATTGAAGGGTACGACAAGTTGGGCCTCAACCCTACCGACTTGGTTGCCCTCTCAGGTACGTGCGCACCAGTGTTGTTCATCCTTGCTCATCGATCTGTTGCCCTACTTATCTCACAAGTTTTCATCCAATGATTGTACGTGTTGCTTGCAGGTGGGCACACGATCGGTCAGGCGCATTGCACGAGCTACCAAGACCACATCTACAACGACACCAACATCAACCAGGCGTTCGCGAGCTCGCTCCGGGCGAGCTGCCCCCGGACCGGCGGCGGCAGCGTCATGGCGCCGCTGGACACGGCGACGCCCACCGCGTTCGACAACGCCTACTTCAAGAACCTGCTGTCGCAGAAGGGGCTCCTGCACTCGGACCAGGAGCTCTTCAACGGCGGCAGCACCGATAACATCGTCCGCAACTTCGCCTCCAACCCGTCGGCGTTCACCAGCGCATTCGTGACGGCCATGGTGAAGATGGGCAACATCAGACCGCTGACTGGATCCCAGGGACAGATCAGGACCACGTGCTCCGCCGCCAACTCGTAGGAACGAAATATTAATTATGCGAAAAATACGAGCTAGGACCACATGAACGAATAAGGTCTCACCACAACCACCATCAAATTAATAGCGCATGCGTGCTTTGTGCCTTTGTATAAGCTGAACGGAATAGCATGCCAGCTCGCTTTCCTGATCCATCAAGTCTTACATGGAACAGGGAGCATCGACGTGGCATGTTCGCACGTGTAAGAGGGGCTGGTGAACCCGAAAGCCGGCAATCTGGGTTCGAGCCCCGGCGCTGGCACCGGGAGGTCCCTCCGCGGCCTTCCCTCTGGCAAAAAAAAAAATGTTCACACGTGTAATATAATATTCTCGCCTTGATTAGTGTTTGCACAAGTCGGCACCACAACTGCTGTATTGCGTCCTCTTATGATTTATTTCGACAATCAGATCAGAACCCAAACACCTAGACTCGATTGACACTGAGCGGTTGGACTCAACTGCACCGAAACGGACCGAATGGTCGGCCCAACTTCCTATTCGGAATTTCGGATCCAACACTATGCAGGCCAACTACTTCTGCAGGCAACCAAACAACCAAAACCAAACAAGTAGCGGCCCAACAACTTGCTTTCCGTGACCTTGATTGGGATTCTGCGGTCGGTCCATGGACCGTGGGCCGCTACCCCTGAAAAAAGGTTCTTCCTTTTTTTTCCCCTTCCGAAAGAAAGAGAAATAGTTCAGGAGCAAATACGTACGTCGTAAATAACTGCTGCTTCTAACATCTCGGCTAAAACATTTTAAATACATGAAAAAAACTCACAAATTAAAATTAAGCAGGCACGCCAGTACAGTACAAAACACACACTACAGAATAGAATCTTGCTGCTGAAGCTGGTGCAGGCGCAGGTGCAGGCAGCAACATCTCTGAACCCTTGTTGACACGGAAGCTGCTCTGTCTCGTTCCACCACGGATGCAAGCGAGCAACATATCAACTCACTGCTGGTTGACGACCCGGCAGTTCTCCCTGACCTCGCCTTCGTCGCCGGTGAGGGGGCTCAGGTTGCCCATCTTCACCATGGCCGCGCCGAAGTCCTCCCAGAACTTGCTGGGGTTCTCGCCGTAGTACTTCACCAGGTCGTCGGCGTCGCCGCCGCCGCCCTGGTACAGCTGCTGATCCGAGTGCAGCAGCGCACGGCCCTGCATGAGGCCCTGGTAGTAGTCGGAGTCCACGGTGGTCGGGGTGTCGTCCAGCGCCGACAGCGCGTCGTCGTCGCCGGAGGCCGGGCACCGCTCGTCCAGCGACGCCGCGTAGGCTGGGTCCAGCGTGTCGGTCTCGTTGTAGAGGCGGCTCCGGTAGAAGAGGCACCGGGAGTAGCCCAGCGTGTGGCCGCCGGAGAGCACCACGAGGTCGTGCAGGGAGAGGCCGTGGGACTCGAAGTTGGCCAGCAGCGCCGGCAGGTCCATGAACGGGGTCGGGATGTCGTTGTTGGCGTCGTCGATGCTCGCCGTCGTCGCGTCGCGCCGGCCCAGGAGCACGTCGTACGAGGTGCCTCCCAGCTGCACACGATCATTCATTCACTTTAATTATTTATAGGCTCGATCAATCAACATTTATTTGACAATTTGTAGTGGAGGGATAAGTGATGTCCAGCTGGTGAACTTAATTACCGCGACAATGGAGTCGCGAGCAGCTACAGCCACGATGTCCGCGCAGGAGACGACGTTCCCCAAGCAGACGGTGTTCAACGCCGACTTGATGGTGTCGATGACGTCGTACCCTCTGACGGAGTTGTTGTTGGGCTTGGCCGTCTTCTCGCCGATCGTGTCGTCGGTGTCATCCAGCAGGATGGAGCCGTCGCAGCCCTGCAACATTTACAGAACAAGTACGTTGGCTCTAACTTGTACGGCCATGAATGGTGGCGTGGCCCGATCAGGTAGATACTCACGTTGACGAAGCAGTCGTGGAAGTGGAGGCGGACCAGCGACGCCCCCATCCTGGGCTCCCTCAGGATGGCCGCGCCGACGAGGAGCTTGATGGTGGACAGCGCGGGCGGGCACGTCTCGCTGTAGTAGTCCGCGGTGAGCTCCGCCCCGAACGCCGAGGCCAGGGCCGCCGCGATGACGGTGAGGTACACAAGAACGACCGCCATTTGCATGCGAACAAGTTTCCTGTTCTAGCTGCTAGCACACTGCGTGCAGTGGATTCCTCGATCGAATGCGCTGCGATGATGTACCCGGGATGAAGGACGTGTGCTTATATAGCTAGGAGTGTGCCTTAGCAATCGAGCTGTCAGCATTATTGGCCAGGCGACCAACTAGTGCTTGTATACTGGTTGATAGACCTAATGCATACAGATCTAGGCTTTGTTCAGGGCGTGTGCAAGGCTAGCTGCTTGTCGATCAAGAGACCGATACGTTTCTTCTCCATCCGTCTCATCCATCGCGATCGACCAGCTTGTGCTTGCAACATTTCTTGCAGAAACTAGCTAGCTACCTACTGCATGTGCCATCTACCAGATCCCTGTTCCTATCGGCTATCACAACTAGTGATCAGTTAGTTAACACGAAAAGAAACCATCTGAACACCATAGTTTATGCTTCTCTCTCCAACAGCTGGGGCTAATTTAAGTGTGATCGTTAGGATCTCCGGATAACTATAACAACCTAGCGATCACTTGAGCATAATGCTGGTATAGGTAATAGGTTGGTACCGTTTGGCCTGGACTGGGTGGACTATGCCCTTAGCTTTGTTCTGATCTGGTTTCATCCGATTTGCCGGCAGTCGATGTCTCAATGGTTAATAATGTACCACCTCCATTCCAAATTATAGGTCGTTTTTGCAAATTAACATAGATTTTCTATGCATCTAGATACGAAGGGAGTACTAATATCGTATTTTTCAAAAAAAAACTTCACTTAATCAGGGTCATACATGGGTGAAATGATAGCTTAAGTAAATTATGATTTTTTTAGTAGAATGTTGTTTAACTTTTTCCAGAGCCAAATTAGATCCAGGCCAAATGCTGTACTGTCAAAATCTAATTGGATTTTTTATGAACAGTTTTGTTTTTATTTCAGGTTTATTTCACAACCTGCCCGGATTGGACGGTCGGATTCGGATGTACTCCATAGCAAGTTTTTTTTCCCCGATCCCAGGTGTTATCTCAGGCCCAAGAAGCCCAACCGGCCCATATATATTTCTTTCCATTGTAGCAGCCCATGAAAAAACAGAAACTCAGCCCGATCCATCCGAGAAAGAAAAGTGCAAAAGAGCGCGAGTACAGCATGCGCCACAGTTGGCAGGGGGCTATTCATCGCAGGTACGTCTAGCCGCTAAATCATCTGTTGAAATAATAATATTCTAAAATAAAATAATATTAAAATAAAATAATACTATTTAAAATAATATAATTTAAATAGTATTATTTTATTTTAAAATATTATTATCTCCAGTCTTTTATTTTATTCTGAATGATACGGTAGATAGTCTACCTGCTGCGTCTATCAGTGGACGTCCCGCGGTTGGAATCTCTCCGTCGCGCGCGCGCACCAGTCGGTAGATTGATTGATCGCGCGTGCGGCTGCCAGCGGGTAGGTCGCAGAAGCCAACCCACTTACCTGATTTCTCGGTTTGGCAGCCCATGACGATGGAGCAGCTGCACATACATTGTCCCGTCTAGGGGTCCGTGAGGTCCACATTTTCTATCGAAGCAATCGCATCGGCCGCAGAGAAATGGGGAGGCAGCACGCAGACACAAGCAAGCATTGGGTGGGTTTCGTACGTACCTTCTACTATCAACCAGATGAAATAGATAGGGCTTTGAAAGGTCAGAGTCAATCTCTTTCTTTTTAGATCGTTTAGCAGTTCCCCAACCTGCTTTCTCCCTGAGAAAGCCTTCCTAAAATTAAAAGAAAAAGGGTTGAAGGTTGATCTCTGGGATCAGTGATAGTAAATTAGCAAGGCCAAGCTCGCAGCAGCCATAAACGATTTCGGCACTACAATTTGGCCTGGCTAATTTTTGTGAGAAGGTATCGGTACCTCTCAAGACAACTTAGCACTCGTATCTTAGAATTATCGTATAATAGATAGGCCTGTGGGACTTCCCCAAAGTCTATAATTTTTAAACCAAGTGCCTAAATCAAATTCCGATTATACCGTTGTATTCCTAACAACGGTATTTTCAAAATAAGATCACACTTAACTATATTTAGATAGATTTTTTAGAGTCGGAACAAGTTTATTGTGAAGCCGGAATAATTATTCTAGTTTCACAGCAAAATTGTTCTAAAACAAAATCATCTAATATTATAAGTATAGTTTTATTTTTAAAATCCTATCATAAGAAACACCATAATGCAATCGTAGTTTTACTTGACACTCTTTTAAAAAAACTACTGATTTTTTTATTTTGATCATTTTCTTCACCATCCATTTTCTATGCAATTCTCATGTACATGGGCTGACGGCCCAAATATCAATGCTGCTTCTGTGATGACTCAGATGGCAGTCGCGCACGTGGCCTGTAATAGCCCCCCATTGATCGCCGTAGATGGAAAACTAACCATTGCCTCTCTTGGCCAAGAAGAAGACCACCTCTCGCGGCGGCCGCTGGTGTGGTGCTGCCGGGACGCTCTGCTGCCTCAGACTCACGAGGAGACGACCAGGCGATGGAGGAGGATCCCGCGCCACACACCCCTACAATCCCGGTTCCTATCTTCTTTAGCATCCGGAACTAAAGGCTGTGCGGTTAAAAAAAATATTTCACACTCAGGACTCAAACCTAAAACTTCTTACCTACATAGGTTATTTGACCTATTTGCCACTCCATCTACGTAGCACATCTTACTCTAGTGGGGATGCTTTCATTTTGAACTAACTCATCAATGACCCTTTAGTCCCGGTTGATAGGATAAACTGGGATTAAAGGGTCATTTGTCCCGGACCTTTAGTGTATTACTAACCGGAACTGAAAAGTTTGAACTTTTAGTCTCGGTTGGTAACCAACCGAAACTAAAGAGACTTTTAGTCTCGGTCGGTGGCTCCAATCGGGACTAAAGATCCTCTCCACCCTCTAACCATTGATCTAGAACTAAACCGTTGGATCTGGGACTAAAGACTAGATTAGCCCCGAATCTAAATATGATCGGGACTAAAGGCAAATTTAAAATTGTTGTGCAGTTCTGTAGTAATGACGGCGGAAAAAATAACAAGCCGCCGCCGCCAAATTAGATGGACTTCGACGCCGTGGTGAGGCCTGCTGGGTTGGTTGTCGTGATCACGGGTGGGGTAAGCCTGACGATTATTACTCGTGTTCGGGTCATTTTCTCAATGAGCCATTAATTGGAATATTGGATTGAATTTTGGGCTCCATGCATGCATTGTGAAAAAGAAAAAGGTAGGATTTCTTCAGCCTCGATCAAGGGATTGTGCTGTGGCAAGACGAGATCGGTTGGCACGTGGCCGTTATGTATGTCAAACTATTTTCCTTTTGGTTAGAACCCGATCGTCTGATTGAGCATGCAGCTTTAATTTTCTGGATGTTAGAACTAATACGTACAGTACTTTGCTCCAAAATTACAGTTCGTTTTGGTTTTCTTATACATAGTTTTTGCTATGTATGTAGATATAATATACATCTAGATGTATAATAAAATATACGTATAAAATGAATTATACTTTGAGATGAAGTCAGCAAGTCTCAAATAAATCAGGGGATTCGGAAGTGGCAGCAAAGGTATTTCAATTCCTGGAGTGAACATAGCATACCGGCGTGCGTACATCTATCGTTGATTAATTGTACCGAGGACGTAGAGGGCAAAATGCACAGCTACGTACGGCTGCCATCAAGTCTAACCTAGAGTACGTACAGTGTTCCATGTGGCTTTCCGAAACCACTCTACTATCAGCTTTATTTAGGCGCCAAACACCCTCGCTCGCTCGCTGCATGACACTTTGCTATTAACCCACTAAGAATAGTCTCGGCGTACAATTTTACGACACAATTACTAAGACTGAAATTTCTCTCTCATCTCATAAAATATTCTCTCATCTTTTCTCATAATGACTCAGCAAAATTGTTATTGTTATATTATTATACCGTATCAACGCCTGAAAAAACATAAAAACCTAGAAGAAGACGTGTTTATATTATTATTATTATATTATATATATGTTTATATTATTATATTATCTATGAGCACGTAAGTTAGGCGCGCATTATTCTTGTTAATTACGTACTTGTACGTGCTGCAACTTGCTAGTATCCAATGCAAGTCCACAAGAGGCAACTGTGTTCATGGCATGTACTCGCTCGTAATTAATACCATCTCAGAGAAGGGTCTCGCAACATCGACCACTGATCGATCGCCCGTGTGCTAGAGAGCCATTGCATGCAAAAAACTTGACCGTCGCACGTATAGGCGTGGTGGCTACCACTGGCCTAGTGGCCTATAAATACCTGGTCGATACGCTTCAAGGGGGGCACACACGGCTGAGAACATCCGCAGCTAGCCTAGCCATGGCATCCAAGTCCATGGCTTCCCCTGCGCTCCTGTTCCTCGCCGTGACACTCATGCTTGCGGCCTCTGTGCGAGCCCAGGGACGGTCACCACCACGGGCACCCACACCCGCTCCCCCACGTGCTTCGCCTCCATCGACACGGGCACCAACACCAGCTCCAATGCCTGCACCGACGCGGCCACCCACGCATGCTCCTACGCCCTCGCCGACCCGTGCTCCGACTCCTGCACCGACCTGTGCTCCTATGCTCTCACCGACGCGTGCTCCGACTCTTGCACCGACCCATGCTCCTACGCCCTCGCCGACCAGTGCTCCGACTCCTGCACCAATCCGTGCTCCTACGCCCTCGCCGATCCGTGCTCCGACTCCTGCACCGACCCGTGCTCCTACGCCTTCGCCGACCCGTACTCCGACGCCTGCACCGATCCTTGCTCCTATTCATGCTCCTACGCCCTCGCCGACGCGTGCTCCGACTCCTGCACCGGCCCATGCTCCTACGCCCTCGCCGATTCGTGCTCCGGCTCCTGCACCGATCCATCCTCCTGCGCCCTCGCCGACCCGTACTCCGACGCCTGCACCGACCCGATCTCCACCCCCTTCTCCAACTCCTGCACCAACCCCTTCTCCGACCCCCACTCCAACACCTCCACCTCCGCCATCCTGCCCTACCGGCTTCAAAAATTTATTGGAGTATAAACAAGGCCTTATACGCTATGCTAAAGAAGGCATTATTCTTGTGCCTGCCCCTTCAAACCTCCTGCTGCCCACCATACCAGACATCCTTATCCCCTTCGTCAGAGTAAAGTGCGTGTGCAGTGTCCGCTCAACCTTCCTCATCCTCACCAGCGAGATAACATGCAAGAAGGCAGGAACATGAGCGTGCATGCATATATATATATATATATATATATATATATATATATATATATATATATATATATATATATATATATATATATATATATATATATATGCTCCTTCACGCAACTATTTACTCGTACTACTTTAATTTATACATGAGGAATAATTTGTCAGATCGACATTTGTGTGCATGCATGTACGTGTCGTCTGCATGCATGCGCACGACGCGCGCTAAGCTGGAGTTGAGCCTGCTTCTGTACTGATGTATTGTGTGACAAGCAAGTTTATATATGTTGTATGTGTGCTCAAAATTAATTATATATATATATGTGCATATGCATATTGTGTGACAAGAAAGTTTATACTACTTACGTACTGCTGTCTGCTGGAAGCATATGCATATTGTATATATGCTCTATTACTTAAGTAAATAATGATTTTTTTAATAGAATGTTGATTCATTTTTCCAGGGCCAAATTAGATCCGAGCCAAATGGTGTGCAGTCAAAATCTAATTTGGACTTTTTATGAAAAGTTTTGTTTTTATTTCAGCTCCATAGCAAGCTTTTTTCCCCCGATCCCAGGTGTCATCTCAGGCCCAAGAAGCCCAACCGGCCCATATATATTTCTTTCTAGCGTAACAGCCCATAAAAAAACAGAAACTCAGCCCGATCCATCCGAGAAAGGAAAGTGCAAAAGGAGCGAGGACCGCACGCGCCACGGTTGCGCACCAGTCGCCCAGTCGGTAGATCGATTAATCGCCACAGCCGGAAAACCTAACCCTAGCCTCTCTAGGGAAGGAGAAGGAATCCCTCTCACGCCGGCCGCTGGTGCGGCGCTGCCGGGACGCTCAACTGCCTCAGACTCACGAGAAGGATCCACGGTCGGGGAGCGGGGCGTCGCTCTCGGCGCCATGTCGATCTTTCGCGACGGCGCCAGCTAGGCGGAGGACGCCCGGCCGGGCGATGGAGGAGGATCCCGCGCGCCACGGCGGAAAAGAAGAAAAAAAACAAGCCGCCGCCGCCGCCGCCAAATTAGATGGACGTCGACGCAATAAAGGCTACTGCTGACATGGGGAGTGCTAGCATGTTCACGCGCATGCGATAACACTAGCAAGTACCGGCGGTACGGCGCGGTTAGTACCGGCTACCGGCAGTAAACAGAGGACCGTTTAGTATCGGACGCAGCGCTGGTACTCAACGCGCCATCTAGAAAAAATAAAAAAAATTAGTCACCTTTAGGAGATTTGCACACGTGTGAAGTCACAAGTCACGTAAATTTTTCACGCGTGCGTGGCCGTGAGGATTTAAACCCACGACCTCCGGCCTCGCGCGTAGTTTTCTTACCATCCCACCTATGCATCATATGTGATTGGATAGAAAATGCTTTCCTTTTGAAATAACCCGTGGAGAACTATTTAATACTGGGCCAAAATACTGATCAATACTAAATGTCACCCTTCAGTACTACATGGTGTTATTGACAGGTACTAAATGACTGCCATTTTAGTACCGGGCCAGAACACCACCGGTACTAAAAGACAATATTTAGTACCGATTGGTGTTTTGGCACGGTACTAAAATAGCTCCGGAAATTTTTAAATTTAGAGCCGGTATTAAAATGATTTTATACCACCTTTAGTACCGGGTAAAAAGTGTCTGGTACTAATTTTGTACGAGCGATGAAAGGTCATTTTTCTGGCTGTGTGAATTCAGTAATGATGAGGTTGAAGTCTCCATTTTTTATGGTTATTCGTTTATCATCGTCGTCATTTATATATCCTTCAACACAACATAATTAGCATGCATCACCATCACTATATATGTTCTGAGACTCTACTGCTAGTCTACACAATCTCAACGGTGTCTGTGAGGCTTTGCAGAGTTAATTGCATGATTAATATGGAGAATTCGAGAGGCTAGAAAAATTAAAGTAGCTAGCGGACTCCAACACATTTAAGCCTAGCTAACGTACGATTACTCGGGTCATTTTCTCAATGATGAGCCATGCATTAATTAATTGGAATATTGGATTGACTTTTAATTGGGCTCCGATCCATGCATTGTGAAAAAAGAAAAGGTAGGATTTCGATCTTCAGCCTCGACCAAGGAACCGTGGTGTAGTGTGGCAAGACGAGATCGGATGCACTGCACGCACTTGGCAGTTTATGTATGTCAGACCATTTATTTTCCTTTTGCGGTTAGAACTCGATCGTCTGATTGAGCAGCTTTAACTTCTAGGTGACAGAGCAACTCCAAGAGACTCTCTATATCTTTTCTTATTGTTAGAAATAGACATTTTGATGAAAAACTACCTACAAATACTTCTCTAAGTGATGTAGCCATTCTCCGAAGATAGATAATGAAAATAACTTTTTTAGAGTGTACACAAGATATAGAAATGCTGTTGGAGAGTGAAAACATATAAAAGGCAATTTTTATGCAGAAGGCTCTTCAAATGATAATTTAGAGAGTGAAATTTAGAAAGACTCCTGGAGATACTCTTAGCACTAATAAATCAGAGGATGCTCAAGTGGCACCGTAATGGAGGTATTTCATTTTCCGGAGTGAACATAGCAGATCGGCGTGCGTACATCGATCGTTGATTAGCTAGCTAGTTGTACCCATCGAGAACGACGTAGTCGAGGGCAAAATGCACTAGTACACGGCTGCTGCAAGCTAAGGGTGTGTTCGTTTCCTGGGATCTAAAGTTTAGAGGGGTCACATCAAAGAGAATCTTGTCATTTAGAAGTATTAAATAAAGTCTAATTACAAAACTAATTGCAGAACCCCAGGTCTAATTCGCGAGACGAATCTAATGAGGTATATTAGTGCATGATTAGCGGATGATTACTGTAGCATCACTGTAGCAAATTATGGATTAATTAGGCTCATTAAATTTGTCCCGTGAATTAGCATCCATCTGTGCAAAAAATTTTATAATTAGACTTTATTTAATACTTCTAAATGACAAGATTCTCTTTGATGTGATGGGTCTAAAATTTAGAGGGTAGGAAACGAACACACCGTAAGTCTAACGCTGTACAGTGTTCCATGTGCGTGCCTCTTCCGAAACCACGCACGCACTCTACTATCAGATCAGCTTTATTTAGGCGCCAAATTAAACACCCTCTCTCGCTCGCTCCATGACACTAGTACTTGTCATTGATGATCCACATGCCGCCTAGGCTCAAATAGACGTACATGTTGGCGCAAGTGC
Organism: Panicum hallii; assembly: GCF_002211085.1. Classification (NCBI taxonomy): domain Eukaryota; kingdom Viridiplantae; phylum Streptophyta; class Magnoliopsida; order Poales; family Poaceae; genus Panicum; species Panicum hallii. The sequence goes on from NC_038043.1 coordinate 56,917,595, forward strand.
GTGCTTGTGGTGTGGTCTTGCTTTTTCTTGCCTCGGCCAGCCTAGGCGTCTCCTCCACTGTACATTTTTCATAAATTAAACGAGCAGAGCGTCGCGTGTGGACTGTGGAGTATATAGTAGTAGATCTGTGAGTTGCCAGAGCTAGCACACGCTTGCATGCATTGGAGGTTTTCTCGATCAATTCCAACGGACTTACCAAAGCAACGTCGTGCTGCGTGCGTGCATAGCGATTTTGCGTAGAAACACGCGCCTTCAAGGGCGATCGATCGATCTTCACGTACGTACGGACGACGTACAGCTCTCGTAACCTAGACCTCTGTGATTTCTATATACGTGCCGTGTGCTAGTACTGGAATTTTTTTTCAGATGTGCCGCAGGCGGCCACATGTATGCATGGCTGCCATCAAATTAATTATAAAGGACGTGGCTAATTTTCGGCCGGCTGTAAATTAGCCCGTCGGTATGGCCGGCCGACTGCACCCATGAACATGAGTGGCACTTGAAAGAAAAAGAGAATAACGTAAGCGGATGCATGCGTATATAAGGGGAAAAGAATAGATGTGTAGCCGTGCACATGCACACAATTTCAAAATAAAAAAGACCGTTCAAAATTGAGCATCAAAATTAAAATCCGATTACACAATTGTGTTTGTTTTAATAAAAGTTTCAAAACAAGATCTCACACCACTATGTTTTAGTGATATATTTTGTGAGAGAAATACTTTTTAGTGTATTCTAATTTGCTTATAATGTTTGCAAGAATTGCTTATGGCTTTACAGAATGTTGCTTCATACGTCTGAGTTTAGTTAAGTAGATATTGGCATTCATGTTACGAAGATAGATTGTTTGGTGTGGTTAGTGGATGGGGATAAATAACTTTGTTAGGTAAGTGAATGTTTATTGCATGATTAATAATAGACAACTTTAGCAGATCAGTTGAGCATTTTAACTAATTTATTTTGATATTTTTCCATTATGCATAAAGTAATTTATATGTATTTGAAAAATATTGTCGAAATATGTGCAAGTGGGATCTTGTTTTGAATTTGAATTACAACTTTTCTAATTTTAAATAAAGTTGTGCAATTAGAATTTGAATTTGATTGATGGTTTAAGAACTACAACTTTTTAAGTTTTGAAAGTTGTTTGCACGTGCCCACTAGGATAAACAGTACATGTGGGGTGGATGGAAAATTTAGGCTATCGTATAATAGTGCAAACGCACGACCAGCCGAAATAAGGTTATTACCTAATTATTATTGCATGTATTATTTTACTATTGCTAATTGGAGGCTCATTTTGACGACTTCACGTAAAGCCAGGAGAGTAGTAATTATTGTACGTAATCTAGCTACCGGGAATAGGCATATGATATACCGAATACAGCTCCGCCTGAGATAGTTCTTTCTCAGGTCAAAGTAGGGGCGGCGGTGCATTGGATTTTATAGGAGCATACGTGGATACTGCTGATGTAGGATATCTTTTCATTTCTTCGAAGATGTCGGTCCAAGCAATGCTCAAAGAATCTCATTTCTTACTTGGTTGGACTAACCCAACCAGCAATTTCCATCCTTTTGAATTGGGATAGTCAGATTCAGTCTTTCTTTCGTATCAAAGTCAGTTCTTTCCTTGATTCTTTCTTTTCGCGCATGACCTTTCTTGATGGACATTTAAAAATAGAGAAATTCTAGAAATTCTTAAAAAAATATACGGCCATCAATCCAACAACTCAAATCACAATAGTCATTGCATGTGTTATCTTTTCTAATAAATTATCCACTTCTGCTATTATAAAAATAGACTAAAGTAACTCTCTAAACATGTATCTAAATTACCCACCTCTACTATTATAAACAAAATCTAAAGTAACCTCTAATCTCGTGTAAATTATCCACCTATGCTATTATAAAAATAATACAAATAACCCCTTAAATTTGCATGTAAATTATATAATTATATCATTATTAAAAGTTAAAGTAATTCCAAAATCTGAATCTAAAGTATATAATTATTAAAAATATTAAAGTGCACCAATATAAAATTCTAAATTACTATTATAATATATTATTTATGTTATTGTTTATATAAAAATACTACCCAGCGACGATATGTATTAACATTTATTCATGTATGATGAAAGAAATAAGAATACCAATTCATAAACAAATAAATAGTTCAATTAAATATATATCAAATATATGTGGAGGTGTGATGCAAAATAAAATCTATTGCAACTAGATAATGATAAGCATGTATTTTAGAGTATGTGTTAGAATATTTAGTATGAAAGAGATGGCGTGAGATAGATAAATATAACTATTAGCTATAAGATTTATTTTTATATTAGTTCTAGTTACGCACGGGTTGGTAGGCTAGTTTTTACTAATTAACAAATGCTCCTAAAAATGATTGTAGGCACAAACACCAACTAATTAAAATGAGCAGATGCTTCCCCATCACACTTAACTTGCATCGTCATTCAAAATAAACTACTTTAATTTTTCCATGTATTGAAGTTTGAACCGCAAATCCAATCTGACAATCGGCCGCTAGTTCTGAACTTGACGCTCGATCTGACACGGTGCTGTACAAGCCCGGGAAATTAAACATGATGCTTCCATCCTAGCGCACCCATGTGGTGGGCCCCATCCTAATTAAAGCCCTGCACCCAATGGTGCACAACTTCCTGGTAGAGATGGCGGCCTGGCTCGCCATCGTGTGGGCGGCGACATGGCTCCGCCGGCGAGAGCGGGAGCGCTATTCCCTTTCATCTTCCCCAGACGCCGCCGCCACTAGCTCGAGCGGAATGGTGGAGCTCCGGCGAGAGGTTAATAAATAAGTTTTTGTGTTATAATTCTATTCCAAAATTTTGGTCGTCGATTTCTCTACATAAATTTTTGGCTCATATTTTGCATTCACAATTTTTTCACCCTTTCTTTTAATCTGTATCGGATCCAGATTATGTGCACAATTGTTGTTCATGAATTATGTAAAAACAAAACGGTTCACAGCCGTATTCACAACTTTTAGATGTATATTTATGTGTTCATAACTTTTATCTGCATAATTTGTTTTTCATGATTCGTGAAGTATGTGCATGCTTTTTGTTTACTAGTTATGTGAAAAAATTTGTGTGCAACATTCGTTATACAAGTTTATTTATAAACTTTTGCGTCTAAATTTCTGGAGTGCAAATTTGTGTGTATAAATTTTGATAGAGAAGCCTTGTGTATGAAATTACGTGCGAAAGAGAGAAATTGACGGTGCCCGGAAAGGAAACGGAGTACGCGCGCAGAAGAGGGTGGGGAAGTCTTGAGAGAAGCCGGAAAGGGAAAATTACCACATCAGCGCACGTGCTGTACTTCCAGAAAAAGAAACTACAGTGATGTCGGAAATCGAACCTAGCTAGCTGGCAACAAGTACAAATGGCCTCTTACAGAAGTTGAACCAGGGGAGGAAATTTGTTTTTCTTACAAAGCACATGTATATGTTTATGTTATAGTAATGACTTTATGTTTATATTATAGTAATGATTTGTATTCTTGTCGATTGGAACGGGCTGCTGCATCCACCGTCCGTCCAGCATCCAACGACTGCAGTACCAAACAGAGCACGCCTGATTCGATTGTTGCGTCATTTTTTCATTCCCCCCTACCTTCCATCTCCGTTTTCATCCGCTCTGGGGGCGGCGCGAGATCCACCCGAGTCGCGCTGCCGCCTGATGGTGAATCCGGCGGAGCTCGCGATATCCCAGCGGGGCTGCTCCGCACCCATGCCGACCTCCTCCTCGCGCGTTGCTGGCGAGTAGTGGAGCGCCGCACAGCAGCTCGGTGGAACCTGCAGGAAGTGGTGGCGCTTCGGCTGGTAAGCTCTCCTATGCTTTGTGGTCGTGCATGGGTCATGATAGTTAGATGCATTTCTCCATCAGTTGTTCTGGATCACCAGTACTACTACCACCCTGCTTTGTGCGCACTAATCGAGGTATTTTGACATGTTTCCCGGTCAGATTTAGCCACTCAGGCGGTGATTATAGTTAAGAGTTAGGACGACATTGCTAATTGCTCTCAAAAGGAGTTCCAAAGTGCGGACTGATAATTTGATCTGTGAGCTAAATTGGGTGGACATTATCCATTCGGAGATCAAATTAGACGAGATGATGAAACGAATTCTTTAGGAAAGTTTCACGTGATTTTAACTATTATCTAAGTGACTTTAACCATCTGATCTTTTAACTGTAACAAGGCTGTGCCATTTTCTTTTTCCCCTTCCTCCATTCCCGCTGCCGCTCTTTCTCTTTCTCATTAAAATGCTTAACTGATATCATTAAAATGTATACTTAGCATTACCTAAACTGCTTATGATATCAATTAAAGTTACTTTGTTCACTAACTGATCGAGTATCCAATCTAGTACAGATCCTAGTAATAGATTTACATGCACCAAATGCTTTTTATATATTCTTTTCCTAGGCTTTGGTTTTCATATATGACCCGTCAAAGCTCTTAAGTTCTTTATTTGCATGCATCCTAGTACTGGAAAGACAGTAGGTTCTTTTACCATCCTGTACATGTATGATTCTAAAGGAAGTATTGTTTCAGCTTTGCTTTTTGCTTATTAGTTCTTTCCCTAGCACTGCTGGTGCTCATTGCTGATTCACAAGCCTTGGCACTATCATATCCAGAAATTATATTTTTAACCGTATTTTTAACCTTTAAGCTAATGCCTTTCATTCTCTTTCTTATTTAGTTGTAGTTTATGCAATGGCTAGATGACAGAAGCGTCAACAAGACACTATGCCATCATCTACTGTGGTACGTATCACTATACTATCTGTAAAATATGTTGAAGGTAGCAAGTTATGTATCCTAGTATTTTCTGGGAGGCAACACTTTTGTTGTAAGATAATAGTTATGTGTAATAACATGGATTTTAAATACCCCCAGAACCCTACTGTATCTTTTAGTTTTGTTGTCTTTTTTCTGTGTTCAGATTAACAATAGCCAATAACATGGATTTTATTTAGGCAATTTACAGGTAGGAATTAGGCAATAATATTATTATAGATGGGTAACAATACGGTTCCCAATAAGCATTTGCCAGATCCGGGGCCACGGGGCTGTGTGCATGACGTAGTTTAAATAGGCTTATGAGATAAAGCCTGTCTTATCTCTTATTTGTCTCATTTATCTCTTATTTATCTCGTATGAATAGGAGATAAAACTAGTCGGTACAGAAGGAATCTACTCGAGTTGTATTCGGTTACGATTCCTTATCTAGTATTGGACTAGGATTCTTGTAACTCTGACCTCCCGGATATATAAGGGGGCAGGAACCCATTCAAGGCAGATCATCAAGATCATTCTACACCCAAGGGAATATAAACCACCACACAGGACGTAGGGTATTACGCACCTCGCGGCCCGAACCTGTCTAAATTTTGTGTTCCTTGCACCTTCAAGTTCCTGATCTCGGCGTCTCCTCACCTAAACTTACCACCTTCGGTATACCCTTCGGTGGGCAGCCGGTAAAACACCGACAGCTGGCGCGCCAGGTAGGGGAGCGCATCGAAGATCCACCGGTGAACTCGATGGCATCTTTCCAGTTCACCAGGTCAGTACCTTCTCAGGGTACAACATTTGTTTTTGGCTCGTGGGTCTGTATCGCAGATGGTGCGGGCAGTTTTCGTCGATTCCTCGTCGACATGAAGCTAAAAACTCCCGCAGCGGATCCTCGCAGCGACCTTGACAAGTTCGTTGATGATCTCGACGACTTGTCAATCCATGCATCCGCTGTAAGGATCGAGGTGGAGTCTGCATCCGGCGTGACTTCATCCGGCGCTGCATCAACTTTTCTTGGGTTGGACTCGTTCCAATCTGAGGATTCGCGTAGCTGATCATGACTCGGTCTACGCAATATGGCCACTGAACTCCAGGAGGCCGACATCTCCGAGTCCCTCTCCGCATTAGAGAAGGACTTGGACTCTCTGCTCCAACTTGATGGGTCCGAAGCCACCGCACGTCGGGGGCTTCGGGTTGTTTTGATGCCAGCGATCCGATGATCTCCTCCACCCCGGAGGGGCGTTTCGTGCATTGGAAGGGCATGAAACCTTCTGATCTACTCGAGGCTGAGGACCGACTTGTGGCCCACCTCAAGCCTTTGCCTTTTCAGGAGGGCAGGCCGTTAGCCACCGTGGTGGAGGAGTCGACTGAACTAGTCGACGTGAGCTCTGAGGAGCTCATCTCACGCCAGGTGCTGATGGTGGAAGAAGGCAAGGATGATGGCGACTTGCCCATCGACTAATTTGATGCGGTCTCCGAAGACGAAGCCACAGCTAACGCCTGCGATGAAAATGACGCTGATCGTGAGGCACGGAGGACCAGGAACAGGGCTCGCGCAGCTCGCCGAAGGAGGGTCAATGAGCACATGCGATCCATGCATCGCGAGCTTGACGCCGAATTCTCTGCCATAAGCGAGCGGGGTTTCAGGACTCCGGTGGCCAACATCGCCAGGGTTATGGCCATACTCGAGCGCAGCATCGATCCGAACGTGCGTCAAGCACTTCGTTATGCGCAGAGGGCCTGGATTCAGTTTGATCAGCAAAACCCAGCGTCTACCCTCAGGGAGGAGCGCGTGGGCGAGAGCCGAAGCCAAGCTCACAGCCGAACGGCAGGTGGCTATCCTCGACCTCAACGTAGCAACAACAACAACGCTCACGGGAGTCAGGCTCCTGGCGGGAGGCAACAGCCACAACCAAGAGGTAACCCGCGACACACCAATCATCGGCCTCCTCTAGAAGACCTATGCCGGCATATCAATGAAGGCCGTGATGCGCGGTCCGTGATCGATTCCAGGCGCAAAGTGTGCGAAGAAGTCGAGACGGAAGGTACTGGTTGCAGCGACCGTTTCCCAGCTTTCTCCGTACGATTCAGCAGCTACAAGTACCCTGAAGGCTTCAAGCCGATCGGCAACACCAAATATGATGGTAAGCAAGCTCCTCGGCAATGGCTACGTTGTTACTCCACCGCCATTGAAGTAGCAGGGGCTCTAACATCACCAAGGTCGTCTACTTCCCGATGGCTTTGGACCCCGCGCCGTTCACGTGGTTGGAGAGCCTCAGCAACAACTCGATCGACTCCTGGGAGCGGCTCAAGAAGGTCTTCATCGACAACTTCCAGGGGGCGATTGCTTGTGCAGGTACTCGTCACGATCTTGCTCAGTGTAAACAGGAACGTAACAAGCTCCTACGATCCTACACACGCCGTTTCTTCGATGTCCGCGCCACCATCACAAATATCTCGGAGGAGGACATCATCGACTGCTTCTACAACGGCATCACCGATCCAGACATTTACAGAGACTTCGGGCGGAACAGGCCGAAAACTGTTGCAGGGTTGCGTGACATGATGCACGACTGGTCTGAGCAGGAGGAGAAGATGCGGGAGCGGTTCCCGAGGCACCAAGATGGTAATCTGAGGCCTTCTCGTGACAACCGCAACGACAAGAGCCAGCGGGACTATCCGGGTCCACCCCGGAAGCGCAAGCCAGATGATCTCATCGCGGTTGTAACAACAAAAATATCAACACTAGGAGTACAAATTTTTTACTTGATGATGCCTGATGTACTGAATGAAGCCTGGATGTGCTATTTTTATTCAGATTTGCTTGGGGGAAAGGCACTATGTCATCATCTACTGTGGTACGTGTGACTATACTATCTACAAAATATGTTGAAGGTAGCAAGTTATGTGTCCTAGTATTTTCTGCGAGGCAACACTTTTGTTGTAAGATAATAGTTGTGTGTAATAATATGGGTTTTAAATGCCCCCCTAGAACCCAACTGTATCTTTTAGTTTTGTTCTTTTTTATATGTTCAGATTAAAGGATAAGGACATTAGCCAATAACATGGAGTTTATTTAGGCAATTTATAGGTAGGAATTAGGCAATAATATTATTATAGATGGGCAAAAATATGGTTCCCAATAAGTATTTTCCCCATATGTAACAACAAAAATATCAATGCAAATTTTTTACTTGATGATGCCCGATGTACTAAATGAAGCCTGGATGTGCTATTTTTATTCAGATTTGCAGGGGGAAGCAAGGGGCGAATTTGAGCGGTGTTATGCACTTTCAAATTCTAGTTATCCTTTTTTCTTTTTCTTCCTTGATTGCCTAATGAACTGAAAACCAACATTATTGGGTGGTTTTGGGTAGTTTAGTTATTTATTCTTGCACTGTGCTGCTTGATTGGATTGTCTATAATTACCGCAGTTTTCACCTCTCTGCTCCAGGGCGACAGGAATAACATCAGCTCAATTTCTCTCATTTGATTGAGTAGCAGCAGGGTCAGGAGTTGTTTTGTCGCCGCAACAGCAAAAATGCCTGTCATCATCAGCTTGGGTAGGTAAGCAGATTAGCACTCCAGCAAGGTTTCAGATGTCAAGTACATGGATTCTCATTTTCACGCTATAGTGATGCTACTGCTAGTTCCATTATTTAATCATTGCTTGCTTGCTTTGGCCGGTCAATTGAGCAGTTCATTAGTTTATCCACTAAAATAAATTTAGCTCATGTGCTTTTGTTCATCACATTTGAGATGTCCAGTAGCTTTGCTAGTATCTTTCGCTGATGAAGGTAACTGCAGCTTAACTTTTATCAAGAGCAATTAAACAACGATGAGATGAGAAGAACTACTTTATTGGGATGTTCTGTCTACGAAGTAAAATGCTACTTTTGCAGCTCGATTTGCCCTGTTTCGGCGAAGAAACGGTGTTGTTTTGAATCATGTTCATTTAATTTACTTGTACATTTATTCTGAATTGCTTATGAGTTATTATAATATGCTTTCAAATTTTAACAAAAATGTTTCTTACTGTAAAGAGATTGAAATATATTGAAGTGAGATCTTGTTTTAAAATTTTTGTTGAGGCCAACGCAACGGTACAATCAGACTTGAATTTTGTACTATGAGCACGTAAGTTAGGCGCGTAATGAGCACGTAATGAGCAATTACCTATGAGCACGTAAGTTAGGCGCGCTATTATTCTTGTTAATTACGTACTGGTACGTGCTGCAACCTGCAAGATCAGTAGTCTCCAATGCAAGGAAGTCCGCAAGAGGCAACTGTTCGTAATTAATACCATCTCAGAATAATCTCGCAATCGCCCGTGGGCATGCAAAAACTTGGCCTTCGCACGTATAGCTAGGCGTGGTGCCTACCACTGGCCTGCTACAAATACCTGATGGTATGCTGACCGATACGCTTCAAGGGGGGCTGACAACATCCGCAGCTAGCTTTGCCATGGCATTCAAGCTCATGGCTGCTTCCCCTGCGCTCCTGTTCCTCGCCGTGACACTCATGCTTGCGGCTTCTGTGCGAGCCCAGGGACGGTCACCACCACGTGCTCCGGCTCCATCGACACGGCCACCAACACCAGCTCCAACACCTACACCGATCCGAACTACACCGATCCGAACGCCGACCCCAGCTTCTACACCCACACCGACCCATGCTCCAACTCGTGCACCGACCCTTACTCCAACCCCAGCTCCAATGCCATCGCGGATCCCTGCTCCAACACCAGCACCGACCCGTGCTCTGACTCCAGCTCCTACGCCCTCGCCGATTGGTGCTCCGACTTCTACACCGACACGTGCTCCTACGCCTTCGCCGACCCGTACTCCGACGCCTACACCGACCCGTGCTCCTGCACCCTCGCCGACCCGTTCTCCGACTCCTGCACCGACACGTGCTCTGGCCCGTGCTCCTGCACCCTCGCCGACCCGTGCTCCAACTCCTGCACCAACACGTGCTCCGACTCCTGCTCCGGCACCCTCGCCGACCCGTGCTTTGACTCCTACACCGACGCGTGCTCCGACCCGTGCTCCTACACCCTCGCCGATCCGTGCTCCGACTTTTACACCGACGCGTTTCTACACAACAGAAAGTTACAGCTACAAAAAAGAAAATCCAAGTATAAATGATTAAAAAAATATCCAACATAGTCACTGCGCTTCAAGAGAGACAAGGAAAATGAGGTAAACAATGAGCAAGTAATTAGTTTCATAGCATTGAGAGAAAAATACCAACACAAATCTTGCAAACTAGAATAGTCAACAAGAAAACACAAAAACAAGAGATAAGTTTTGGCATCTAATACGATAAAAAATTCAGATGGCATGTAGAATAATAAAAAAAATACTACAATTGAGATTCACAGAAGCGGAGTAACTGTAAATTATTTTGAAATGTATATGTACACAAATATAGCTGATGGTGTAATTCTAGAACAAGAGATATTCAATTCCTTTTGGCCCATCAATCTCAAACTTTTATTTGGAAAAAATTACAGCTGCATGTAAAAAATAATATATATATATATATATAAATTTCTTGGTAGGATAAATAACAAGAAATACAGAAATAACTGAACAAATTCTTGCTGTAAATTAAGTACAATGATCATGCAAGTTTTCCATGGCATGAATAGTTGTTTGCTACCTATATATGTTATAGATTCAACGATTAGCCTACTACTAAAAATGAATCTCCTAACCTGAAAGAGAAAGGATCTTAACTAGTATAGACCTTCTGCACTCTTGGCCACCTGGCTCCATTTAGTCCTGAAAATCAAACCCAATCAAGCTACCCCACCTGAGAAAATGGATAAAGACGTGAAATAAAAATTTGACAACACAAATTAAATCCTTTCACATAACTCATGAATTCTATTTAAATAAATCTGGATCAAGCATACAAGAAGAAGAAAGCAGCTGCAGATACAAGACTGAAAACATAAAACAGTTGGTAGAGAAACCCGTGATTTCCCACAGCAGGACATCTTTTTTCTTCATGGCTGACACTCTGTAGTACTGTACCAATGCCTATCCCCTGGATAACCAATTAATTACATAGCAACCAAGCCATAGCATAATTCAAATAATGGGCAAATATGGCTCCACAAACTAACATTAACGACACTCCACGTTACTATACCCAATTCCCCTACAGATATAACAAGGACAAGAATCTTCCTCAAAACTAAAAGATTTAGATTTTGTTTAATCAAGAAAAAAGTTACATTGACACATTATAAAACTACAGTATATGATATACCTATTAATTCAAATCAAATAACAGTGGCCTCCAGATTGGGGTAGTGGCAACTAAAGCAAGCTCCACGGCACCATGGCAACAACAAGCAGCTTGCCTATGATATGATCCATAAAACCCAAGTAGGAGCACATCACGGAAACTAATCGAGCGCAGTAGTTGCATATAATGTGAAGGATATCTAGCTAGAATCACCTATCCAATGAAAATAGCACATTCTAAAAACTGAAATCAAAAGCTACTTATCCAATTCATGGATTATATGATGGATGCAAACGACCTAACACTACGGTGTTATACATTTGTCCTACTTGATAAAATTATCGAGGTGAAAAAGAAATGCATTGCAGCCGATAATGGAAATGTTGTTGCTGAAATGTATAAAAATTCCTCCAAAACTTTATAAATTATCTTAGTTACATAACTGAAGATTTGGAAAACTACACTTAACAATAACCATAAGAAAGATACAATATTATTTTAATTATGTGAGAAAAATAACTACATCTAGACTACAAAAAGGAATGAATTTCAACGGGTATGAAGCCCTCACAAAAAGACTGAATGTTACAGTTTATTCTAAGAAATTAATGCTTATAATGCACGCAGAAAATGTAGTGGGTTTTCATGTAACTGATCTTCACTATGTATATTTAATGAAATTTTTAACTAGTCAAGGTTCATACACACCTGCTGCTTTTGGGAAAATAACTTTGATGTTCCAGTTTGAAATAAAAACATGCATATACCAGGAAGCTTGCATGCTATAATGCATTGTTCCAAAATGGTACTCCACATGCAGGACAAAAATATTGAAGCAACAGAGAAATAATTGATGATACAGTTGTAGAAAAATGGAGCTTAAGATAGATTAGACTTGTGTGACAGAACAAAGCATGTTTTGTTGACCGCTATGCCAAAGCAAGCAGAGACGTAATCTCTCTCTCTCTCTCTCTCTCTCTCTCTCTCTCACACACACACACACACACATCCCTAGTCAAGAAGACCATTGGACTGTCATACAAATAAGAAAAATGCCAACATTGTGTGCCACAGTAAGCAACTACGATGCTGCAATAAGCTGTCCAGATTTGAATACAAAACCAAAGGCTATAGGCTAATTCAAACAAGCTACTAACAACTAGGTCTGAATGAGCTGCAGACAGAATGAATAGAAGATCCATTCTGTTTGATGGATTAGCTCTCCCTATGAGAGTCCAAAAGGAGCACAGCACACAGCACAACAACCAATACACATGTCCATTTTGTTGTCCATTCAACCACTTCAGCATCGAATAATTCAGGGTTTCATACTAACATATCACATAGCTCAAGAAATGAATTATGCATGTCAAATTTGCTCTTCCCACAAAGTGCAGGATGAATCAATCGAGCAATTATACCTTGCCATCGATCTCCCAGAGCACGCCGTTCTCGATATCCTTGTACAGGAATGAGTGTGACAAAAGCTCATCGCCCAACAACACTACAAACAAGTTAGCACATCGGTAGCCGATACTAACCTAAGAATAGCATCTCACGAGTTGCACAAAATGGGACTAACCCACAAACTGAATCAGACTAACACACAAACCAAAATCACACAAAAATTGAGCAAATATGACACAAATTGGTTGGGGGGGGGGGGCGCCCATACGCACATGTGCATAGACCTAATCTCCATCCCCACATATGCCACGTGCAGTGGCGCTCAAGCAGACACACCGTGACGGGGACAAGGTCGGAATGCTGGCATTGACGCCGCTCGCCGCCTCCTCATCGTCGCCATCATGGACACCTAAACTAACCCTAGAAGACTTACGACTTACCTCCAAGCCATCGTGCAGATCCATGGTCGCCGTCAGGAGGCAGAGTGGAGGATGGATCAGGAGCACAAGCCCAGGGCGCCTGGATTAGGGCCGTTGGTGGGGTGGATCCGTCGGAGCACAAGAATCGCTGCTGGTACGGCCGGAGCTGAAGGGTGCAGGAGCCGCACGCTGTCACACCCGATTGATAAAGAACATAAATCGAGCAATCATATATGCGCCAGGATCAAGTCACGCATATATACAACAGAATCATCAAGATATCATAACACATATCACGTAAAACATTAATATAAATCGTAAATGAGTTATTTATTACAACCGAATCAAGAATCGGTTCAAGAGTTGCGGAAGCGTAGAATGAAGTACATGAAGAGCTGGGCGCCACAGGGACGTCGACTGGGAGACAAACGCCTAGAAGTCATCGAAGCCGCTGACGTAGTTCTCCACGTTGCCGGGCACTGAGCAGCAGTCGAAGATATCCAGGAGAACAGAAGAGTAGAGAGGCAAGGGTGAGTACAAACTAGTACTCAACAAGTATAACACAAACTATGAGGCTCTAGGCTAGCTGACTCAACTGCATTAGATTTTAGTCTTGGCAGATTTTATTAAAGCTATTTATTACAAGTGAATGAATTACCATAAACCCAAATTGCATAAGAAATTAATCAGTATTAATTAAGAACTACTGAGAACCATCCAAACCAAAACCACCCGGGGAATCTCCCTAATCAAAGGTTGATAACCCCACTAATCAGACGGAGGATCTGGGCCGCTCGTGACTGTGAGCACAGCTGATATATCAGTTTTACACTCTCGAGAGGTTGCACAACTTTACCCACAAGTCGTGAGCTACGCTAGTGGTTCATCACACTTCCTTAGGTGAGATGGCTAGCAACCACACTACGAGACCGTTACAAAGGATCACGTTAGTAAGGTGTAACCGCTAAGGATTCTGGATCAGCGACGATGGGGCCCACCTCCGGGGGTAAAAGACACACAGCATAGACCAAGCCGGAGGAGCAGGGACCATTGAAACTTACCACCCCTCTTGCCCACGCAGGTAAGTTACTCCCGAACCAAAATGACCTAATTAGTAAGTCAAGACCGTCCCATTCCAGTCTTGTGGTTGCGCGGTTATCCCAGGTTGTCGCTCTATGAACCGGTCCTTATGGAGAGTAGCCAACCAAGCACTAAGCACCGTGCCGGCCCCCTAAACCATGTTTCTATCAAAAACATATTTTATGGAGACGTGAGCCACTCAAGCACACAGCACAGAGGGCCACTCTCAGGATTAAGTTGCATAAGACCATTAGCCAAATTAATTAAAAAGGACCAACATATGTGAGAGCGCAGCACCTAGCACCACTAACCAAAATGCAACCCAGGGTATAAATGTAAATGATAAGGTGGCTAGGAAATCCTTATAGGCATACAGAATTAAAATGCAGTATGAAATTGTATTAAAAAGTGATAGGAGGTTCATGTTATACTTGCCTTCCTCGTACTCTCCTGGCTGCTGCTCAAACTGCTCAGAAGATGGCTGCTCCTGGTACTGATCCAAGGGCTCCGCGTCTACTCACGATCATCAAGCATGGTTCAAACATACACACATGCACAACCAATAGCAAACTATAAGAAACAGTACAACATTACATAGAAACAGCACACAAAACTATCTAAAGCTATTCTACACATTACAACGATCGCGTGGACATAAAGAACACCTAAAACGGAGCTAAGACGCGAAAACTACGCTTAAAACAAGATCCAGGGACCTATTTGTAAGAAACTGGAGGTTCTAAGGGGTCCTGCGCAAAACTGAGGGACCTAGACGTAATTAAAGGGTAGACACAGGGGCTAGCACGTGAAAACACGCGGCATGGACTGCGGGTATGAAAACTGGAAAGCTCAGGGGTCTAAAAGCATAAAACAGGACCTAACCGTAGTTATTTTTGAACTACGGGTGGACTGCGGATTGATTCCAGAAAAACCCGAGGGCTCTTTAGCAAAAAGGCTAGCTGAAGTGGTACGTTTTAATCTGGATCGTTGGATCATGATCTGGCGGCTCGGATTAGATCAATCTCGCGAAGGGGTACGAGCGACTCTCACCCGTCGGATCCAGATCCGACGCTCCCGACTCTGACGCTCCCGACTCTCTCTTCTCTCAGATCTAATGCAGCTCGCCGGATCTAAGATGGACGGCTCGGATTTAAAGCAAGGGGCGAACCGGTACGCGCGATTCGGGTCCCTCGGATCTCGATCTCACGGCTCAGATCCACCTCGAGCTCGATCTAATCTCACGCGCTCAACACCGATCGGACGGCTCAGGGAAAAGAGGGGAGGAGGGGGCGGCGCTGCGACGCTAGCGGCCTAAACCCGCGGCGGCGCGGCTCGGGACTCGCCGGAGCTCGGCGTTCCTGCCGCTCCGGGGGCCAAAGCTCCACGACTTCAGGCCAGGGAGCACCACCGAGGCACGGGGAAGCGATCTGGGACTACGGCTGGGCCTAGAGGGGCTCGGGCTTCGCGCGCGACGGTGAGGGGCGGTGGACATCACCGGCGAGCGGCGTGTCAGGGGCTACGGCCTGCCAAAGACCACGGGGTCTAGCGCAACATGACCAGGGGGATGATGTGCTACTCACCGAGGCGTCGTGGGGGCCGGAGACGCGACGGAGGATGGTCGTCGACGATGACCGTGCGGCGGGGGCGGGCGGCGCTCGCGGAGGAAGCTGCTGCAGGGGTGGCCGGGGTCCTTGGCTGGTATAGATCGGCTCCGGGGACTCCTGTGGAGGTGCTCAAGGGGTTAAGGGGGACCCACGAGCGCTGGCGGCGACGAATTGGAACGGCGGAGCGGCTCACCGGCGGCGGCTTCGTGACGAATTCCCGTCGATACGAAGGCGTCGGATCCAATTGCTAGGCTCGGGGAGCTTCGGGATGGCGAGGGGAACCGGGCGCGGAGGTCGTGGCGGTCCGAGGCACGGCGGAGCGTCCGAACCACGGTGAGGCCGAGGGATTGGCGCGGCGGAGCGAGGGAACGGCGGCGCTAGGGTTTTAGGTGGCGGCTGGTTAAGGCAGGGGGTGTGGGGAGGGTCTGCGGGGCCACTTAAGGGCGGGGGATCGAGGCCTCGGCGTGCGGGCCCAGGGGAAGAAGCTCGCCGGGGATATCGGGGGGAGTTGAGCGCCGGAGAAGAAAGGGGAAGGGAAGAGGAAGGCGCTGACGCGCGGGGCCCGGCGGTCAGAGAGAGAAGAGGAGGGAGCAGCGCGCGAGCGGGGAGGCCGAGCTGGCGCCGACAAGCGGGCCCGTGTGGCAGCGAGAGAAGGGGAGGGAGGGGTGCGCGCGGGGTGGCCGGCTGAGGGAGGAAGTGGGCCGGGTTGAGAGAAGGAAAATGGGCTGCCCTTTCTTTTCTTTTCTTTTTCCTCTTTCCTTTTTCTTTCCTACACTCAAACATTCAAACAAAACTATTTGAATTCAAATAAGTTTGAATTCAAATCCTATAAACTCAACACAAGAAAAATAATGCTCCAGCATGAATGCACAAACATGTTGACCTTATAATTAATTTTATTTTCTTATGTTATAAATTGCTTTAAATGCCACAAAAATTAAAGAAAAGTCTGGAAATTTCATTTGAGCCAAAATAAATTCATTAAAATTAGGGAAAATTACATTAGGGTGTTACACACGCCCTGGCCAAGGAGCCACAAACACGCCAGCGTCTAGGCTTGCTCGCCGATGAAACACGTCGCAGCCTCGATCACGGGAGATGAGAAGATAGAGAAAGGGGAATGGACGAATGGATGGGGGATTGGGGAAGGTGGCAGAGACGGGAAGTTGTGAGCGAGACGGGGAGAAAAAATGGTGACCCGGTAACAGTAAACAGGCGCACAAATAGTTTGGGGTGGACCCGGTAGATCTATTTAACATACGAGTTGTTTTGTCCGTCGATCGTAGATCCAACGAGCCACAACATCGATCGAGAGATAAGCGAGATATCAACCGATTGACATGGAGCAAATCTGTCTTTTTTTTTAATATGAAGTCCATGGCTCACTTCACTATTCACTAATCTATCACTACTGCACTTGCTGACCACTCATTACCAACTCCTGCTTTAAAATTTTTCTCAAATCTCTCAGGGTGTTTAGTTTCATTAAGATATTTTTTGAGCAGCGAAAGAGCCTCTAGTCTAGTAGTTAGAGCACCTGATTAACATCCAATAGGTCTAGGTTCAACTACTCATGGGAGCGAATTAAAAATAAACCTAGTTTAAATAAATAAATTATATAAAAATAGGTTGGGGTCTCCCCTGCTGACTTCGGTCAGCAAGACATTTTTCAAGTACAATTTGGATGGACTGGGCTAAACTATTACTAGGGATCAAAATCGGAAGGTTAATGCTTGGCTAAACTTTTGTCCGAGACGCTTTTAACCATTAGCCCATTAGTTGAGCAAGAGGAGGCCCGTTAGTTGAGCAAGAGGAGCTAAAGTGGGCTAATGCATGGATGCAACCATATAGCCAAAAGACAAAAATACCTCCTTCTAACTTTATCTATCATCGTCTTTATACTTCGTGTATGGGGTAAGATGAACTTTTCATATATACACCGCGGGTAAGGAGATTAGATGATCCAAAGCGGCTATTCTCACGTACACCGCTTCGAACATCTGGAAAGTAAGGAATAGCCAAGTGTTTGATCAACTTTTGCTAACTCCGCCTCAGGTACTGGTGGAAGTCAATGAGATCGCTCTTCTCTCTTTGGAAGAGAGCAAGAGGAGAGGAGGAACCTTCTTAGTTTCCATGTTATTACTGTTAAGCTTAGCTCCTTCGTTGTCTGAGTTTCTAAGTTTTGTTCATGTAATAAATCTGTAGAAAACTCCGCTTGCTTCCTCAATGACATAGCAGTGTTTCTGCTGATTTCTTTAAAAGAAACTTTTCATGTATCATAGCTGAAAAGAAGAACCTACCTGTATGGCAGTAAAATTTAGCACATGCAACCAAACGGGATATGATTAAAGTTAGCCAACATTATTTTAGTAATGTTAGTTGCGGATTCTTGGTTGCTATTCTTTTTCTCCTTATTTATTATTTAAATTAAACAGAATGCATCACAGGCAAGTATAGATTGCAAATCGAAAGTTTTGTTTTGGCTAAAAGTACTGAATAAAAAAATTTAACCTCATGGATTGGAGAATGCATTCCCAACAAGATGGAGCGTAACCTCACCATTTGGTACGGTGTGTGGTAAGGTAACTTTCTCTGATCTGTAACACTACGGTTGATTTCAAACAATCAGATTGCATAGGAGACAGGTATATGCCCTCTAATTAAATGGAAATATGCGTGTACGTATCTAGACAGGTGCAGTGCATATTTAAACGCGAGTTTCTTTTTTTTCAAACAAATTTAAACGTGCGTGTCACTCGATACCTCGTCAGCTTGCTTTCTGTAGCAAAAGGCCAAAAGCCGAAGAAAAACATGCAAAGTGCACAGACGCAGGAGGCGGCAGCAACGGCTACCAAACGGCTAGAATTTACTGTACCACCCCACCGGGTCAACAATCCCATCCCATGGCGATAAATCCAATTCTCGCTCCGCCATGTTCGCTTCCACTGGCTTCGATTCCTTTGGCTCGCTCTCTCCGTCGTCACCCACCAAAGCCCCCACAAAACCCAAGAAAGATGAGAAACATCACCAGCTTTCCCCCCGCACGAGTCCCCATGAACGGCGAGCCCGAGCCGCAAGATTTGGCCCCGCCCTCCGCCCCCGGAGGCCTGGAGGCCAGGGCGGAGGTCGACACCTCTGCACCCTTCAAGTCGGTGCGGGAGGCCGTCGACCACTTCGGCGGCAGCACCGCCTGGAGCTCCCACGTCATCAGGCGCATGTTCGCGCCCCCAAAGGTGACCACTCAATCTGCCCTCACCCCTTCTTTGCGCAAGATCGGCCCAAAGTTGGCAGCTTGGCTGAAGAATCTTGCAGTTCATGCTCTGCTTTTGTATGCTGTGTATTGTGATACTGACATACTGTGGCTGAAGAATCTTGCATCTTGGCTCAATTGCTCGCTGCGCGGATTTGTGGGGAACAGCCTCAGAATCTGGCATTGATATTTGATAGCTTTTTCCTCCGTTCTGCTGCAGAAACAGGAGATTGAAGAACTGACCAATCTTGAGGAGCAGACCGCCCAGCTAGAGAAGGAGCTCAGCATCAAAGAAAGGGAGACGCTTGATGTGCTGAAAGAGTTGGAGTCCACCAAGAAGGTGATTGCAGATTTGAAGCTAAAGGTTCAGAACGAAGAAGCTTGTACATTTTCCATCTCTGAGGAGACGGACCAAGTTGAGGTACCCACTGAAGAAGGACCTGCTGAAAAGCAGTCTGAAAATGTACTCGAACCTGAAGTGCGTATGCCTGACCAAGATGCCCAGCCGCAGCAGGCTCCTTGTTCTTCAGTGTTAAAGGAGCTTGAGCAGGCCAAAGCTAACTTAAACAGGACCACGAGTGATTTAGCAGCTATAAGGGCCTCCATTGAGTCGTTACAGAATGACATCGCAAAAGAGAAAGTCTTGGTGGAGAGAAGCCGAGAGAAGGTGCGCGCCAATACCACATTGATTTCGTCACTTGAGGATGAACTGGACCAGACCACACAGAAGTTGCAGACTCTGAGGGATCTGCAGAGGAGGCGTCAAGATCCGTCAGACATCTTCATCGAGATCAAGAAGATGACATCTGAGCTAGAGCAGCTCAGGAACACGGCAAATGCATCGAAATCTGAAGCTGTTATGTTGGCTGCTGAAATTGAGCAGATGAGAGCTAGCATTGGCACTGCTGAGGTGAGGTGTCTTGCAGCCAAGAAGATAGAAGAGGCGGCCAGAGCAGCAGAAGCTCTTGCACTCGCGGAGATCAAGATCCTACTAAGCAATGAAGCTTCATCAGCTGAGGGTCTCCAGGGTGCAGATGGCATGGACCTTTCATTGGAAGAGTACTCTGAGCTTGCTGCCAAAGCTCAAGAGGCTGAGGAATTGTCAAGAAAGAAAATTGAAGCGGCAATGGTGCAGGTCGATGAAGCCAACCAGTCAGAATCCATCTTGCTTAAAAAGTTGGAAGAAGCTCAATTACAAGTTGATGAATGTAAGAAGGCACTACAAGTGGCCCACAAGAGGGTGGATGCTGCCAACCGAGGCAAGATCGCACTAGAAGAGGCTCTTCATAGATGTCGATCTGCAACTGGACAGAAGAGGCGTTCATTCCATGACCATCCCAAGTTCAAGCATGCAGCACCGCGTTGCAAAGTTTCTCATAGTTTGGATATCATGGACGTTTCAAACGGTTCCTTGAAGCCAACATTGTCGATCGGTCAGATATTGAGTATGAAGCTAATGGGGCCTGATGGGTATGACAAAAGTGTTTGGGAAGATACAAGTGAAACTTCTAATGTGTCACTTGGGCAGATTCTGAACCGAAGGCGTACCATTGTGTATAGCAGTGATGCGGCTCCTCACAAGAAATTCTCAGGAAAAAGGAAGAAGTTTGCGTTTACGGGACTCTCAGTTTTATTGGCAAGGCAAGCCAAGAGCAAGAAGAAAAAGGAATCACATTAGAACTTCTAATGTGAACTTGTCCAGAAAAAGACATCCTTTGTAGTCTACCCAGCAAGTTATTAACTTGGACCCTCGTTCATATTCTCGTAATCTAGAACTGTTTGTAGTATCTACCTAGCTAGTTTTTAACTTTGACCCTCTATTTGTAGATGCCTAGATCATTGATTTCTCGGTGCCTCCATGTAATCTGTACTTCCGTAGCAGGGTAGCAGCTAATTATTGATGTTGCTGATTAGTAGTTATCATGTAGTACTGTATGAACATGAAATGTATCAATATCATTAGTAGTTACCTGAACATAACGTTCTCTGATTTATCTCTTTTCTTTTAGATGGTGGTCTGATATAATTTTTGCAAGCCCCTCCGTTTGGTGTTCTGAGATGGGTAGATCTTGGTTGGGATAAGAGATATCAGTATGGTTTATCTGATCAAGCCATGATCCATGTGGAGAAGGAATGACCCAATACAATCAATAAATGCAGTGCGCTGTGTGTTTCTGGTTTCTGAGCTGAACAATGAGATTGGGGGATGGGCCTGTTGGTTGCGCACTCGGAAGTAGTTCAGAGTTGGCTTCAGTTAATTACTATCCGTCGCAGGATAGTTTTAGGCCGTTTACTCTTGGCTCCTGGTTGTGTTGATTGCCGTGCACCCTCACGCTCTTTCGGGAAGTTTCCTGTCTGAAAAGAAGGTTAATAGTTTTAATGTGTAATTATAAATATCGGTAAAAACGTGGTGGGAGCAAGCAGTCGATATGTCCGAGTGGTTAAGGAGACAGACTTGAAATCTGTTGGGCTACGCCCGCGCAGGTTCGAACCCTGCTGTCGACGCTTGTAACTTTTTTATTTCTCTCCTATTTAGTTTTGGGCTGGGCCTCTTCCCTTTTCCTTTCTGAAGCTGGGCCTTTCTCATCTTGGACCTCTCTCCGTCCTCGTAATGTTGTGTATCAGATCTGGATGAGTCGCCGTTCTGGCCCCAGCCAAGATATCAAAGTTAAACTGATTTTCTCGTCGTGGTGCTTGCATGGCATGCAATATAATAGGTGGTACAAGAAACTTCTGGACGGCTGCAACACGTACGTACTCCACCGATGATAGTGTACTCAACTCGAGAAGCAGCAGAGCAGCGGTACGTACGTGGTCCACGTTACGGGACCAATCAAGATTTGCATGGCTAATAATGGATGTTCATTTGCTCGCACGCATCATCGTTGCTGTATGGGATCATCAAGAAGGGTCTCGAAGCACGCATCGTCACATCAACAGAAAAGATCCGTCCTAACAGTAACAGTAATGCTAGGTAGCTGCTGCTGCTACAGACTTGCATTGCAAACGACACACTATGCAACGCGAACAGGTAACAAAATGAACTAGCCTTTTGTGTGGCGGCGAGACGTGGCCGCTGCGGCGTGCCAAGGGCCGGCACGCGCGTACGCGACGCGGTGCACCGTGTGGGATCGAGGACACCTCTATATGTGTGTGTGTGTATATACACACACACACACACATATATATATCACTGTACACGCTGACGCACGCGCTTTAATTATATATGCTTTGACATATGCGAATATATATATATATATATAGCTAGGTAGGATATTCCAGGTGACGGCACCTGGTTCGCCGATCAAATTGTGGACGGGAATGCATGCATCATTATTATGGGTGGAAAATCGGGAGCTAGCGCTGCTTTTATTTCATCAAGTCAGAAGACTGCTGGTGGGAGACGAAATACACTACTACTATTATCAGAGGAAAGATCCAGGAAAGATCGGTGAAAATGATGCTTGCATCTATACTGGATGTTACTGCTACTACTCTACCAGCTGGACCCACAACACTCGATCAGCCACCAGCATTTAATTTGTTCCAGGTTTATAAAAAGCATCCTACCTTTTCTATTTTTATTTTCAATATTTAATTTGTTGAAAACAACCTGTTTTTTCTTTCATTCAGATATCACGGATATCCGTCTTTCTATTTCCTTCTCGTTTCCATCTCCTAGGATGGAAGCGGATCGGTTTCGCACGGATACGATGAGGATTCAGATATCTCAAATATTTATTATATTTCTATATTTTCTTTCGGTTTCCATCCCTACGCGTGGTGGGGTGATCGGCGTGGGTTTGCTGCCTTGCTGCCAATCAGCGGCCCCCAGATGGCACCCGGGCAACCGTCCCATTCCGAAGGACTCGGGTCCAAGGATTGAAAAATCGACCGATAATCACGATTATCGGTAAATTTTACCGACACATAGCCATACTGATAATCGATTGAGATTTCGATGAATTTTGATTCGAAATTTAAAAATTTATAAAAATCAGGGGAAAAATATATGTCATACCTGAGTAAATTGTTACTGCAATAGTTTCTTATGGACTATGGTGAACTTTTATATATATATATATATATGTTTGTGTGTGTAAATTGTCGTCCCACCCATATAAAACTAATAAATGTTACATAAATATATGTCATGTATAAATAAAATTATTGTAGTAACATACTTATTAGCATATTTCTCAATTTATCAGTCAAGAATCACCGATTATCGTTGATAAATATCGATTATGGACAATTTGAATTTAACTATCCTTATCAGTCGATTTTTACTGATAATCATCGATATCGTTACCGTGGTTTTTAACGTATAAACGGTAACGTAAACTTTGCTCGGGTCAGTTTTGGCCGGATGCATCGGGTAGTACAGGCCAAAATGGAACGTGTATTGATTTCAAAAAAAAAAGAACGAGTACCATGTGCACCGAAGAATCTAGCTTACTGCCAGTATATATGTAGCAAAATACTAGCCGGGCTGAAAGAGTGAGAACCCATTATTTTCTGACACCGTTTGCTTTGCTTAAACAACAAACAACGTGAAGAGTTAATGCAAGAATCTTAGTCAACCATTCGATCACAAGAACACTACATAATTACACACTTCTAGTACTTTGCGATGCTAAAATATAATGACAAGATGGGGTGATTCACTGCGTCGTGCTGCTGCAATGGGCGAATGGCGTCGACGTGTTAGGATTATGCGTGCTAAATTCCATAAACCTCGCCAGAGTCTCCGCGGTAACCCAACTCATGACGTGCGCCGACCATGCATGGGCACATGCCGACCTCGGCGAGGCGGCCGCGCCGGTCCACGCCGGCGGATCCCGGAGCACGCGCCCGGCCGTGCAGCTGCAACTTGCCTGGTCGCAATTTATCTGCCGGGATGGATGAAGGCAGGCTAGCTGTTACGATTCTGATAGGAGAGTTCGACCTGAACAACAACAGCAACTGTAACCAAAGGAGATCAAACAAAGGCGGCCAGGTACCCTTTACACACTGGCTCATCCTGTTTGACCAAACAAACACACCACACCAATTCCGTCACGGCCCTGTTGATTTGGACTCCTATGCTGGAGTGTGCCATGGGCAATTGCGGCACGCGGCACACGTGCTCGATCTCAAGAATAACCCAATGCAAGTTAAGTTAAAGCTCTTACCTCTTCTCTTTCTAGTTTTTTTATTCCAAATAAAATGCCAGAGTCGGGGCTGAATAAGCCGAAGGGTTCCATATTTTTTCCGGTCGTCTTTGCACGGCCAAAAGCTGCCTGCCCTTTCTTCCTCCCCGCTGCAGCTGCACAGACGACCTGTGGAATTTCCCGTCTCCAAAGCCATCCCGTTGATTCGCCGAGACCTTGCTGGTGAGGCGGCAACGGGGGTGCTTTGGTTGTGGGCGGGTTTATTTTAAGCTCCATCATATCGAATGTTTTGATGCTAATTAGAAGTTTAAATATAGACTATTGATAAAATAAATTCTATAACCTTTAGGTTTATTCGCGAGATGAATCTATTAAACCTAATTAATCCGTGATTAGCCCATACGATGCTACAGTAAATATGTGCTAATGATGAATTAATTAGGCTTAATAGATTCATCTCGTGAATAAATCTTAGATTTATGCAGTTAGTTTTATAATTAATTTATATTTACTCTTTCTAATTAGTATGATTTTAAATAAACGGAACCAACCACCACGCGCCCGCCGCAGAAATCTGTCCCATCCCATCAAGACGGCGACGCTTCCCTGTGAAAGCTTTGGACTTTGGGGTGTACCCAAAGAGAAGGGAATCGAAGGAACGGTGAAGACGAAATATTTCCAAGCCTGGCAGCAGGCACGGGGTGGGTGGGTAATGGATGGGAGAGATTGTGACACACTACTCCGCATGTCGATCTAGTCTCGAATTACCTTCCTTTTTTTGGCTCTTTGAATTATGGATATCATCAGTCGTTGCGCCACCACATTTAGAGCTGGAAAGTGTACTCGTCACTAATGCTGTACTGCTGCTAGCTTCATTTAGTCCTGAGAACAGCTACTTTCCGAATATGGACCTCCATGCTGAATACACGTAACAAAGTTCTGGCCAGCTATGATATTTGTAAATACCATCAACAATAATGCATCACGTCTCTAAGTAAAGAACAGCCATATTAATATTGGGTCCATTTCGACCAAATCTGTGAAGTTTGGTTTGCACCCAACACATGGCCATTAGCATCAAATCTGGCACTATTATGAAACGAACAGATCGTTCGTACCATTGCTAATCAGTTGTACGGCCGGCATCATGAAAAGAAACACAGCGTGCGAACTCCGGGAAATGAATATGCAGAGAGAGCGAGAGCGAGAGCGAGAGAGAGAAATAATTACGAGTGACCGGGAAACGAACTTTCGCTGCTCCTGCCTGCCGTGCATCCACCCAACCGCAACGGACTGTCAGCCTGCCAAGCCCCGTAACCGCCGGGCCCACGGACCAGACACGGTTTCCTCTCTCCCCTGGTCCCCTGGCTCCGCCTCCGCGTCGCGGCCCCCGCAGCGGCCACCGCGGCGCGACACTGATAAATACCGGCGCGGCCGCGCACGGCGGGATCCTCAACTCAAACAACAGCCGAGCCGCAAAGCCACCCGGGTTTCCAGCAGCTCCGGCACGATCGCCGCCCAGTGAGGGACGGGGGAAAAAATTCGCCCGTCGCGCCCGCCCATTACAACGGCGCCGGCCGAGCAGACGCCGCCGCCACGATGTCGCCCGCCACCGGCGCCGTCGCATCCGCCGCGCCGGGAGAGGAATCTCCCGCCGCCACGGTGCTCCTCGGAAGGTACGAGCTCGGCGACCTCCTCGGCCGCGGCGCGTCCGCAAAGGTGTACCGCGCGCGGGACCTCCTCACCGGCCGGTCCGTCGCGATCAAGTCATTCCCCAACCCCCGCGCCGGCGCCGGCGGGGCCGAGGAGGGGCGCCGCCCCGTGGCCATTGAGCGCGAGGCGGCCATCCTCCGCCGCCTGCGCCACCGCCACGTGGTGCGCCTCCACGAGATCCTAGCCACGCGCAAGAAGGTCCATTTCGTCCTCGACCTCGCCGCCGGCGGCGAGCTCTTCTCGCTCGTCGACGCCTCCGGCCGCATGACGGAGGACCTCGCCAGGCACTACTTCCGGCAGCTCATCTCCGCCGTGCGCTACTGCCACGCGCGCGGGGTGTTCCACCGCGACATCAAGCCGGAGAACCTGCTCCTCGACGAGGCCGGGGAGCTCAAAGTCGCCGACTTCGGCCTCGGCGCCGTGGCTGACGGCAACCTCCGCCACACGCTCTGCGGCACCCCGGCGTACGTCGCGCCGGAGATCCTGTCGAGGAAAGGGTACGACCCGGCCAAGGTGGACATCTGGTCCTGCGGCGTGGTTTTGTTCGTGCTCGCCGCCGGGTACCTCCCCTTCAACGACGCCAGCCTCGTCAACATGTACCGCAAGATCTACGCGGGCAAGTTCCGGTGCCCGAGCTGGTTCTCGCCGGCGCTCCGCGACCTGCTGCGCCGCGTGCTGGACCCGAACCCGGACGCCCGCATTGACGCCGACGGCATCGCGGGCCACCCGTGGTTCTGCCACGGCGCCGGCGGTGAGGAGCTGGCCCGCCTCATGCGGGGCCACGAGGAGGAGGCCTGGTTCAAGGCCGAGTTCAAGGAGGACATGGCGAGGGAGATGACCGCGTTCGACATCCTGAGCTTCTCCGCCGGGTCCGACCTGTCCGCGCTCTTCGGCGCCGGGCCGGGCAAGGAGCGGGTGTTCGTCAGCGAGCCCGCCGCCGCCGTGCTGAGCCGCGTGGAGGCGGCCGGGCGGAAGGAAGGGTACCGCGTGAGGAGGGAAGGGAAGCGGGGCACCGGGCCGGTCTACCTGGAGGAGGAGAGCGGCGGCATCGTGGCGAAAGCGAGCGTCTTCAAGCTCGCCGACGCGGTGTCCGTGGTGGAGGTCGTGAAGGGCGACGGCGCGGAGGCCGCGCTGTTCTGGACCGAGCGGCTCGAGCCGGCCGTGAAGCCCCCGGTGCTGAGCTGAGCAGAGCAGAGCCGCCGCCCAGGGTGAAGCCGGGTTCCTGCTCCAGGGAGGCGCCGCCGTCGCTGCCGCTTGCCGGGAATGGGATTCGTTCGTGACGTTTACTTTGTTGTTATGGCTCCTAAAAAATTCATTTGGTTCTTTGGCCGTGTCCGTGTGTGTTTGTATGGTGCCTGTCACGCTCGCCGGCGAGCAGAGCTCTAAGCCAGCGAGATTTGGTGCCGGGTCGGCGAAAATCATCATCATCATCATCATCTTCTGTATAATATTCCTTCCTATGAGGCAAGCAAGAACAGAATCCTTGCGATGTTGAGACGAATCGGTCTCTGTCAGATGCTTCAGATTGACGGGATGAAAGAGAACGCTTTGGAGTCTGGATTCACAGCACGATGGATGAACAAACCCCGGATCGATGCTTCTCCCCAGCCCGGAGCTGCAGAACTTGCATGACATGGATCATGAACTTGCTGTGGGGAAATGAAATAGGAACCGGAATTGCAACGTCAACGGGCGGCCATCTGATCTGAGAGACTTGAGACTAGAAAAACCACAAGTTGCCGGGTACTATTCTAATAACAGAGTAAGTGACACGGTGACAGCAAGATTCTTCCCGGCGGCACATGGCTGGCTCTGACGCCGGATAGCAAGATGGCGGAAGCTCCCGGAGTCAACCGCGGATGAACCGCGGCGAGGGCGGGGCCAGCGCAGATTATCTGGTGGCCACCGTCACGCACCCGTAGCGCGAACGCGGCGCCGGCCGGCGGACCTTCCTTCTCCGTACCGTCGCCTCCTCCCTTGGCTGCTGAGAATGAGTGAGATTCCCCGTGGAAACAAGCCGGACAAGGGCGGTTTTGGCGCGACCTACCGGAGCATCCCTTCTTTCTTCGTTGGTGCCTTGCCTCGTGGCTCGTACGAGTCAGCTGGTCCCTCACTCGTCGCTGGCACCACTGTCCTACTGTTGATGCCAATATGCCATCGCATATGCTGCTGTTTCTGGTACTAGACAAGAATGGTATGGGCAGTTGCAGGTGAAGGCGAAAAGAGCTCCGATTCCATCATAGGGAGATCAGATAGGCTAGCTGCGAGATCTGAACAACTGATCTGATCAGTGATGGTAGCATGGGAGTGAGGGCCTGTACAGGTCAGCCCCCATGGCTGCTCATCAGCACCACATGTGGGTTGTTCGTCGGTCAGATGTCCGGTCACTGCTCCGATGGATGAATGACATGTCCGCGGGGGGTGACCGCGATCGGCCAGCTGACAAGTTCAAACGGCACTGGACTACTGGTGATCGAGATAGGATAACAATGAAGACAGCCGTTTTGACAAAGTGCATGGTTTTTCTGTTGTTTCTTTCACTTATTTCACCCTCCAGAAGCTCAAGATAGAGAGAGATCACAGGAGACGAGGTGTTCGATTCTTGTTTGATGGAGAAACAAGAATACAAGATAGGGAAAACGATATGCAAGCGGCCATCCATAAAGCAAGCAAGCAAGCCTTGATTATTTTCTGCTAGCCGCCTTGGCTGGGACAGTTATTGGATGGATAATACAACTGCGGTGCGCTCGATCAACAGTTTGGAAGTGATCCACAGTTTATGCGTCAATAATGCTAGGAAACCAATTAGCAGTTCATGACCACGAAAATCCGCGGCCAAATTTCATCGCGCTGCCCACACCAAAACGCCCAAAACTAGCTAGCGTCCCCGACAGCCAAACACGTACTCTTAAAATTCAAGGAGGAGCTGAGACAGAGACTGACATCGAGCAGGAAGGCGACACAACTCGCAGAACCCTTCCTTCATAATGCATTAATCACGACGGCAGGAACGCAATTACGTGTGTACAAGCGTTATTTCAACAAGCATTCGACAGGACGCGCGGCGTCTCTTCCAGAACCACGAACGGACAGGAACAGAGAGAAGATGTTAGCGATCCCTAGAACTGGACACGTACGAAGCAAAACGGGCCGTCAGCACACAGCAGCTGCCCTAGTACACTGCTTTAGCAGCTTAGCGGCAGATGCAACTAACTTCACGGGCCCTTAAGCTTCCTCCATTATTATCTGTACCAAGTGCTGATGCTGTCCTGCTAATAGCCATTAGTCCTTATCAATCTGCCACCTCACCTCTCATCATATAAATATTCGTCTCGAAACTCTGCTGCTGCTGATGCTCTGTAAGTGTTTTTCTTTTCTCGATTATTGGTGGCGGTGACGATTCACATTGCATTGGTAGGCCACATGCATTATTGTACTACGATATGAGCTAGGGTTGATGATGAACAATTGATAAAGGGAAGGACGTGGGGGGTGAAGTGGTGCTGACTCAGCGGGGACTATATTCCCAGTGTTTGTGTTTCTATTGGTTGGATGCATGATTTGGAATGGGTTGAGCTGGACACGGTGCGCAACTCAACGTGCGTGCGGCCATGTGATCCATGCATGTGGCATTGGATATCACTCCTCGTCACTTCGTCAGCTAGCTACCATGAGCCGTGATTGGGCAATGCTCAAATCAGAAGATTATTGTTTAGGCCCAAATCGGTAGGGGAAGCATGCTGAACTCCTCCCTATTCCGTTCAAGCTATAGGACAAACAAACTCTCTAATTGTAATTTTCTTAGAAGCAATGAGTGCGTTTGATTAGCTCCTTTGATGGCGATGGGCCAACCAATGGTTTGCTTGGACGTGCAAACTGCAAAGCTAAGCCGGCGTATTGTCCCGCTCAACTTTGTGTTTCAGATTATTAAACTAATAAATCACGCCTTACTTGAATGAGCAGCTGGTAGAAGAATCAAGAATGTCCCGAGCCACTCCAAGTCGAAGTCGTCGTCGTCGTCGTCTTCTTCTTCTTCTGCAAAACCTAGTAATATCTCCATCATGAACTTATTTGTAAGTCGTTATGATTTTAAACTTTTTTGGAGTAATTAAAATTTTCTTTCTTCGTTTCAGAAAGTTTTAGAAAAAATTGTATTTTCTAGCTTGCGTTGGGTTTGAATTTTGGTCAAGTGTAACAGGACAGTAGCTATATAGAGCTTCTGGAAATGGGGCATGCAGGCTGTCAGGTTTGAGATACGGATGCTCGCCTCGCCTGTCACCATCTCGCCTCAAAGAAACGCCAGCTGTTCCCAAGAGGACTACTAGCTCTGTATAGGCATCACTGCATATATATTAGCCATTTCAGACAAAAGATATATAGCTCTATTTTTGCAATAAAGACTTTTGAACGAACTGGCCATCGCAGCTGAGAGCAAATTAATTCCGAAGCCGGCAACACGCTGCAAGGTCATTAGAGAGGGATTCGGATTCGTATTCGAACACTGCATGCACCTGATCACCTGAATCGCATGGCTTCACGGCTGCTCAGACAGGGTTGTATTAGTTTAGCGCAGCAAGCGAAGAATACGTTCAGTGATAGCGCCGCTGCCGTATATCGTTGGACTAGGCTATCGATCAGCTGGCCGGCCGCAATGTGGTGGGCTCTGTCTTCGATTCTTTGACTGCCCACAGCATTGCCGCCCGGATAGACCGCATTAGGAAAAAAATGATTTTAACACTAACAAAAATATACCCGCGTTTTCTGTACGAGAACTATGTTCCCGGAACGTGGATCGTGGTACGGTACTGGTACTACGTTGCCGGTGGCCGTGCATCCCCGGAGTTGGAGAAACCAACGGCGGAGGCGTCGCTGGGTCGCGTTCAAGCTGGTGGGCGACGCGACGCGATGCTCCCGCGCTTTTACTGTGTCCTGGTCCCGCCTTGCCGAGCTCAAAGGGACCGCTCTGATTGACGGCTCCGATCCACCGGCGATCCGGATAACAAACAGCCGCCTTCATGATCGAGGACGGGCAGCATGGCAGGTTGAAAAAGTGCACGGTTTCATTCCCAGCTATTTCTTTCACTGATATCACAGTCGGAGATACATACAGAGAGATCATAGGACAAGGTGTTCCACTAGTCTGAATTATTGATGATCCAGGAACAACAAGATAACGAAAAGGATGTGTCGATGCAGATGCAGCGGGCCATACAAATAAAGTTGAGTCCGCTCTGCAGCTTGCTCTTTCTACCAGCCTCGCTAGGGACAGTCGGATGATGGCGCTGGGTCGAATCCGCTTGGAAGAAGAGTACATATGCAGCTTCACCTCACCCATCCAGCATTCAAGCTCAGTAGTCTGGGCATGTCCACATGTTTCGTGGCCAAATTCTATCCAGCTGCCTGTACCAGGACCGATCCGATCCACACAGACTAGCCAACCAGTGTCTGTGTCATCAGCCATACACGCACACCCGAAACTGTGAGCAGAAGCTGGCAGAAAAGTCGCAATATATAATGCATTTACCAAGTCTCTCCTGCAATTATGCAACGAATTCTAAGCACAAGTCAAGCCCGGCCGGCATCTCTTTCATAGTAGACCTGGACACACTGCTTTGGATGCTGCACTGCAACCCACTTCACGGGTCCCTCCGGCCAACTCCGATCCGATGCCTCTCAAGCTCCATTCTTGTGCTGTCCCATAACCCTAAGTCCTATAACCTCTCATCGTCGACGCGGCAAGGAAAGGTAACGATGACGATCGGGGGAAAAAAGTGCTGGTGCTGATCCTGTTTCTTGTTGAATTATTGTTCGTGTGATTGTGTCCCGATGCAAGGTAGGCCGCATTCTTTCATATCACACGAGAGGAGATGAACAATTGATGATACAATACAAAGGTGTGGTGATGAAGTGAAGTGATTGATTCTTCTGACGCAGCAGCAGCGATTCCTCGGTCCGTGTTTTGGACGGATGCTTCAGAATGCAGTGAGCTGGACACTGATGGACAGTTTCGAGTTTGTACCTGAGGCCATGTGCTACATGTGGCAGGGGGGTGATGTTAACTCGTCACCTTATTAGACAGTTTTCTCTAAGATAAAAGATAAAATAAAAAGGCTATCATTAGCCGTGATAGGACAATGTTTAATCCTGCCATGTTCGTTCCAAAAAAAAAATGTAATCTGAAATAAACTAGACGGGTTCAAAATGGGAGCAAAAAACACACTACCGCCTTCATTCTTTCCCAAGCCACCCAGTTAGTGATGCACACAAACTGTTGAATTGTCGTTTCTCATGACTAATGAGTGGTTTTGACTACTTCAACTGATGGTGATGGGCGAACCAATGGTCTGCCGAGACGTGCAAACCCGGGGTATGTATAACGTTTTGTCCTATATACACTCATTTTCCTTTTCAAAATAAAGCATACCACGCCGCGCCTTACTTTAAGGAGTGGTTAGAACAAGTGCTCACTACCGGAAACGCGGTCTTTGCCGAGTGTCCGAGCCTTTGCCGAGTGCTAAATATCGGGCGCTCGGTAAAGAGATTCTTTGCCGAGTGTTACACTCGGCAAAGAAAAACACACGGTAAAGTAACCCTTTGCCGAGTGCCAGGCGCTCGGCAAACATAAACACTCGGCAAAGACTACTTTGCCGAGTGTCGGGCACTCGGCAAAGCGAGACACTCGGCAAACGAGCGCCACGTAATTAACGGCGTCATTCTTTGCCGAGTGCCTACTCGAAGACACTCGGCAAAGAGGCATTTTGCCGAGTGCCTTCGCAATACACTCGGCAAAATGTACATTTTTTTTCTCTCTATTTCGTCCAAATTTTTTTCTATTGTCATCCTACATTCTCCTTAACAACATATATAATTTAGGTTCATTTCTGAAAGTGTCTGTTATATTTCGTCAATTTATGTTATTTTATTGAATTTCTTGAATAATTCAAATTTGAACCGCGTGGTCATTCGAATAGTGGAAAAAATGAATGAAAAATTATTATTTATATCAATGAGCATGCTTTGTTGCCTTATCGAAAACAGGACCTGAAATTTTAAAACTACTATTCACAAAATATGGCGACTAAATTGTGTTCGAATCGTATTTAAATTGTATAAAAGGCAAATTTGGTCAGAAAATTATGAAACTTGTCGAGATGTCATTTTATGATGTGAGGATATTGTGATAAATTTTTTATAAGGTTTCGTGAAAGTTTGCCATCTACGATGTTTAACACCTAATCGGTCTATATATAAAATCATACACCTATTTGGAAAACTTTCAATTTGTAAGCATCGTATATTGTAACTTTAAAGAAACCTCGTCAGATTTTTATCATAGCTTTCCCATATGATATCATTACTTCTCGAGAAGTTTCATAATTTTCGGACCATATTTGCTTTTTATACATTTTAAAAACAACTGAACAATAAGTTCGTCGTTATGTTTCGTGGACAACAAATTTGAAATTTTTGATTTTTTTCTCGATAAGATCTCAATGCATGCTTGAATAACATGAATATCATTTTTTGATTCATTATTTTCCATTATTCGTATGACTTGTAGTTCAAATTTCAATAATTACAAGAAATTCAATAAGATGAAATAAATTGACGAAATATATCAAACACTTCGATTAATGGGCAAAAATTGCACGTACTGTTGCATAGAATGTAAGTATCACAGAAAAAAAAGTTTGGTGCCAAATGGATGTAAAAAATTAAAATTGTTTGCCGAGTGCCTGTTAGGGGCACTCGGCAAAGCCTCCTCTTTGCCGAGTGCCCCCAATTTTCGGCACTCGGCAAATCCTCCTAGTCTTTGCCGAGTGTCCCGGATCTGGGGCACTCGGCAAAGAGTGGATATATACAGATCCCGCCCGCTACCCACGCGCTTTTCAATTCACAGCGTTTCCGCGCCCGCGCCCCCGCCCCCGCCCCGGCCCCGCCGCGCCGCCGCCGCTCCCCCGGCCGCGTCCCCGGCCTGCGCCCCCGCCGCCGCCACGCCCCCGGCCTGCGCCCCCGGCCTGCGCCCCCGCCACCGCCGCTCCCCCGGCCGCGTCCCCGGCCAGCGCCCCCGCCGCCGCCACGCCCCCGGCCTGCGCCCCCGCCGCCGCCGGCCCGCGCCCCTGCCCCCGCCCCCGCCCCCGGCCCCGCCGCGCCGCCGCCGCTCCCCCGGCCGCGTCCCCGGCCTGCGCCCCCGCCGCCGCCGGCCCGCGCCCCCGCCCCCGCCCCCGCCCCCGGCCCCGCCGCGCCGCCACCGCTCCCCCGGCCGCGTCCGGGCCTGCGCCCCCGCCGCCGCCACGCCCCCGGCCCGCGCCCCCGCCGCCGCCGCGCCGCCGGCCCGCGCCCCCGCCGCCGCCGCGCCGCGTCCCCGGCCTGCGCCCCCGCCGCCGCGGCGCCCCCGGCCGCGCCCCCGGCCTGCGTTCAGTGCTGAAGGAAGTCAGGTAATCCTGCCCAATTTTTTGTTAAGAGAAAAAGATTGACATGGAAATAAAAGAAATGAAATGAGCTCTGTAGTTTCTGTAACATATTCAGGAGTAAAAAGAAAACTGAAAGTGTTCTGTAGACTGTAGTTTCACTAACTCCAGAAATGTGTGTGTGCGAATGCCATCCCAAACTCAAATATGTGCGTATGGCACAAGAAATTTTGTGTAGCACAGACACACAAGTTCCATTAGAAGTATTACAAACACAAGTTCAATTGACATGAACACAAATATTGAGTTTGAGATGGCAATTGGGCAGAAGCAAGTTTGATCAAATATCTGTTAACTATAGCAGATAGGAACTCAAGCATAGAAGTCAAGCATAATAGCATAAACAATACCTGAAGATGACTTGCGACATTCTCTCTAGTGAGGCTGTCCACATTCATGACTTCCAATATTTTCTTTGGAACAGCCCCTGTATTTGTCATTTCTTTAGGCAATACATGTGCCATTTACCTTCTTTTTGAAGAAAATGCGTCACATACATAGTAAAAGGTCAAGTATTTATCATGGCCACGTTTGTGTTTCAGAATTTAATAAGATAAAATTTACAAATTTGTTAGAGTAGGTCATCCTTTACATCCTTCTGAAAAGAATACTAGTAATTCATCAATAATTATGAACAGAGCTGCAAACCACAAAACTCGGAAGCTGTATTGGTTGCACCTAGAGCTCACTCATCCATGGCATTTTTATGAAACCATAAATGACAGAATGAAATAATTAGCTTGATTGCACCTAATGGTTAATTACCAACCCATGGTAACACACAAAACTACAAACAACAGAAGTTACCTTGATTGCACCTAGTGAAGAAGCAGTAGAGTATGAAATGAACTTCAAACAACAACTCAGTAGCTAATTTTTACCCTTCTCTTTGGTGCAAGAAAATTGACGGAAAAATATGGTTTGGCCTGTAAACAGACCCTAAAACAATTGGATACCGGAAAGTGCTACGACCAAAGCAGAGTGATAGCAACAATGCAACATAGTTAAGTCTGTTCAAGTCTAGATCATCTTTCTTGATCTCTGTTTTGGTTTGTGTGTGTGACTGTGCCTGCTTTGATGTAATATATGTAACATATATTATTAAGTCACCTAGTAATATTAAACCAAAATTGAGGCTTCCATTGCAGGTACTGCCCCTGGCCCGCGCCCTCGGCCGTGCCCCCGCCGCGCCCCGGCCGCCGCAGGTACTGCATCCGTTCATGTTCCACCAGCTGATGCATGTTTCTTTAAAAAAAATACACCCTGTATCTTCAGGAGTTGTTATAGATCATTCCGCTGTGTTGATATAACTTGCCATATTCGTCGCTCCTGTGCATATACGTAGCGCAATTGATATTACTCTGTCTCCGGTGTATATGTTAGAGGATGGAAGACCGTGCGTGGATGTACACTGGCCGCCCAAGTCAGGTTGGGATGACTAGTGAGTGGATCAGGAAGACCGATGCTTTCTTGGAAATGGCGTTTGGCGAAGCTGCTAAAGGAGCGAGTATGATTCTCTGCCCATGCAGCAAGTGTGCAAACAGGAAAAGACAAAATAAGAAGAACATGGGGGAACATCTTTGCAAGAATGGATTTACGGCAGACTATACCCGGTGGATCTACCACGGTGAAGCCAATCGTATGAGAGAGGATGTGGTGAGACCACGTGTCGAGGATTATGATGGTAATGCCGGTGTAGCGGACATGTTGGATGACTATGGGGAGGCACGGTTCGCCGAGGGACAAACGGAGGAGGAGCCAGAGTCGACCGCAAAGGCGTTCTACGACATGCTTGCCGCGTCACATAAACCCCTTCATGGACATACGACGGTTTCTCAGCTTGATGCCATTGGACGCATAATGGCGTTAAAGTCGCAGTACAGTCTGAGTCGAGGCGCCTTTGATGCTTTGTTGACAGTTATTGGCAGCCTGCTTCCGAAGGGTCACATTCTGCCAAAGAGCATGTATGAGGCACGGAAACTCCTTCGTGCACTCAAGATGCCGTATGAGCAGATACATGCTTGTAGGAATGGGTGCGTCCTGTTTAGAAAAGAATACGCGGAAGCAAAGTACTGCCCAAAGTGTCAATTCTCAAGGTTCATGGAGGTAGACTGTGATGGTGATGGCCCAAAGAGGCAGCTTAACATTCCTGTGACAGTCCTACGATACCTTCCGTTCATACCGAGGATCCAGAGGCTATACATGACTGAGGACTACGCGAAACAAATGACTTGGCACAAAAATGGCAAACGATACAATCCTGACAAGATGGTACATGCATCCGATGGTGAAGCATGGAAACACTTTGATAGCATTCATCATGAGAAAGCCAGAGATGCTCGTAATGTACGTGTTGCGCTGGCAACAGATGGGTTCAATCCTTATGGAATGTCGGCTGCCACATACACATGCTGGCCTGTATTCGTTATCCCCCTCAATCTCCCCCCGGGCGTATGCTTTCAACGGCAGAACATAATCTTGTCGTTGATTATTCCTGGACACCCGGGGAATAATATGGGTGTGTTCATAGAGCCTCTCATTGATGATTTGATCCATGCTTGGGAGGACGGGGTATGGACATACGATCGAGCTACAAAGCAAAACTTCATAATGCATGTTTGGTACCAATACTCCATGCATGACTTGCTGGCGTATGGGGTATTATGCGCATGGTGTGTTCACGGGAAGTTCCCATGTCCTGTATGCAAGGCTGGTCTTAGGTTCATTTGGTTGCAGAAGGGTGGCAAGTATGTTGCTTTCGACAAACATCGGCAATTCCTCCCTCTTGACCATCCATTCAGACGAGACATCAAGAACTTTACGAAAGGTGTCGCAGTGACAAGCCTTGCACCTCCAATGAAGACTAGTGCCGCAATTCATCAGGAAATAGATGGTCTCGTGGTCAATCCAGCAGGTGGCTTTGTGGGATATAGCGAACAACATATGTGGACTCATAAGTCAGGCTTGACTCGGCTCCCCTACTATGATGACCTGATCCTTCCACACAACATTGATGTCATGCACACCGAAAAGAATATCGCTGAGGCACTTTGGTCAACAATCATGGATATTCCCGGCAAGACAAAGGACAACGTTAAGGCTAGAGTTGATCTAGCAATATTATGTGATAGACCGAACCTAGAGATGAAGCCTCCTTGTCGCGGAAAGACATGGAGAAGGCCTAAGGCCGATTTCGTCTTGACCAAGCCCCAGAGGAGGGAAGTACTAGAGTGGATTAAGAAGTTGATGTTCCCTGATGGGTATGCAGCTAATCTGAGTAGGGGGGTCAACTTTTCATCTATGCGAGTCTTAGGGATGAAGAGTCATGACTACCACATATGGATTGAGCGGCTTCTTCCGGCGATGGTTCGAGGCTATTTCCCTGAGCATGTCTGGCTAGTATTTGCAGAGTTGAGCTATTTCTTCCAGCAGCTTTGTGCCAAGGAGTTATCTCGGACCGTGGTTGCAGACTTAGAAAGAATGGCACCGGTGTTGCTTTGTAAGTTAGAGAAGATCCTTCCCCCCGGCTTTTTCAATCCGATGGAGCATATGATTTTGCACCTCCCGTATGAGGCACGAATGTGGGGGCCCGTGCAGGGTCGTTGGTGCTATCCAATTGAGAGATGTCTAAAGGTGCTTCGAAAGAAATGTGGAAATAAAAGCAAAATTGAGGCTTCCATTGCAGAGGCATACATTCATGAAGAGGTGTCCAACTTCACAACAACATACTATGGTAAGAACAGAACATCGTGGCTTTAGTCGTTTTGTACATTAGGATGGCTTAATTACATCTTCTAATATGTCATGCATGTACTTGCTGTCTTGTAGGTGACAACCTCCCTAGCGTGCATAATCCTCCCCCTCGTTACAATGCTAGCGAAAATGAATCGAACCTCAGCCTGTTCCGAGGGCAACTCGGAAGTGCAAGTGGTTCGAGCAATAAGACATTGAGCCCTCAAGAATGGCGTCAGATCACGCTATATGTGTTGACCAACCTTGAAGAGGTGGTGCCGTACATGAAGCGATTTCTTCGTGAGTTCTGGCGTCAATCAAGGGATCCTACCGAACAGGAATGTGACACCCTTCTTAGACAGGGCGCAGGGAATGGATCGCCCACTTTCATTGCTTGGTTCAAACAGCAGGTACCGTCCAATGTAGCTCGTACTTAGTTTGTCAATCGTAGTTGTTACGTGCAAATAATATAACGATCTATCGTGCTTGAACTTGCAGGGTCATAGGATGAGTGCCGAGTTGAGACAGGTTGCAGATGGCTTTGACTATAGGGTCAGGTCATATTCTAGTTATGACGTTAATGGATATCGTTTTTGGACGATAAGCCATGAGGCAAGTCGACCCAATCGAAAGACCACAAATTCTGGAGTTTTTACTCTCGGCCTTGATAATGTCGAGTATTATGGAAGAATTGAAGAAATATACGAACTCAGTTTTCATGGTTCCAAACCTCTCAATCCAATCATATTCAAATGCCATTGGTTTGATCCAGAGGTAACGAGACGGACATATTCTAATCTTGGGCTAGTGGAGGTCCGACAGGATTCCATCTTACCAGGAGACGATGTCTATATTGTGGCCCAACAAGCCATACAAGTTTATTATCTCCCATATGCGTGCCAAACCAAGGAGCATCTTAAGGGTTGGTATGTTGTGCACAAGGTATCACCGCATGGCAAAGTACCTGTCCCAATCGATGAGGATTACAACTTAGATCCAAACACATATGACGGAGAGTTCTTTCAAGAAGAGGGGCTAGAAGGGCGATTTGATGATGCCAGGTGTAGCACACCATCAAGGCAGCCGCAACCTTAGCGGATACGCTGAAGCATGGGTACGCGAATATATTTATTTCATCTAACACTCAATTACGTATGCTTTCTAATCATCTTGTTGCTTTTCTCGCAGTCATCGTCACATGGTGGCCAGCCTTGCAATCTCTTCACGGCATTTGCTC
This sequence comes from Panicum hallii, assembly GCF_002211085.1. Taxonomy (NCBI): domain Eukaryota; kingdom Viridiplantae; phylum Streptophyta; class Magnoliopsida; order Poales; family Poaceae; genus Panicum; species Panicum hallii. The sequence goes on from NC_038043.1 coordinate 56,956,758, forward strand.
TGTCCCACAAGGGAAAGGCGACCTCCGATGTTAGCTACAACCCGGAGGACGGGCCCGAGGCATACAGCAATGCAAGCGTCCACTCCCGCCTCAGTGACTACACATCGATGGCAAGAGAGGTCCATGGCCCAGAATATGATCCCACCACAGAGGATCTCGACACAGAGATCGTCATGAGGGTCGGAGGAGGTAAGAAGAAAGGACGGTACTGGATTGCCGATGGCGCAATCGACTCGTCCTCTACTCCTACACTTTCTCAGATCCGAGCAAGGAGCACGAGTGCGAGCCCAGCCATACGACCTCGGCAGGACACTTCATGCCATCAGATACAGGCACTCCAGGTTATTCCTTCTTTGTCCGTCGCTCGTTGATTATTACATACGTTTTGTTTGCATTATTGTAACATTAGCGTGAAAACTGTGCAGGGCCAGCTACAAGAAGAGACGAGGAAACGACAGGAGTTGGAGCAAAGGATGAGCGCTCTACTTTCTTACATGCACGCTGCAACGGGTGTACCTCCGCCAGCTTCTCTGTTCGCGCAACCTCCACCACCTGATCCGTACTCTACTCCTGTAAGTATAAAAAATATAAAATATTGATTGTTTTAGCAAATTTAAATATATAGTCTTTGCTATACATTTAGATAAACATTGTTAGTATATGAAAATATCTTTTCCTTAGTCAGTTGTAGACAAACTTTAGCTTCTTTTCTTTTAAAAGGCTTGTGATTGTCCTTTTATGAAATGGTAGGGCTCCTTTTTAAAAGATTAGAGGCACCTTTTTGTCCATTTATGTTTAACAGCCACCAGGTGCTTCTGTCCCTTGGTGATCTTCTCCCTAAGGCGCTTGACAGCCACCAGGTTGCCATCCTCGAGCGTGGCCTTGTACCCCCTGTCAGGCTGCCATAGTTGGGGAGGATATGCTTAACCTGATAATTTAAAACAACATCAGAATTTGTTAGGAGTAACTCATATTAGTCCATGTGGAGCTCTGTAAGAAACAAAGGGTTTGATGGCAAAAGCATATGTCCATGCCAAACCTCATGCTTTACTTTGTCTCTGTTGTTCTCTGTAACTACATTTTGCAACCCTTAGTTTGTCACTTAATTAGTAAACATATGTTTGGAGAACGTTCGAATATTGTGAAAACATTACGTAACTATTTAGCTAATATCCATGATGGGAAAAAGTCAATCAGTTAGACATATATAAAACTGTTGCTGTTTGTTAGCTTAATTTATGTACGATCGTCATTTACCTTGTCTCACATGCAATCTCTTCTTCTCTGTGTAGAGACAATCGGCAGCGTCAAATGATCCGCATGCACCATCATCTCCAAATCAGGCAACTCCAAATCAGCCATCTCGAAATCTTCATTTGTGACATTTGAGCTTGTGTGTGGTGAGCTTGTGTGAACATGTGTGGTGAACTTTAAATGAACTTTTATCGTTGTTAACACTTATGTGGTGAACTTGTGTATGTGATATTACTTGTGTGTTGACGAGACTTTGTTAAATTTGGTTGTCACGATAAGATTTGCGTCAATTGTGTATGTGAAATTTCAAATAATATGCCTGTGTGAATATATAATATGCCTGCGTGAATATGTGCCAGTGTAAAATGCCACGGAAATAACAAATTAAAAATCTTAAAAAAAACCACTTTGCCGAGTGTATAAAAAAACACTCGGCAAAGTGACCTAAGCTTTGCCGAGTGCCGCCTAACAGGCACTCGGCAAAGTGACCTAAACTTTGCCGAGTGCCCACTGTTTGGCGCTCGGCAAAGTCTGGCCTTTGCCGAGTGCCACGTCACAGGCACTCGGCAAAGAGCCAGCCTTTGCCGAGCGCCAAACAGTTGGCACTCGGCAAAGACGAGGCCCTTTGCCGAGCGCCAAACCGAGGGCACTCGGCAAAGAGCCGTCACGGCCACTGGCGCCGTCACGGCGACTTTTCTTTGCCGAGTGCCTAATCTAACACTGGGCAAAGCTTTTGCCGAGTGCCCGACAAAAGGCACTCGGCAAAGACGTCTTTGCCGGAATAATCAATACCGAGTGCGCTTTGCCGGGTGTTACACCCGGCAAAGCCTTTGCCGGGTGTTTTCAGGGCTTTGCCGAGTGTCGTAGACACTCGGCAAAGGTCCTGAGTCCGGTAGTGGCTAAAGCCACCTGAAAATGAAATTTTTCATAAAAAAACTAAACGTTGTCACATGCTGACGGAACCAACAGTGCTCATCGTTCACTCAATTCGGCTTGTATTGTACTCCCTCGGTTCTACATTTCTTATACTCCCTCAGTTCTAAAATATATGTCGTTTTGATAAATTTAGATACATAATTTTTGCTATGTATTTAGATAAATATTATGTTTAGATACATAGCAAAAATTATACATTTAGAATTGCCAAAACAACCTATAATTTAGAACGTAGGGAGTATATATGTGTGTGTGCGTGTGTGTATAGATATATATTATGAGCCCTTTTTTCCCAAGCTGTAAACCCTTTAATTTGTATGGCTTCACCACCAACACCTCCAACGCAAAGCCCAAAAAATGATGCTAAAATAATCTCCATCGATCCGACGAAGGGCGGTGTAACATGCCGAAAATGTGGTGCATCTACTTGACCTGAACACATCACCGTCACGGACAGAGGAGAATACGAGTTGGAATACTACATCGATCACCTGTCTGAATATATGCCTGAACACATCACCGTCACGGCATGGAACCTAGCCATTATGGCTAACCAAAATAAGCGTGGAAGCTGATCAGCACCAGCAAGCAAAGTATCAAAGAAGAAGAAGAAATCTAGAGGAAGAAGATTACAACTTGCAAACGCAAACGGTGCGCTTTTACCTGGACGTGACGGGTGCCGTACTTTTGTGTCGAAATGTGAAATGTACGGCCGATAGTTCCGTCGCCGTATGGTACCGTGTTCACTTTAAGTTGTCACCTTGTATACGCTCACTGTCACCAACTGGTACGGTTGGGCGATCACGCAGGCAGGGAGCATCTCGAAGAGACCGTTTATATCTTTTAGAAACAGAGATATGGTTAAAAAAATTATCCTCCAACAGTCTCTTTAATGGTATGTGATATCCAGATATACATCTTTTCTGTTCCAGACTTCTCGCTAACCAAAGATGAAGAGCGAAAATTGCTCTCTAGACTATGCACAAGATATAAAAAAGCTGTTGGAGAATATAAAGATATAAAAAATAATTTTTACTCAAATAACTTTCTAAATGATAATTTAGAGTGTAGATTTTAGAAAAATTCGCTCTAAGATTATCTGGCTACTGATCGAGCTGGGAATGGTAGATACCGACACGGGATCTTACCAAACGTTTCCGTGATTCAGATTCACACGGCGGCCGGCTGGTAATTAATTCACGGCTGTTTTTCTTAAAATATATGACACGGATTTTTTTCCATTCTTGATGCGTTTTTAAACGTACTTATGATGTTTTGGACAAAATTCACGGCTGTATATAATTTTTTAATATATAATCAATAGGGGATAGTCCCTCCTGTTTCATAAAAAATATGGTAATAAATACGAAGACTAACAATTTCAAGGTGAAAGTGAGAGATAACATATCATTAGGGATGTAATGTAAGTTATATATATTTTAGGTTATTAGATCGATCTAAAAAGTTGGTAAAATAAACTAGAATTATATTCTACGTAAATAATTTAGTATTAGAAATAAACTAAAGTAATTAGCTCACTAAAAAACTATTAAATATCCACTTACATTCTTGCTTATCATGCATGCAAGCAGAGGCAACGGTCGGACGATGCTAGTGGTCCGACATTTGCGGAGAGTCGTGTGTTTCTTTGCCGAAATTCGGATACCCTGGTGGCAGGATTGCCGGGGTATGGCCGTGCTCCAGGGAGAGTGTGGAGCAGCAAAGGACAGTCCATGGGCTTGCCTGTGGGGGGGATTAAGGGGTGGATTTATTTTTAATCCGTGTCACAGCAGATGTCTGGATGCTCATTAGAGAGACTAAATATAATCTAATTAAAAAATTACTTTTAGTCCCTGGAAAACAAACAGGTCCTAAGCAGTGCTGAACACACTGCCTGCAGCGCAACCAATTCACTTGATGCCATTGCCAGCAGCTGCATTATTGTGCTGTCGTCCTATAGCCATTTGTCCTTATCAATCTGCGACCTCACCTCTCAGCCATCCACATGCTGCTGGTGGTCGGTGTCTCATGGTCACATGTCTGCAGTAGGTATATAGTATGAGCTGATGAACAAAACTGATCGATCGATGGAAAGATGCATGTGTGTGGTGCTGCTGAGTGCCGATGCACAATACCGGGGATTCCTTGTCTGGGACGGACGCACGCATCAAGTGAGCCGCCGGCCGGTTCGGATCGGACGCGCGGCGGCCATGCATGTGATCCTTGTGCATGTGATGTCCTATTAACCCGGCCGGCCGTCAGCTAACCTGAGCCACGCATGATTGGGCAACGTTTATTCGATCAAGGAGGTAACGATGGATTGGAAAATGATGCATGTATGGTATGCCCTTCTGATCTTTTCTCGAGCTTGTTAGTGATGAAATGTCATTTCTTGGAGCTAATAATGATCAACTGCGTTTGGTCGGAGCGTCGATTAGGTCAACTAAGCAGTGATGGTGATGGGCTAATTTACACACACACACACACACACAAATCAAATCAAAGAGTAGTGCAAAGTGGTCTGCTGAGATGTGCCAATAAGGCGGCTTTATTATTGTCCCACTCACTTCTTTTCTTCCCAAATAGAAAAAAAAGATATGTCACGCCTTACTTTACGGAGCAGGTAGTGGAACAAGTCGAGAGCCACCAACTGGCAGCTGAACTTTATATGAAAAAAAGGAATAAAAAACTGTTATATAACGTTGACAGCGCGCGCAGACAATGTTGGAATAAACGATGAAGTTGACCCATGAGTAAGTTAAGCAAGTATCATCAGTAAGTATTTGCTGGCTCCACTTGTCCTTTCTCCAAATTAAAGTCCAAAAATGGCGGTAAATTAATTGATAATTTAATAATCCGTAGCTGTATGCCAAATCACACCAGCTAGCTGGCTAGGCCTTGAAGGGTATAAAAATTGCAAGCAATCAAATAAAGCATGCACCAACGTGTGTGTGGTCAGAGCAGCCGTACAAGGAGGAAAAGTAGGATTTTTTTAAAAAAAAGGTTAAAAAAATTAAATTCGAAAAAGAGTGCCGATTTGGAAAATTTCAAAAAATGAGTACCTTCCGCCAAATCAACGGGCGGGAGGCGTGGGGCCGGACACCTCCCGCCCATGTGCCAAATCTTTTTCCAGACCCCTCCCAAGGGCCTCTCCGCGAATAAGAAACTTTTTTTATTCGCGAAGAGACCCCTGACGCGGCCGCGGGGGCATCCCACCCGCCCAACGGGCGGGAGGTGCGGGGCCCATACAGTGCGGCAATGGGACCTCCTCCTGCAAAAATGGAGCCTTAGACGTTTGGCGCCTATGCTCCAGGAACATCTCTCCCGTCGGGTTCGACGCCAGCTGCTCCGTATTCTCAGGGGTTTACTCAGCATGCGTGGTCGATGGGAGCTCCTGCACACGGTGGTCTGTTCGGTGTGCCGGACTGGGACGGCGGCTCCGTCAGTTTGTCAGAGTTGGAGGGCGGCGGCGCATGGCCAGACATCATTGGTCCCTCCCAGACGTATGACGCTCCACCTTCACAGTTCCAGGATGACCCGTTCACGCCGGTGCCTCCTCCGCCTCGTCCTCACCGTGCTCCAAATGCACTCACATACTCGGAGGGGCACATACGCCGACGGCCTAGGACCAGGGGGGAGGAACAAGAGAGCGCGAGGACCGGGACAGGCGGAGTAGATACTCCTGATTCGGTGGACTCTGTATATTTAAACTATTTTTTATACCATACTATTTTATTTTTAATAGCTTGATGTATCATACTATCATAATATTTGGATTCTACGTTGCAAAACGTTATCGCTTAACCATCTTCATACGAGTTTTAGATACCGTAATCTTCTTCGTAAAATTGAACTAAAATTTTATATGTATACAAAAGAGTATGGCGAATAAATTATATATTTGAAAAAGTATGAATTTTAAATAGTTTGTTAAACATAAATTCGAACAAAAAATAAGAAATCCGCATTGTTGTGCACCTCCCGCCCGTTGGGCGGGCGGGATGCCTTTGCCGCGGGAGGGGCCTTTTCGCGAATAAGAAAAGTTTCTTATTCACGAAGAGGCCCTCGGGAGGGGCCTGGAAAAAGATTTGGCACCTCCTGCCCGTTGGATGGGCGGGAGGTGTCCGGCCCCACGCCTCCCGCCTGTTGATCGGGCGGGAGGTACCCATTTTTGGAAATTATCCAAATCGGCACCCCTTTTTCGAATTTAATTGTTTCTAACCCCTTTTTAAAAAAATTTGGAAAAGTAGAGGGGACAAAGCAAAGCCGGAGTCATCTTGGGCTTGCCAGAGCGCCAGCCGCTCAATTTGATAGCCCGCCCCTCGCACGCGCAAACCGCGAGGAGGCCCAGACAGAGATGCGGTGTTGAGTTGTGGCTCGTCATGCACTAACGTGCGGGCCGTGTAATCCACATGTGGAATTTTTTGAAAAAAGAGCTAAAAGAATAAAATTCAAAAAAAGGTGCCGTTTTGGAAATTTTCGAAAAATGGGTACCTCCTGCCCGATCAACGGGCGGGAGGCGTGGGGCCGGAAACCTCCCGCCCATCCAACGGGCGGGAGGTGCTAAATTTTTTTCCAGACCCCTCCCGAGGGCCCCTGACACGGCCGCGGGACCTCCCGCCCGCCAACGGGCGGGAGGTCCGAGGTGCGAAGGGGCATCCTGCCCGTTGGGTGGGCGGGAGGTTCCCCAGCCCCTATATAAGCCCCGCCTCCTCCAAATTCCCATTTTATTCAGCAAAAATCAGAAAAAAAGAAAGGGAGGAGAGGAAGTGGCGAAGCCCTGTTCACACGTCGGTTTGGAGGTATATTCTCGTTCTAGTCGTATAATTACTTGAAAATAGCTATAATCCAGGAAATATTTCTTAGGGTAGTTATATTTTGAATAGTTTTTAGTATTTTTAATTATTTTTAGAATTATTTCTTAGGGTAGTTATATTTTGAATATTTTTTAGTATTTTCAATTATTTTTAGAAATATTTCTTAGGGTAGTTATATTTTGAATAGTTTTTAGTATTTTCAATTATTTTTAGAAATATTTTGTAGGGTAGTTATAGTTTGAATAGTTTTTAGTATTTTCAATTGTTTTTAGAAATATTTCTTAGGGTAGTCATATTTTGAATAGTTTTTAGTATTTTCAATTGTTTTTAGTATAATTTATATTCCGAATAGTTTAGAATCTGGAAAATATAATCTAGGAATCGCTGAAACTTAGGGTCGTTATGTATTAATATATAGTATAACTAGTTTATTAATAATTGACAGATATGTCTTCCGAGATGGATACTTTTAGTATATATTACGGAGAAGGAAATATGATTTATGGGCCGAATGATATAGATTTAAGTGAATTCAACTGTGCGGTCAAAGGAATTATCAGACCGCACGAGAGGATATTTGAATCCCTATGCAACTAGTTAATGAGCGGATTAAGGATTAATCAGGAGACACACTCTTTGAGTGATTAGTGCGTCACAAATCGTACCACTCACGCTTTGATCTGGGAGCTGATGCCATTTGCAAGCAACGATGACTGGTTAAGTTATCTGCAAAATATAAGTCATTGGCAATGGCCACTGGTACTTCTTGTCAGTGTGTACCAGAAGCCTTTGATAAACATCGAAGCTGCTGTAGGGGATGAAGATGTTGATGAAGAAGTTGAGGAGCCAAATATTGAGGCAGGTGGCACCGCAGCACCTCAATGTGTGGCTGATGAGGGGGAGAACATACCCCGTATTGTTGAACAGCTGCGAGACGAAGATCATGAGTTCGATGAAGCAATGAATGCCGATTCGTCTGATGATGACAAGGATGTGCCTGAAGAATGGGTGAGCAGCGACTTCAGTCATCTTGTCATAGATAAGGGATCCAGCGTGCCTTCAGATTGTAGGGAGAACGAAGTTGTCCAGAGTGCGAGGTACCAGTCAATTGATGACGTGAAGGAAGCTGTTAAGTGTTGGTCTCTCTCTTATGCGAGAGTTCAAAACAGTCGAGTGCAAGTCTCCTAAGTACGATATGGTATATGTGAAGGAGGGCTGTCCGTGGGGGGTGCATGCCTATAAGGGCAAATGGAAAGATTATTGGCAATTCTCAATTGTCACTCAGCACACTTATCATTTGCCGGGCGTGCAGAAGTCCCATCGCAACCTTACATTGCAATTCTTACAAACGAGATGTACGGGATGATAGTAGCCAATCTGTCATTTGAACGAAAGTCTATTATCAGGCATATTCAGGAGAAATACAAGTATAACATCTCGTACGGGAAGACGTGGAGTGCAAAACAGAAGGTGTTAGAGATGAGGTTTGGCACGTTCGAGGCTGCATATGATAATATTTCTCGATTGTTGGCCGTCATTTGTCGGAGAAATCTTGAAAGCTATTATGACCTGAAAAGTCTAGACAGAGGACAAGGTCCGCCCTTCATATTGCAGCGGGCCTTTTTCAGCTTGGGTCCATGCATTAACGCATTCCAACACTGCCGGCCTATTCTGTGCATCGATGGGACCTTTCTGCCAGGAAAGTATAGAGGGCAAATCCTGACAGCCATTGCAATGGATGGAAACAATCAATTGCTTCCGGTTGCTTTTGCTGTTGTTGAGAGCGAGAACACAGATAGTCGGTACTGGTTCCTGGAACGGGTTAAGGTTGCAGTTGTTGGGGACAGGGAAAATATGTGCCTGCGACATGATCATCACGCCGGCATACTAAGGGCAATACTAGATTTGCATGAGGGGTGTGTGGAGACCGGAGAGCCGGCCAAGTGGCGTGATGTTCGCAGTAGGTGGTGCATGAGACACATTGGTGCAAACTTTTTCAGGCAGTTCAAGAACAAGCACCTTATGGATATGTTACAGAGGCTATGCTAGGAAACAAATCAACGAAAATTTAACAAGCAGTGGCAGAAACTTGATGAACTAACCGGGAAGAAAAGAAGCGAGGACGCAGCAAAAACCAGAACTGCATAGGACGAAGCAGAGGCTTTGTGTCCTTTGCTAACAGATACTGCATGTACTCGGAGGAGGTTCGGGTCAGCGGTGAAAACCTTTTCTGAATGGATTGAGAATGAACCGAAGGAGAAGTGGGCGTTGCTTTACGATACCAATGGTGCAAGGTACGGCATAATGACCACTAACTTCACCGAGGTTTACAATTGGGTGATGCGAGATGTTGTGGGCTTCCACTGGTTGCAATTGTGGAATTCATCGTCCACAGGTCGATTCACTAAAAATCAGGCATACATGCAAGATCCTGACAGACATTTTGGGAGAATGATGACAGATTATATGACCAAGAAGGCAGCTAGCGCCCAGCTACACCACGTGCGGCAATGTGGTACACAAGAGCTTAAGTTTGAGGTAGCTCCCAGAGACAGAGAACGACATGGCATGAGACGTCAGACTCCTATAAAGGAGTGCATCCTCAAGGTTGATGGTACTTGTTGTTGCTCATGCATGAGGCCAAAGTTGCTGCACATACCTTATTCTCATGTAATGGCTGCTTGTGCGGATATTGCACATCTTGTCGATATATATGTTTCGCATTACTTCAGAAAGGAGACAATTGCCAGCACCTGGCAGTATGAGATATATGGGTTCCGTATGGTTGGAGCGTTCACTGAGAAAGCGAATCTTGTGATCTATATTCCAGATCCGAGGACAGCTCAGGTTAAGAGAGGGCGCCATCAGACACGGCGTAGTCGTAATGACATGGATGAGTCGGAGCTTCGTACGAGGATACAGCGCTGCAGTGCATGTAACCAGACTGGACACACATATAAACGGTGTCCGAACAATGATGCTGGGTCTAGTTCTGCTGAAGCTGGCCCTACAGGTGATGCTACGGATGGAAGACCTCCGGTTGCATCAGGGAGTGGGAGACGTCACCGATTGAGTGCTACTACGATATCAGGCACCGTTTAGTTGTAATTTTATCTGAACGTTGTTTGCTCATGTGTAATATTTGCCGCGTTGAGTTTTATCAGATCTGGATGTGTATTTGTAATTTTAAAAGACCATTATGTGTATTTATAATATTTGCCGCAGTGACTTATAATAGATCATTATGTGTGTGTGTAATTGTAACCGTGACTTAGCATTTGCATACTCTCTGTTGTATTCATTATGTATGTTTCTAATATATGTATTGTACTTAATCTTTCATGCAGATATGGCGCAGACACCGGAGCTCCTTGACACAACCACCGACGAACGGCACAGGTCGTACCTGGCAGTGGTGGAGGGGCAACAGCTTCACGAGTTGCGCCCTCGTGTAGCAAAGGAGCTGTTGCACCTAGACGACCGCTGGCTTGACAGGTGATACTTTGTGTTTTTTTACGGAATGAATGTATTGGCAGAGCTCAATTGTAACCATAATGCAAAATATACAGGTTACGTGAGGCTGGTTTGCTGCCACTCGCATGTATGCTTCAGACCGGCAACGGCCAAGATGGTGGCGCCAAGAAAGCGGATGCAGCTCGACCGCTCTCTACTTGCGGCGTTGGCGGACAGGTGGCGTCCGGAGACGCACACATTCCACTTGCCGTGCGGGGAGATGGCCCCCGCGTTGCAGGACGTGTCGTACCTGCTCGGGCTTCCCATTGCGGGTGAAGCCGTTGGCTCGGTTGCCGTGCCACCTACCTGGAGGGCGGAGCTTCAGGAGCGGTTTGCTCCAGTAAATCCGTCACATTTTTTGGACGTACCTGACGCGCCCGGCCCCGCCAAGGGTTGAGTAATACAATATAGGGTAAGTACAATTATTTTTAATTAATGTAATTGAATCATATGTGACTACCTGTAAGCATTGAATAAATATATTTCAGGCTCAGGATCTCTACCCTCTGGCTGGGCAGTACGAGGTGTCGTGCTGCCTAAAGGCATATCTATTGTGGTTGTTCGGCTGGGCTCTTTTCTGCAATGCTAGCGGCAACTATGTGGACAAGGTTCTCATCCAGTATGCGCCCGCGATTGCGGATGCGGAGCCGGACCAGGTACCTAGGTGGAGCTGGGGATCGGCAGTGCTTGCTGCCACGTATCGAGGCCTTTGTCAGGCCTGTTTCAAGATGGAGAGGACCGCCGTCATCACAGGCTGTCCACTTCTGCTGCAGCTATGGTCGTACAAGTGATTCGCCATAGCACACCCCCTAATCAACGAGGAGCCTTATCCGTCCGAGATGTATGGGTTGTGGCACGAGTATAGCCCCACGATGGGTTCGCTTTGGACCGATCGACGGGTAAGCTCTTTAATTTACTGTTGTACATTTCTGTATATGCAAAGTACCGACGCAGTTGTGTAATTTTGTAGATGAGCTAGGCACATCGGCAGGTCCGAAAAGCATACCCGCAGTTCGTGTCCGAATTTGATCGATTGCGGCCATAGGATGTCATCTGGACCCCGTACACCGCTACGGCTGTCCAGACATGTGCACCGTACGGGTTGTCCTCCCTATGCACGCGTGACGAGGCGTACTGGCTCACAAAGACGAACCTAGTGTTCGATATTGTCGTGGAACCGTACTGCGTCGAGCGAGTGATGAGGCAGTTCGGGCGTCGACAGCACTTTCCTCTCCTACCTCGAGCGTTCTAGGCCGTGCCGTGTAGCGTACACGAGTTAAGTTTGTGGTAACTCGTTTTCCATTAATTATATAACCATTATCATGAAATAATATTATCTTCCAAATGTTTACAATAGATATTCACGCAGGGGATATCATGCCAACGAAGTCAACTGGGTTGTCAAGCTGAAGGAGTACGTAGGAGGGTGGCTAGACGCACCTGACGATGTGTGGGACGAGCCGCAGCGACACATAGAGGCGTCTTACGGCGCATACCTCCGCTGGTACCTCACTCGCACGCGTCCGTACGTCACTCTTTCACGTATTGATGACGCGGAGCATCAGCACCCGCCGACCATCTCGGACACGTATCTCTTGTACCGTGATCAGGCGTAGCGTGGCGCGGTACGTCTTTCGCAACTTCAATTATTACATCTTTTTTTAAAAAAATGGATAACAATATTACTCTGCTTCCCATTACTCATGCTGATCGATCTGATCAACTGCGCGGAGGTCGAAGCTGCATCTCAGATCATGTTGTTTGAGCGTGGAGTACGTGTACCGGAGGCACAATACAAAGAGAGCTTTCGTCGGATTCATGACAACTTGACACGAGCGTTAAGTGCATTGACGTGTTGCAGCAGAGATGACGTGGGGGTCTCGAGTTCATCTCATGCGTCCGCCCACGTATACACAGCTGGCCCTTCGACCTCTGCAGCACCCCACGCAGCGTCCAGCGGTACTGCCGCCAGTTCGAGCTGTAAGTCATTTATAATTGCCATTTCGATCAACTTTGATTTACACGACTAATTTCGTTTGTTTTTATAGTCATGTACTCGACGGCAATGGGGCCTCCTCCTGCAAGAATGGAGCCTCAGACGTTTGGCGCCTATGGTCCAGGAACGTCTCTCCCATCGGGTTCGACGCCAGCTGCTCTGTATTCTCAGGGCTGTACTCAGCATGCGTGGTCGATGGGAGCTCCTTCACACGGTGGTCTGTTCGGTATGCCGAACTGGGACGGCTGGGACGGCGGCTCCGCCAGTTTGTCGGAGTTGGAGGGCGGCGGCGCATGGCTAGACATCATTGGCCCCTCCCAGACGTATGACGCTCCACCTCCACAGTCCCAGGATGACCCATTCACGCTGGCGCCTCCTTCGCCTCGTCCTTACCGTACTCCAGATGCACTCACGTACTCGGAGGGGCACATACGCCGACGGCCTAGGATTAGGGGGTAGGACCAAGAGAGCGCGAGCGCGAGGACCGGGACAGGCGGAGTAGATACTCTGATTCGATGGACTCTGTATCGTACTATCGTAATATTTGAATTCTACATTGCAAAACGTTATCGCTTAACCATCTTCATATGAGTTTTAGATACCATAATCTTCTTCGTAAAATTGAACTAAAATTTTTTAAGTATACAAAAAAGTATGGCGAATAAATCTTATATTTGAAAAAAGTATGAATTTTAAATAGTTTCTAAAACATAAATTCGAACAAAAAAGTGGGCACCTCGCGCCCGTTGGGTGGGCGGGTTGTCTTAGGGCACCTCCCGCCCGTTGGCCGGGCGGGATGCCTTAACCTCCCGCCCGTTGGTCGGGCGGGATGCCTTAGGGGCCTCTTCGCGAATAAGAAAAATTTCTTATTCGTGAAAAGACCCTCGGGAGGGGCCTAGGAAAAAATTTGTCACCTCCCGCCTGTTGAATGGGCGGGTGGTTTCCGGCTCCACGCCTCCCGCCCTTTGATCGGGCTGGAGGTACCCATTTTTTGAAAATTTTGAATACGGATCCTTTTTCGAATTTTATTTATTTACCTTTTTCAGAAAAATCCCCACATGTGTGTGTCATCTAACCAGCGGTGGTGGTGGGTCACGGAGAGGAGGAGCGCGGTCTGGAGGAGGCCCTCCCAAAGCAAAGACAAGGTGGCAAAGCCCATTACGAGGGTGGGCGGTCAGCCCGTTATCCTCGAAGTGCCTGTCGCCTTGGGCTCGCTGTGCCTCAGAGCGAGAGAAATCTGCTGCGGGCCGTCGTGTAGGTGTAGTGCACACGAGAGACGGACGAAAAAGACGCGGCGGCGAGGATCGCTGGTGCTCTGCTTTGGACTTTTATGTAATTCTTTCTTTGTCAGGGGTTCCCTGTTTAAGGGAGTACTAGTGTATGATAATGCCTGACAGAGGAGAGTCAGTCCACGACAGTTTGCTCTCTCTCCGCCCGCCCAAGCAGAGAGAGCTCTGCCATCTTCAGTGTCTTTAAGCAACCAACGATTATTTTTCTTGTAACAAAGGATTCCTCGAGTAATCAGGGTGTGTTCGTTTCCTACCCTCTAAACTTTAGACCCGTCACGTTAAAGAGAATCTTATCATTTAGAAGTATTAAATAAAGTCTAATTATAAAACTTTTTGCACAGATGGGTGCTAATTTGCGAGACAAATTTAATGAGCCTAATTAATCCATAATTTGCCACAGTGATGCTACAGTAATCATCCGCTAATCATGGTCTAATATACCTCATTAGATTCGTCTCGCGAATTAGCTCTGGGGTTCTGCAATTAGTTTTGTAATTAGACTTTATTTAATACTTATAAATGATAAGATTCTCTTTGATGTGATGGGTTTAAACTTTAGACTCTACAAAATGAACATACCCTCAGTCTGTGTTCCCTCCCTGTCTATAGTAATATTCTTTTCAGCTCCAGACAGCAGCACCGTAACACTCCACGAAACAAGCAGCTCAACCATGCAAACTAGGTGCGGCACAGATCCGCCGACCTACCAGGCTACCATCACTCTCATGCAGTGCACGGACACGGTCTCTGGTCGTCTGTTCCGCTGAAAGCAACGGAGCCTGCAATCATCGCAAGAAAACAAGACGGAGCAGGGCCAGCCAAGAGCAGGCTCAGGAAGCCCACCGATTCTCTGAATGCGACGTCCGGCCGGCAGCCTGTGCTGTGTACCCGTTGAAGTGAGGAGGCGTATACTTCAGCACCAGTGAGAGCGAGTTTGGGCATGCATGGATGGCAACGCGGGCCACTGGCAGCCAAGCTTGTTCATTAGTACACTTCTACCACGACCCGTCGTTTTGGTAGGTACCCATGTGACTTGTGGGTTTACTGGTACAGGACAAGTGTCAGTTGCCTCCAAACTGCCCCCAAAGACGACCACCGTTTTGGAAATTTTGGCAAGCCGAATTGCAGAATTGAGCAGTCAGGCAGGCAGTTAGACAACTGAAAGTTGAAACAGGGCAAATGTTAGTGGCCATTCTGGACTTGAGGATACTTGTTGATCTGACTCCACATGAGCCTTCATTTGCTGGCCGAGGTGCTTGGGCCAGGCGGTGCATGGCCAAGTTGTATCAGACATAATTCTTGTCCAGTGAATCGAGTTCTGGAATTATATATGCTTAGGGTTAGGTTGGCAATGTGTCCTGTTCCTGCCCACAGGAAAGCAAAGCGACAAGCATATCATGGGTTTGTTAAGCAATCATCATGCAAAATAATCGACGGAATTAAAAATGGCTATACATGTGGGTCCACTGTCTTAATGGTTGAGCAACAACATTTTTTTTCTCATGATCACAGTATATCTACCTGTTTCTTGGATTAAGCTGAGACATAGCTAAGCACATCATACGGTTACCGCCTCTTTTCCTTTTTTTTTCCTTGTTTTCAGCAAAAAGTTGTCTGATCTTTATTTGCAGTATAAGAAGTCAAAGATTGTCAGAAATTTGTAAGAGGTAAGCTTATAGTTGACTTTCAACCTAAGAAGTGTTAGAGCGTGACAAATGGAAATTAACAACGTCCTTGCTCAGTGGTCCAGATTCATTACATCTACCAGTTAGTTCAATAATATATCAGGTTTCAGGTAAGTGAAGTCAGGAGCTCTCTCTCTCTCTCTCTCTCATTTTTTTTAAAAAAAGGAGCAAATGCATGAATCTAGCAAGAGGTGGTTCTTTTTTTTTCCATCGAACGCGTGGAAAACCTGTCCATCATTGTATTAGAGAAATCTAGCTACATCTGTTGCGCCGCAAAATAAACTCTACCAGTCTATAGCATGCATCTTATTTATCTGCCCGATAAACATGTAGCCGTATGCAACAAAAAAGTCTGCTCTTCTAAACTTGTATTCTATCTGCAACTTGTGACGTATTGCTCGAACATAGACAAAACAATAGTGCCAAATAACATCGTGCAGACAGGACAAAGCTCTCAATTATCAATGGGCCACGGCAGCACAACTTTGCTGTGCACTCCTACCAGCAAAGAAACATTTGTGTAAATTAAAAGCATATCTCCTTAGCTTTTTTTTTTTAAAAAGCCATGCATCCAAGATAACATTTCTAACAGTATCTTCCCGAATTAAAGATCAAAAGATGCAAGGATTCAATCATGGCGACGACCAACCCTTGAGCAAAATAAATTGTGAAAGTTCAAATCATGTACAAAAAAGAAACATCCAAACTTTAATCGGAAGTAATTATTTGTGCATACTCATGAATGCCAAAGAGAGAGCACCTCAAGCTATTATTTAGAATTATTTTTCCTTCTCAAATAAGATGCTATAAAACTTACTTTCAACTAGGTTCAAGAAGTTTTCCATAAATATATCTCGTCTCTGCACTTACCAGGCACAGGGCACTGCGGTACCCTATCGCGTCTGTCTACAGGTAGTACTAATTTGCATCAAAAGTGCAGTCACCATTTCAGTTTTTGAATCCAATAGATAAAATGAGACGATACTTGTTTAGCTCTGAGATAAAATTGTCTTACAAGATACTCCTAACACAGATGTTTATATTGGTAATACAAGGGGGGACAAAAACAAATCACAGGAGCGTAAAAACAAATACTACATGAATGTTGGAAATTGCCTCGAGAAACGTTGCACTTGTCACAATATTTAACAGGACGTCTGTTGTTGCTGCTTCGCCTGCTCACCTTGCCAAGCCCATACTATGTCCGTTAGCGCTGGCCTCATCTCTTGGTTGAAAACCTTCTGGTACTCTAGAGTATCACCGTTTGTCTTCTTTATCTCCACAAGATGGAAGTTCGGGCTAACCTCAAATATCTCAGCATCGATGCCCATCACTCCTTTTCTTCCAGGCTTGGAACCTTCCATCTTCAATAAACCACCATCCTTCTTTGTGAGCTTCAATCGCAAGTTCTTCGCAATATCCTCAATCTTTGATATAATCGTTGAGCTTGTCTTGGTGGATGTGAACTTGGACTCTCTCTTCTTGTCAGATTCTTCAAACATACCTGACAGGTCCAAACCAGTTGATAGAGATATTATATCAAATGCATTCATGTTGGCGGGCTTTCTGGCTTCTTGTTGCTTGCCCTCTGTAGCTGTGATGGTACTCATGGAATCAAAATCTGCATTAACTTCCACAGGCGGGGCATCCTTTGTTTGTAAGTTATACTTGAGAAGCTTTGCATCTAGACCCTTCCTAAACCATGGATTCTCCATAATTTTTTCCATTGAGATCCTTGTACTGGGGTTCGGATCAAGAATCCTTAGCAGAAGCCTTCGAACATCAGTAGAGAACCAACTCGGGCATTTGAACTCCGCCTTCCCAATCTTCTTATACATATCCATCAAGTTTTTATCATGGAACGGGAGATACCCAGCCAGTAGCACGAAGAGGATGACCCCGCAAGACCAGATGTCTGCCTTTGCTCCGTCGTAACCTTTTCTATTGATCACTTCAGGTGCGACATAAGCAGGTGTGCCACAGGTCGTGTGGAGCAGGCCGTCTTGTCTTTTGCATTCAGCAAGTGCACTTAGACCGAAATCCGACACCTTTAGATTGCTGTTCTCATCAAGCAGAAGGTTCTCTGGCTTCAAATCTCGATGATAGACACCCCTGCTATGGCAAAAGTCCACCGCACAAATCAGCTGTTGGAAGTACTTGCGAGCAGCATCCTCCTTGAGACGTCCCCGCTGAACTTTGTTGAACAATTCTCCGCCTTTCACATGCTCCAACACAAAGTATATCTTAGTTTTGGTAGCCATAACCTCATATAGTTGGACAATGTTGGGATGTCTCACAAGCTTCATGACAGAGATTTCCCGCTTGATCTGATCAATGAGGCCAACCTTCATAACCTTCTCTTTGTCAATCACTTTGATCGCCACACTTTCTAAAGTTTTTGTGTTACGTGCATGATAGACCTTGGCAAAGGTCCCTTGTCCAAGCATCTTTCCCATCTCATACTTCTGCATCAAAACATTTCCTTTCTGCTCCGCCATCACGCCGAATGTATACTGTATGTACACAAAAGGCCGCACTGATCCAAGACTTGAAATGGGCTAACAAGAAGCCTGCAAGTGTTTTTGAAGACTTCAACCGTCTCCCCCGAGGTGGTTCTCTAAGAAGATGGTTGAGCTGCCACGTCGAACCCCATTGTGCAGAAGCACAAGGAGCAGGAGCTGTGCGTGCTGTGGAGCCCCAATGTCATCAAGAGGCGGCAAAGAAGAAATATGGGCGGCTACCCTGCCAAGTCCCTCACAAGGTAGCTCTTTAACATGCAAGCACATCTTTCTGCATTCCCTAAGGTGTTTCCTTGTTATTGAAAGGCCAGTTCTGCGAAAAAGAAAGAGCAAAATAAGGTCAGTCATGAACCGAGAGAACTAGCTCATGCTCGCTGCGTAGTCAAAATAAATAAATAAATAAATACAACGCAGATATGAAGCAGACGAACAGATATCTTTCTTGCACAGGCAAACACAAGAAGAGGTAGGATTTTCTCATGTTATGAACTTTCCCCCCTACTCTAACCAGGTTGTTATATATGGATCGCCAGCTCAAAATTCCTTTTTTTTTTGTTTAACTGCAGCCAGCTCAAGATTCAGTCAGTACACGCGAGGATCTATTCTTGCGGAGTATCTGAATTCACACCCACCCCCCACAAGACCAGAGCAGTACAAATTATTGAAAGACAGTAGAACAATGGAACACAGGGTTGTTAGAGTGAAAATTAGAGATCATGGGACTAAGAAACCGGGAAAAGAAATGTTGCGCATTAAAACGATGACCTGCATATCTATCTATGACGTAAAAGAATAACCTTTGTTTGTAACAGTGCATGCAGTCCAAAATCGCATCAAACCATTACATCGCCTATTCTAAACTAACTCGCTAATGAACAGAGACAGTCACATGCAGCACGGGACGGATCTCGGTTTGTGACCAGGGCTGAGAACCGTGACCCCCCGACCATGGATTGGAGACGAATCGCATGCATGTTAACAAGGGATCAGCGTGAGTAGAACGAAAGAGATGGAGGAGAGTGGTACCAGATCCGGACGGCCGAGGACGAAGAGAAGAAGGGCGCAGCGGCGACTGAGGGCGGTCGTCCCTCGCCGGCGGCACGAAGAAGGTGGACGTAGATCGCGGGTGGTCAGTGGAGGCCGGTGGTGGAGAGGGAGATGCGCTTGAGCAGAGGAGAGGAGAGGAAATCTGGGTCTGCCTTCCCTTGCGGTGGTGATGTGGTGGTCAGGGGGGGTGGCTCGATGCTGTTTATGCGGCAGGAGGCGAGGCTTTCGGGGGCGCTAGTTTTATATGCCTTGGTACAAGCAGGCGCAGTTCTAGGAGGTGGAGGTCAGGTATCTCCTCCCGCAGAAGAAGATATTCGCCTCCGTGAAAATGAAATCAGAAATCTCCAGTCACCACCGGGTTGGGTTCCTTGATTAGGAGAGGGTGGCCCACCAATTATTGGTGGCAGGTGGCGCAGGCCAACTTGCTTCCCCTCCCCGCCGTTTTAACTCGACGCTGGATCCATTTCACCTGCACCAGAAATCAGGCGAGGGGTCCAAGTGAGAATTGGTCTTGTGTGGTTGGGGGTGTCCGGCGGCCGGCCGCCACGGCCAGACGGCCAGTGGTGTGCGTGGAAAGACACGCGCACCGGAAGGAAGGTAACCAAAAGCCAAACCGGCTTCGGCGCATGCTGTCACGCTCACCACAGCACTGCCGTGGTAGACACTAGCTAGGCACAATCACTCAACGTGGAGGTCACAAAGTGAAGAAAAACTCGGCCACCAGCTATTGGATTTGTAGTGGTTGCTAATTAACTTGTTACCACCAGGGGTCCTCTTCTACCCTTCTCCCGCCCTCACCACCGGCGGAGCGCGCCTGTTGCAAGTCCGCTGGGGCACGAGGAAGGCGGCGGGACTCTCCACCCGTTCTGGGGAGAGGCAGCGGCCCGCTTCTGGGGCTGCGGCTGCGGCCTCCGTCCGCGCCGGCGGTGGCCGGATCCGGCCTCGCGGGGACGCGGGCCCTTGCCCAGATCCGTGGAGGGCGGGCGGCAGCGGAGCTCCTTTCCCTGCCGGCAGGTCTCCCCCCTGGGCGTGCAGACTTCCCCGACCGGCGGATCCGGCATTCCCGCGGCCTGATTCGGGAGGAGGCGGTGCCGTGTGGGCGGCCGCGGGCGCGCGGGCCGCGTAGGGCTCCGCGGCCGGTCGGCGGTACAGCGACGAGCGCGCGTGCCACGTGGGGGGCTCCGCGACCATGTCTGGGCGCCGCTTGTGCGGTGGGCGGTCGGTCTAGCCGGGCGTGGTGTTGCCACGGGCGGGATGTGCGGCTGCCAGCGACGGCGGGCAGTGGCAGTTGCGGTGTGAGGCGATGTTGCGTGCGCGGTAGAGGATGCCCGATCTCCGTGTATGGCCCAGTCGGAGGGGGTGGCGGTCCATACAGCTATACGGTTGCGACGCGTAGCCGGCGCGCCGATGCTCCTCTGGAAGGGTTTCTACGGGACGTCAGGGCAACGATGGCGGCGAGCTAGCGTCCCGACATCCTGGCGCGACGATTGTGCTGGGCCACCTTGGGCGAGAGCCTCAGACGACGGTGACACCCGTGGGCGCTATTTCCCCGTATCTATCCCCCAGCACGTCTTCCACACGTGAAAAGCCAGTCCATATGTTGGACGAGCGGTGGCGGCACTATCGGTGTCGTTTCATTCCTGAAGGCATTGATACTAGAACTCGTCTTGGCTATGATGTCACTTTCGATGGACAATCTACACCTCTCGGCACCCAATCGGTGTAAGTAGGTGGGACTTGCTACGTGAAGTCGAAGCTGCTGCGTTAGGGGTCTAGCTTGGCAATGATAACACAAGGTGACCACCTCCCTTTTCAGCGCTCGGTTTTTCACTTGGGATGTCTGGCAAACGCCAGGAGTGGAGCGTGGGTCCTTGGCAGGAAGTCGGAGCTGCTCTTCATCTTGAGCTTGGCAATGATGACATGCCGCGGTCTCTTGCTTCGGACCTGCTAGTCATCCGGGGTCGGTCTGGGGAGTCGGAGCTGCTGGCTGCTATGTTACCATGCTCGGCAACGATATTCCAAGATTGTTTTGTGCTCTGATGCGTCATGTGGGTGGATTAATTTCGGGTGTCCGATGTAAACATCTTGTTTGGCTACTCTCTCTCTAACTGAAAGGCAGAGCTCCTGCTATTATTTTAATAAAAAGGACAAAGAAACTATGAAGCCTGCCATCATTGTTTATTTGGAGCTGGGCCCGGACCTGCTTGCAGCTTGCTTGCCCTTGCTTTTCTGCCCGTCGTTTGGTTTCTACCTCCCTCTTCCTTTCACGAAACCAACGGCATGCCGGCGACGATGATCAGGTGTTGGCATGCTCACCTCCACCTAGACCTAGAGCGTCCGTCCACCTGTCGTCCAACCAGCGCCTACTCCGGTGGCGTGACCTCACCAGCAGAGAGCTGCAACCGCGGTGGCAGGCACGGACACCACGGCGCCACGCGTCCCCTGGAACGAAACAGCTAACTGTTGGGCAGTCACAGGTCGCCCGCCTAATCAGCTACCTGTTGCCTCTCTCGACCTCCTCCTCTCGGCTCGTTAGGCCGCCGGTTCATCCATTCGTTCGACGATAGGAACGTTCATGTGAGAACTCGAGGAGATGACACGCCTCGCGGATCGCGGCGTGCTTGGACAACACTCGATCGTCATCGTTTCCGCGTCGATCTACTGTTGCGAAAGAGGCTCGTTCGTGTAGCCCAATCGCGATGACAATGGCATGTCTAGCACCTTCAGTTTCAGGCACAAAAGATCTGCGTGCTGCCTTGAGCATCAAGCAAGCAAGCAAGGCCATGAAAAAGATCTTGCTTGTTGCAAGGGACCGGAGAGAGAGGTACGAATCGATCACGAAGGGCGAACTGATGATGTCAGTGGCATCCAGTTTATTTTCCAGATGCCTGCCTGTTACGAAAAGGGAAACGAGTGACCCCGATCTCATTCTCTATTTACTGGAGATACGCAGGCCAGAGGCAGTGACGTTGCCCAGGATGAACGAAGCCGGAGAAAAGAGGAGGGGCCAGAGCCAGACAATTCCGGTGTCCAAATCAGCGTGGACCCTCCCATCATCAACGGTTCGATTCCTCTAGAGACGATAGCGATGTCGCCCGTCACTCCCACCCGGCTGCTGGTAGCTAGCTTGCTCCTCATTTCTTTCCATTTTGTTTTTTCTTTGAAATGAAAGGGTTCCGTGCTCTTTCAGTAACGAATGGGCCAGGGGCCAGTGGAATGGCTGCACTTAAATCATGTCCAAGCTAGTAGTATCAGTACTCATCGGAAGCTTCGCGATGTAATCAGGCAAGAGCACCAGAATGAGCACAAAAGATTCGTCTTTCTACAAGAGCAAAAACCAGAAATGTTCTCAATTTAGCCAAGAAAGAATCCCCCAGCCTTTGCCTCTGAAGTCAGGATCCTCAATCCTGGAAGGAGAAAGCACGCGTAGCTTTCAGGCATGTGGGAGGGGCGTGGGCACTTGGCCCCTTGCAACTTGTTCGAGGACCATGGCAGGTCCAACTCGAGCTTTTGTCCCTTGCCGGAGGCTGTCACTGTAAAACCGGACCTCCGGAAAAAGATTCGGGTGCCTGTTTCGTCGCGGCATGCATCTGCTCCGGTGGCGCTCTGGAAGCCGCTGCTCTGCTGCGACTGCGATGGCGGTAGGCTCGTCGACATGTCGCCGTTTGTGACAGAGTGTTGGTCGTAGCTCCATTTTTAATTTGGCTGCTTGTCAGTGATGGACGAACGGACAAAGCAAGGCCGTTGTAAGTTAGCGTGCTCCGAAATGCAATTGTAAGTGCTGGATTCAGAAAACGTACTATTAAGAAATGTTTGCCCCTCTCTCTCTCTTTCTTCACCAATCCTGTCATGGCTGCTTCTCTCTGAAAGTTTCTGCTTTTCTTCAGATCGATGATGGGTATGAGTAGTCGTAAGACTGAACATTTCCAGGCACCATGCATGTGCAGCTTTGCAGTGGTTGGGATTAACAATGACGAGGTTGACTAGACTAATTGCAGCATTGCTGCTCTGAGCTTCCTTTACGGGAAGCTGCGGCGGCTCACCTGCGATGCAGTAACTTGTCTCGCTCAAAATGTCACCACACAAATCGTGGGCCGCACGACCGAATGGTTGCTGTCACAGGTTCGTGAGCCGACACGCCTCGTACAGATCCCCTCCCTGATACTTCCGCCATGAACACGAGGACGACGATGCTTGGACTCGAACAACTCTGCTAGCGTCACGCATCGTCCAGGTGGCACCACGGCCTCCTCCCTTTCTGATACCGTGGGCCCGGATCCTATGGCAGCTTGACACCTTGGTCCCTTGGTGCATCCATCTGAGGCTGACCTTCCAGTCCTCATCACCACCACACCTCATGTCATCATGGCCTAAAGAATAGTACAGTTTGATGAGCTGGGCATCTTGTAATCAGATTAAATGGTTCCTCTAGAAAGAAAAAACTCTTGAGTTAATTGGCTCTGTAAAAAAAAAAACTGAACAGGCACATGAGAGACCACATCAACGCACCTGTTTCTCATGAAAGCGTGCTCTCTTTTTTTGAGTCAATATAATGAAAACGAAAAAAAAAAAAGAAGACAAAGCAGGATGACCGACCTCAAATGCCTCAACTTCAAAACTATGGGCAGGCCTTCTCGGAAGCTTCTGCACGTTAGTGGACATTCTCGACTACCACTACTATGATGATGTCATCAAGTGGACTGACCAAGTCATTTTCAGCAACTTAGACTAATTGTCGTCTAACAAGGACAGCTAGTAGGGACAATTGGAATCTAATGGACCCTAATCATGCTCGCAAACGTTGGACTTCATTTCTCAAATGCTACATGTCTGAATCAGTGGGCCATTGCTAGTTGCACTACAAAATATCCGCTCTACTATATATTTCAGGCATGCGTATTACATCATTCAGACCAAAAACAAACAAGCAACAAAAGCTTTCACCACGGTGTAAACAAGGCTTTTGTTCAGATGATGACACAGTTCAGAATCCATTTAGAACGGAGCTGCTCATGACTTGTAAGAACAAATGAGATACAGATAAGCACAGAAGTTTGATTTTTTTTAAACGTGCCTGTCCGTACATACAGACAGGTGTCCAGGCCCTTAGCGTATCACCATACGTGATCTCCCCCTCGCCTCCTGGGAGACGTGGCACGTGGCCCAGGCCTGACAGTTGGGATCATGGTCTCCGGACCCTCCCCGAGCTCTCTGAGGTCCAAGACCTCCGCATGCCACGGAAGGCAAGGGAGCTCTCGGGTAGCCTCCGCGGACCCGGACTCCCCAGGGAGGTCCAGGGCCGCCACGTATGATGACCGGACCATCACGGGCCTGACCGCTCCAACCGGCCTCGGGGGCCCGGACCCCCTCCCTCCGGGGAGGGGTCCGGCGCCGCCACGAACCGCCCCTGCGGAGGGAGCGGGGCTGGCCCTGCCACGTGCATGTGGCAGGAGGCCCTTCGCAGGTCCCCAGCCCACCTACCAGCATTTAATGCGGTAGCCGGGCCGGGCGTGCCCGGGTCAAAAAGTGTGGCCTGCCCCTGACACACGGAGCAGGTAGGCTGACACCACGGTAAGCCCGCCTGTTTCCGAGGCGACGCGTCGTATCACCGTTACAGTGCACCAGTGGCGTGCAGTCCCGTCACAGCGCCGCGCGCGGCGTAATGATAGGCTGTAACAGGAGAGCCGAGGCGTGCGCTGCAACAGTGTGCGCGGAGGCAACGGTGCGGCGGGTCAGCGCTGCTCCTTCGCCTGACAAGTTCTCACCCAACAGTGGCAGCACAGCACCACTGTTGGGTAACACTGACAGCGGTCACTGTGTCTGCAGGACGGCACACGACCGTATCCGGGTTGTGGACACGCACGAGATCTTCCCAACCGAGAAGGCTACGACAGGGGGCTGGAAAAGGAGATCTCTATATCACTTAGAGTAGGTCCCTGTTGGCCGGGCCCACCTGTCGGGGTCCCGCATAGTGTAAGCACCCCCCTTGAACTATAAAAGGGAGGGTGTACTCGTTGGAGGACAAGTTCCAGACACACACACAAGCTTATGCTGCTTTCCATTCAGGCTCACGCAGCCAATACAACACCAAGGTAGACCTAGGGTATTACGCTCCGGCGGCCCGAACCACTCCTAACCTACGTGTCCTTCCTGCGTTCTCCTGTCCACCAATCGAGCGCTCCTAAGTCTCCTCCAAACTCATCCTTAACTAGGATTAGGCGGATGCTTTCCGCCACCCGGCTGGAGAATTCCTCCGACATTTGGCGCGCCAGGTAGGGGACTTAGGTTTGGTTTGCGCTCGGTCGACCTTCACGACCTCAATGGCGCAGGAAGATGGTCACAACGACCTCCTATTGGACGAGGAGGTGGCGTCCACGACGCCACATGTTTCCCGTCGTCCAACATCCAGGGCGGCGCGAGCAGCTCCGCAACGCGCTGCGGCGCGGGTCTCAGTGGCCCAATCGGTGCCCGCACCGAATGGGCCGCTCATGGCAGCCAGGGAGTTGCTCCGCAATCCCCCTGGTGAGGCGGCCTCGCCTGACGCCCAGAGGCAATGGCGTGACGACGTCAACCGCCTCCTCAACCTGGCACAGGCTTCCCTATGTTCCGCGGGGGGTCTGCCTCCAGGCAACGCCGTCATCAGGGCGGCGCATCCGGCTCTGTGCACTCACCATCAGTGAGGAGTGCACGGACCGAGGACCTCCGGGCGGAGCTCAACCGCAGACGTGCGGGAGAGGACGCCCGTGTCTCCATTGAGCGGGCGCGTGGTCGCCGGCTCAGTATCGAGGGTCGCGACCTCGATGCCGATTTCACTGCGGTGGTTCCGGCCCCGCAGGGAGCTGCCCAGGCACCGGTGTCCGGGGTGGGCTGCGCCGCGCTCGCAGACCACCTTCGCGCGGTTGCCTGGCCGTCCAAGTTTCGACCACACCTGCCGGAGAAGTACGACGGGTCCTCCAACCCGTCAGAATTCCTGCAGGTCTATATCACTGCCATCACGGCGACTGGAGGTAACGACGCCGTCATGGCAAGTTACTTCCATGTAGCCTTGACCGGGCCAGCCCGGACCTGGCTCATGAACCTTACCCCGGGATCTATCCGATTCTGGGGTGAGCTGTGCGCACAGTTCACGGCAAACTTTGCCAGTGCGTATCAGCAGCACGGTGTGGAGGCCCACCTCCACGCTGTGAGGCAGCAACCCGGAGAAACCCTCCGGGCCTTCATCTCCCGCTTCACCAAGGTACGTGGAACGATTCCGCGTATCTCCAACGCGTCTATTATCAGGGCCTTCCGACAGGGGGTCCGTGATGAGAAGATGCTGGAGAAGCTGGCGACCCACCAGGTGGAAACCGTCACCACCCTGTTCGCTTTGGCGGACAAATGCGCCAGGGCAGCGGAGGGCCGTGCTTGGCACTCCGGGACTCAGGCAGGTCCCGCTCAGACGAGTGGGCCCAGTGTCGCTGCCCCTGGCAGCGGCAAGAAAAAGAACAAGAAGACCCGTGGCTTTGACAAGTCACGGATCGGGGGACCAGCCGTTGCTGCGGCAACGACCGGGGGGCAGAACCCCCGTGGCAAGCACCCACGGCAACAGCGCACCGACCCCGGGTCGTGCCCTGTTCACCCTGGGGCCCGCCACAGCACCATCGAGTGCCGCGAGATTCAGAAGCTCGCGGAGCGCCTCAGCAAGAGGCGCGACCAAGCCTCAAGGGAAGGCACCTCCCCTCCGCGGCGGTCCGGCAAGGAGAAGGTCTCCGACGCCGATGCGGCCGTAGCGGAGAGGGAGTTGGGGTACCAGACCCCCAACAAAGACCTCAAGGGTCTCTTCCACCAGTCTGACTCCGAGTCCGGGGTGACGAGCGTCGCAAGAAGCTGTTCGTGATGTATGGCGGCATCTCAGAGCTCGTCTCCCGGCGGGACGTCAAGACCCTCTGTCGAGAGGTCCTCTCGGTGAAACTGGCGACGCCGAAGGCGGCGCCGCACCAGCGGTGGAAGAACACCACCATCTCCTTCGGGCCGTCGGACTGCCCTGAGAACATGGCGGGAGCTGGTGTGCTGCCACTTGTCACAGCGCCCACCATCTCCAATGCCCGCCTTCATCGTGTGCTGATTGACGGAGGCGCCGGCCTCAGCGTCATCAGCTATGCAGCGTTCAAGCATCTGCAGATCCTGGAGTCCAAGCTGGCTCTTTCGCGCCCATTCTCCGGAGTGGGTCCAGACCCAGTGTACCCGGTGGGGACCATCTCCCTACCGGTTACATTTGGGACGGAGGATAATTTCCGTACCGAGAACGTGCAGTTCGAGGTTGCGGAGGTTAACCTCCCCTTCAACGCCATCATAGGCAGACCGGCCCTGTACCGGTTCATGGCCATTGCCCATTACGGGTATTTGGTCCTGAAGATGCCTTCTCCAGCAGGCGTCCTCACCGTCCAGAGCGACCGGGCCGCCGCCGTCGTAGCGGTCGAGAAGCTCCATGCGCTGGCAACAGGGCTCGCCCCTGCAGCTGGCGCCCAGGGGTCCGACCCCTCCACCTCGCGTGCCAAGGCCCTGGCCAAGGCACCCAAGGTCCGTCCGTCTGACGCGGACGATGTGCCCGTGAGGACCGTCCAGGTCGGAGCGGAGACCTCCCAGACCACCCGCATCGGTGGGAATCTGAGAGAGAAATAGGAAAGCGCGCTCGTCGCCTTCCTCCGGGCAAATGTTGACGTGTTCGCCTGGGAACCGTCACAGATGCCCGGGATCCCTAGGGAGGTGATCGAGCACCATCTGAAGATCCACCCCCGATGCCAGGCCAGTCCGGCAGAAGCCACGCAAGCAGTCCATCGAGCGGCAAAACTTCATTCGTGAAGAGGTCCGCAAGCTCCTGCAGGCTGGCTTCATTGAGGAGGTCTATCACCCAGTGTGGTTGGCCAACCCTGTCGTGGTCCCGAAGGCAAACGGGAAGTTTCGGATGTCCATCGACTACACCAATCTTAATAAGGCATGTCCGAAAGACCCTTATCCACTTCCACGAATAGACCAAATTGTAGACTCCACCTCCGGGTGTGATTTGCTGTCCTTCATCGATGCCTATTCTGGTTTTCATCAGATCAAAATGGCTGAGGATGATAGGAAACATACAACTTTTGTAACAGTGGATGGTCTTTATTGCTATATAGTAATGCCTTATGGATTGCTTAATGCTCTACCCACCTTTGCTCGTGCAATGAACATCACTCTAGATGATTTGGTTAGAGATATAGTTGAGGTGTATATTGATGACATTGTTGTCAAGACTAGAGATTCAAGTTCCCTTCTGGAAAATTTAGCTCAAGTCTTCGACAAGCTACGGGCGACCTCTACCAGGCTTAACCCCGAGAAATGCGTCTTCGGCGTGTCGGCGGGAAAGCTTCTTGATTTCCTGGTCTCCCACCGGGGGATCGAGGCCAACCCGGACAAGGTCTGGGCGATCGAGGCAATGAGACCCCCTACGCGCCTCAAGGACGTCCAGAGGTTGACGGGGTCCCTAGCAGCCCTTAGCCGCTTTATCTCCAGGTTGGCAGAGAGGGCACTTCCCTTCTTCAAGCTGATGAGGGGGTCTGGTCCATTCTCATGGACTGAAGAGGCAGAACGAGCCTTCCAGGAGATGAAGCAGTACCTCACCTCTTTGCCGGTCCTGGTCGCACCGAATCCAGGTGAGACACTGTTTCTTTATCTTGCAGCAACGGCCGAAGTGATCAGCATGGTGCTGGTCACTGAGGGGTCCGAATATCTCCCGCAGGGGGCCCCCGCGAACCCCCCTGCAAGAGGAGAAGGTCCGACCTCCACCACTTCAGCAACCGGCCCTACTTCGGAGGGTCCGGCCGGGTCCCGACCCGGAGAAGCACTAAGCAACATGGGGTCCGACGAGTCCCCAGCTCAAGCAGAAGGATCCACTCCGGCTGGCAGAGTCAGGACCATCCAGAATCCGGTCTACTACGTCAGTGAGGTCCTTCATGAGTCGAAGGCCAGATACCCTGAAGCGCATAAGCTTCTTTACGCCATACTCGTTGCGTCCAGGAAACTCCGCCACTACTTCCAGGCCCACAAGATTGTGGTGGTAACCTCCTACCCGTTGAGGGCCATCCTCCACAATTCCAACACCACAGGCAACATCGCCAAATGGGCAGCTGAGCTCGCAGGATTCTAGCTTGACTTCCAGCCATGCCATGCTGTCAAGAGCCACGTTCTTGCTGATTTCGTCGCAGAGTGGACGCCATCGCCGAACGTCCTTGGGGGTCTGGGTGACGGCTCGGACCCCCCACGTCCAGAAGTCAGGGCTCCGGTGTTCACCGGACCCCACTGGACCCTCTTCTTTGACGGGTCCGCCCGCTGCAAGAGGGCGGGTGCCGGCGTGGTCCTCATCGACCCACATAGTGAGCAATTAAAGTACATGGTGCACCTCGATTTTGAGGCCACCAACAACATGGCGGAGTACGAGGCCTTAATCTTTGGGCTCACGGCGGCTCTGTCCCTGGGGGTCCGGGAGCTCCTGGTCAAAGGAGACTCCCAACTCGTCATCAGGCAAGTCCGGGGGAAGTGTTGCCGTAACAATCCCCAGCTCGCAGCTTACCTCATTCATGTGAAGAGGTTGGAGAAGGACTTCGATGTGCTGGAACTGCAACATGTTCCACGCGAGGGCAACTCAGCAGCTGATGCACTCTCCGTGAGCGCATCGACTCAAGCATCCGTGCCTGAGGGCGTCTTTCAGAGACGCCTACTGAAGCCTTCCGCCCAGCCTGCCGACCTGGGCGAAGGGGGTCCGACTAGCATCTCGAAGCTAGCGGTCCTGACGGCGCCCCATCTGTGGAGTCCGCCAAGGGTTGTGTGCTCCCTAGGGGGTCCCGAAGACCTCAGGGAGCCGAGCCCAAATTCTCAGGAAGGTCCCGATGCATGGATCTCTAAGATCCAGGACTACCTGAAAGATAATTTCCTTCCTGAAGACCAAGCATCTGCTGAGCGTATAGTCCGGATGGCAAAGCGATACGCGGTGATAGAAGGGGATCTCTACCGCCGTGGCGCCAACGGCATCCTCATGCGGTGCATCACCCAGGAAGAGGGCCACGACTTGCTCGCGGAGATCTATGGAGGTGAGTGCGGAAGTCATTCTTCATCCCGCACGCTGAGTTGGTAAGGTCCTGCAAGGCGTGTCAGTTCCATGCAAAGCAAATACACACTCCAGCTCAAGCCCTGCAGATGATTCCTCCCTCTTGGCCCTTTGCCGTGTGGGGGTTGGATATCTTGGGACGTTTCCTTAGGGCCGTCGGCGGGTACCGGTACCTCTACGTCGCCATTGACAAATTCACCAAGTGGCCGGAGGCAACCCCAGTGGTCAACATCACCAAGGCGTCGGCAACCGCTTTCCTCAGGTCAATCGTGTGCCGGTTCGGGGTCCCGAACCGCGTCATCACCGACAATGGGACTCAGTTCACGAGCCAATACTTCCAGGAGTACTGCGAGGACATTGGCATCCAGCTCTGTTTCGCCTCAGTGGCGCACCCCAGGAGCAATGGCCAAGTTGAGCGAGCTAATGCTGAGATCCTCAGAGGGCTCAAGATTCGGACCTATTGCGATCTTGAGAAACATGGCGCAAGGTGGATTGACGAGCTTCCGAGTGTGCTGTGGGGAAACTGGACCACACCCAGCCGGGCAACACGCGAAGCCCCTTTCTTCTTGGTCTACGGGGCCGAAGCGTGCCTTCCTCCGGAGATCACCATGGGCTCTCTATGAGTCCGGTCTTTTGATGAAGATTTGCAGGAACAGCAGCGTCGCCAAGACGTGGACCTCGTCGACGAGCGAAGGTGGCGAGCTGCAGTCCAAAACGCAGGGTACAACCAAGCACTCCGGCGCTACCACCACCGGTTCATGCGCAGTAGGGAGCTCCGGGTCGGGGAGCTAGTCTTGAGGCGGATCCTAAACTGAGAGGGCCTGCACAAACTCTCCCCCAGCTGGGAGGGGACCTTCAAGGTGAAAAAGGTGTGCCGACCCGGATCTGTTCGTTTGGCTACGGAGGAAGGCATGCAACTATCCAATCCATGAAACATTGAGCACCTCCGTAAGTTTTACCCCTAGGATCTAGTTGAGAGGAAATTTTTCCTTTGTAATTGGTAGCATCAACGTGCGGATCAGGGCGGCAGAGGTCCGCCCTCGTAAACCCGGCCCCTAGCGTACATCGCACAACTCTTCTGTACCAATTCGTTAAGGAAAAATTTATTCTCAGTGTGTCCTTGAAAGTCTATGCGATTCTATTTTTCTTTGCTCCTCGATTACGCTAACCCCCCACATGCTTTTTCACGTCTGTGTTGTGCCAAAGGCTCTACCTAAGTTGCTACACTACGTCTCTGCCCGGGACCCCTGTCTCGTGGAAGAAAAGGGACCGGACACCCGGGAACTGGCTTCAGGGATACGTGCTCGTTCTTTGCTGGGGTCCAGGGACGTGTAGCCACTTAGCCTGGTTCCGTACCCTAATCCTACACGCTGTGCCCCCCTGGGACGAGCACCGTTGTACCTTGAATAACGAACCCGGGGGCCGGGACCCCTTAGATTCCAGAATTGCGGCCCCGGTGCTCTGACTCGTTACGCAACTCAGTAGGCCTTCGCTGGCCGGACCGGGACCTCGTGGGGACGTCTACTAAGCGTTGATCTAAGTCACGTGCAGGACCTCGGTTTTATGGCAGCTAGTCCCGACCTATCGCGACTACCTCCCAGGGGACCACGGGACCTCAGTGTACTCAGGAATACTTTACAGATCGACAACCAGGAAAACAGATAAGTTTTTCGCAAAAAAGTAGACGCACAGGAAACAGATAAGTAATATGCACAACATTACGAAGTTGTCTTACAATAACAAAAGTTATATTAAAAAAAATTCTAGAACTATTGATCTGGTGTCCCGGAGGCACCCCCGCTCTGTGCAGGCTCCGGGCGACGTCGGGCGCGTGCTGCCATCATCTCAGCCGCCTCCTGGGCTCCTTCCCGCGCGGCGGCTGCCGTTGCCCGGAGGGGTCCGACCAGGACAGGAGTTAGGGGGATGGCCGGGTCGTGGCTTCGGAAGCTGGTGAGGATGTACTCCGCCATCCCCCGGGCAACTACACGCCCCTCCGTCTCCAGGAGGTCCTGGATGTTGGCCTCCACGTCCCGCAGCCGCTCGGCGGTGGAGTCCAGGACCTGGAGGGCAGCATCAAGTGGAGAAGAGGCGCCCGACACCCCGATAGGGTTGGCTCCGAGCGCTTCTAGCACAGGGTTCACCGCGCCGACCCAACTTGTGATCCGATCGACGCTGGCGCTCTGCTCCGCCAGGAGCTCCTCCACCTTGGCCTCCCTCTCCCGGAGGACCGCTTCCGCTCCTGGAGCCTCCGTGTCCCGGCTGCCAGCTCCTCCTCCATGGCCTCTTCCCGCTTCTGGAGTTCTTGGAGCCGGGCCACCACCTCTGCTTCGCGGGTTGCCACCAGCTCTACGAGGGCGGCCTCTTGCGCCTCGACCGCTGCAGCCGCCCTCTTGGCCTGGTTGGCCAGCTCCAGGGTGGCCTGCTCCTTCTTGGACGCCGCCAGCATCTTCTCCTCCGCCGCGATCTGCCGCTCAAGGGCTACCGCTTCCCGCCGTGTGGCCGCCTTCTCCCGCTGGAGCGCTGCTGCCTCCCGGTCGCGGGCCTCCTACAGCTGCTCTTGTAGGAGCTCGCGCTCCAGCATGAGCTTGGCGCGCTCTTCGGCGTGGCGGGCGGTGGCGGACTTGATACGGTCCCCCAAGCGGCGCTCCCAGTCCGAGAGCCAGAAGTGCTCCGCATCTAGCTTCTCCCACTCTCGGCAAATGCCAGCCTCCAGCTCCTCCTGAGCCTGCTGGCATTTGGCAAGGAGTCGGGGGAGGGGGACCTCTGCTGTGCTCGGGAGGAGAGGCCTTCCCAGCACCACCTCCGGTTGCTCCTCCTCCGCTGGTGGGACGGCGGTGCTGGTAACCTCAGCGGCTTCCGGTGCCGCTGTCTCCGCCGCCTCTGGCGCTGCAGCCTCTGCCGCAGCAGCAACGCCCTCTGCTGCTGGCTCAGCTGGAGAGGGCCTGGCCTCGGCGCCCGGCGCGGCTGCAGGCGCCTTGATCGCCGCTGTGGGCCTGGCGTCTTCCTCTTGGGGGGCGGCTTCGGGTCGTGGTGGTGTGGTGGCCTCTTGCTCCGGACCACTAGGTCCGGTGGCTTCTAGAGCTATCTCGGACGGGGGCCCTTCTGGAGCCGACGCCGAGGATTCCGGCACAGGCTGGGGGCCGGATCCCCCGATTGGTGCCTCTGAAAATTGGGGCCTGCAGTATCACCGATATGGTTAAGGTCCAGAAGTTAAGAGGGATAATGAAGAGCTCTAAGAAGACTACTTACGCGAAGTCATACCATTCCCACCTGCCCCGGGCAGCTGGGGAGACCTTCCTCCCTGTCGAGGACCCCCCGGACCTTTGGCGGGTGTCCCCGACCGCCGGTGCTTCTGGCGGCGATGGTGGGGTTTGCGGCCTGGGCACGGTTGGTGGTGGTGGCGTCGCCGGACACCGTGTCGGCGGTGGTGGTGGAGGTGTCTGCTGCCTCGGAGGAGGTCCTCGCGCCTCCCCCGGCCTCCTCTCCGGCTGTTGGCGTTGCGGCGGAGGTGGTAGAGCTCCGCTCCGCTCCTCCGCCCCCGCCGTCTTCTGGCGCTTGGGCGCCGGCTCCCTGACCAAGGAGCCGTCGCCACACTGGAGCCTCCGGGACTTGCTCCCTTCGGCTTGGCTGCTCTGTGCGGGCGCTGCCCCCTGGGCCTTGTCGTCCCTTTGGGCCGGGGCAACACCCGCATTGTCCTTGTGCCGGTGCTCCGGCACCGGCACCTTCTCCTTCCCTTTCCCGGGAGGTGCCAGACCTGTGGGTCCGGGCTCCCTGGGACCTTCACTGGTGCGTTGCTGGCGGTCCGGAGCGGTACCGAGGATATGGAGCCCGCGGTTGGGGTCGCCTCCCAACTGCCGGACCGCCAAGCCGCCCTCGTCCAGGGTCGGCATCGATGCCAGGACAGATGACCGTAACGCCTGGTCCTCGCACAGGGCCTTGACCCCGCTCGGGAGGACCAGGGATTCTAGGCTGAACGCCTCGCCGGTCATCGCTCGGAGCGCCGCCTCCAGCTCCGTCTTGGTGAAGTCGCCGCCTGGCCCGCGCGCGATCCTGCAGCAGTCATTTAGCCCTATGTACATGTAGGCCATCCGGGACCGCTGTTGCAGGGGAGCAATTCGCCGCTTCAAGAAGTCGCCCAGCACCATCATGGAAGTCAGGCCGCTCCTTGCCAGCTTCTTGATCCGGATCAGCACCGGGTCGAGCTCCGCTGGTATTGCCGGCCTGGCCTTCTAGGTGCTCCGGTCGCTCTGGGGACTCTCTGTTGGCAGCTCCAGGCAGTCGTGGGGGTTGGCCACCGCGATGACCCAGCCTTCGCGCCAATCCTCCCACTTGGAGCTGGAGAAGGCGCCAATGTAGAAGCTCGCCATCCCGTGTCGGAACTGGAAGTAATAGGCGCCGATCTCGCTGCGCTTAACCCTCCCAGTTCCGACCAGGGCGTAGAAGTGCTTGAAGATGGTGGTGCAGGGGCGCACCCCCACGAACATCTCCATGAAATGGGCGAAGACCGCCACGAGGAGGATGGAGTGGGGAGTGAGATGATGAAGCTGGAGGCCGAACTCCTCCAGGAGCAGGAGGAAGAAGGAGGAGAACGGAGGAACCAACCCGCACATAATGTACGAGTTGAAGAGGATGAACTCCCCCGCGGCAAGGTCGCGGAGGGGAATTTTGCCGGCCCTAATCTTCCCGGCTTGTGCCGGCGCGGTCCATCCCAGAAGGCGCCACACCGAGTCCAGCTGAGTCTGGCTCTGGAAGCGGCGCGGAAAAGGAAGCAAAGACATCGCGATGGATGTTGAGGTCGCTAAGGATGGGTTGCAAGGAAGTAGGGAGTAGAAAGAAGCCGAGCGCAAGGAAGCTGTTCGCAAGGAAGATTGCGAAGGCGAAGGGGCGCTGCGGCGTCTATTGATGGCAAGAGCGAAAAGGTAGCCGTTCCCTTCGGCGCCTACCTTTTATGCAAAAAGCTGTTCCCTCCTTGCGCTCCGCGGCGACCGGGAAGAAGTCGAACGGTTGCCTGCTCCAGGGCCCTTTCTCTCACACCCAATGACCGTTGGGCCCGGGCCCGCTGGTCAGAGGTGTGACCACGGGAAGGAAGGGGGAAAGACGAAATCTGAACCGCCCGAGCCGTGGGACGGGCTCGAATAATACAAGAATCTGAACCGCCTGACGCGCATGGCGCGGGTGGGGGACGAGCCCCTCGGGGATCCCGCTTTGGAGGAAAGGTCATCCATGCCCTTCCCCGGCAGATCAAGCTGTCCACCCGGCGCAATGCTGGGAAACTAGCCCCACCTGCGGGTTCATTCTTCATCCGAGGTGAGCCCGGGGGCCTCTGTCGGTACATACAGATAAGGGTACCTCCTGCTAGGGTATCCAGGCCCTTAGCGTATCACCATACGTGATCTCCCCCTCGCCTCCTGGGAGACGTGGCACGTGGCCCAGGCCTGACAGCTGGGATCATGGTCTCCGGACCCTCCCCGAGCTCTCTGAGGTCCAGGACCTCCGCATGCCACGGAAGGCAAAGGAGCTCCCGGGTAGCCCCCGCGGACCTGGACTCCCCAGGGAGGTCCGGAGCCGCCACGTATGATGGCCGGACCATCACGGGCCTGACCGCTCCAACCGGCCTCGGGGGCCCGGACCCCCTCCCTCCGGGGAGGGGTCCGGCGCCGCCACGAACCGCCCCTGCGGAGGGAGCGGGGCTGGCCCTGCCACGTGCATGTGGCAGGAGGCCCTTCGCAGGTCCCGAGCCCACCTACAAGCATTTAATGCGGTAGCCGGGCCGGGCGTGCCAGGGTCAAAAAGTGTGGCCTGCCCCTGACACACGGGGCAGGTAGGCTGACACCACGGTAAGCCCGCCTGTTTCCGAGGCGGCGCGTCGTATCACCGTTACAGTGCACCAGTGGCATGCAGTCCCGTCACAGCGCCGTGCGCGGCGTAATGATAGGTTGTAACAGGAGAGCCGAGGCGTGCGCTGCAACAGTGTGCGCGGAGGCAACGGTGCGGCGGGTCAGCGCTGCTCCTTCGTCTGACAGGTTCTCACCCAACAGTGGCAGCACAGCACCACTGTTGGGTAACACTGACAGCGGTCACTGTGTCTGCAGGACGGCACACGACCGTATCCGGGTTGTGGACACGCACGAGATCTTCCCAACCGAGAAGGCTACGACAGGGGGCTGGAAAAGGAGATCTCTATATCACTTAGAGTAGGTCCCTGTTGGCCGGGCCCACCTGTCGGGGTCCCGCATAGTGTAAGCACCCCCCTTGAACTATAAAAGGGAGGGTGTACTCGTTGGAGGACAAGTTCCAGACACACACACAAGCTTATGCTGCTTTCCATTCAGGCTCACGCAGCCAATACAACACCAAGGTGGACGTAGGGTATTACGCTCCGGCGGCCCGAACCACTCCTAACCTACGTGTCCTTCCTGCGTTCTCCTGTCCACCGATCGAGCGCTCCTAAGTCTCCTCCAAACTCATCCTTAACTAGGAATAGGCGGGTGCTTTCCGCCACCCGGCTGGAGAATTCCTCCGACAGTGCCTTAGCATGTATTTCATTAAAAGGAAAGCAATACAATCAGTATAAATCTTAATAGTCAGAGACTATTCAGGTGGATTCAGAGCACTATTCAGGTGGATTCAGAGCACCACCGTAGGTGACCCAACACAAGGATAGTAAGAATAACACGGGAGGAAACACACTCAAACCCACCAAACCTAGCTACGACCAAACATCTGAACCTGCTAAAAGATACCACCACGATAAGATTGCCAAAGGTCTCTAAGCAAAGGTGGCAAAGCATCCACCCAAACAACAGAAATAAGCTGGCAATGCATCCGCCCAAAGTGATACGACCAACATACGGCGGCGGCAAAGCATCCGCAGCAAGCAATCAATGGTAGAAAAGTATCTGCCAGCATGGAGAGAGGCGGCCAAGCATCCTCCAGACAATGATGACCTAGGCAACCTGGACGAAGTCACCGAATCAAAGCGAAGATAGGCGTAGAAGAGGAAACTCCCTGAAGAGAGCTGACGACCACCGCCACGACAATGACAAGCTAGAGATAAGCGGGATGACGTTTGGCAACAATCCCCGAAGTGATGGCAGCTACATCTGGCAGAGCATCCAAAACGACATCTCAAAGGAGGGGGGCGACGCCACTAGCGTCGTCGTCATTCGACCTACAAGGTCAAGGTTTTCACCCGGAAAACTCATCGAAGAGGAAGAAAAACGGAAATGACGCCTTCAAGAAGGTAAACGGCGCCCGAGAGCACCGCCGTCAGTGGCCCGCAAGCAGGTTCTAGAATTTCACCTTCCCCAGCCCCAGGAATGGGGCGAGCGCAGCCTAGCCGGTAGGGCGGCGCAGATCCGGTCGCCAGGCAGCGGCGCCGCACCATGGCAGTGCCCCTGACACACAAGGCGGTGGAGGGGCAGGCGAAGGGCCGGAGAAGTTGGCCAGGGGCGGCGTGGACGACCGTCGGGAGGCAGCACCGCACCCATCCGCGTCCTGGCACACCAAGCGGCAGAAGGGGTGGGGTGCAGCCGCGGAAGGCCGGGGCGAGGCTGTCGTCGTCGAGGGAGACAGTCCCCCCCCCCCAGCTAGAGATGCGTAGATCCGGGCTTCGGGGAGGTGGATCTGCCACCGGCGGCCGGTTGCCGGCGATCGGTGGCGAACAGAGGCGACCGGCGACCTAGGGATTGTGAGGATGAGTGGGGAAGAAAACAAGAGGAGGGAGAGAGAGATGGGGTGGGGGGCCGCCCCCGCCGCGGCCGGTCGCCGGCGGCGGCAGCAGCCGTCGGAGCGTGGTTGAGGAAGGACCGGCGGCTGGACGCGCGGTCGCCCCCCATCACCCTCGCGAGCTTCCCGGGATCGTTTCCCCTGTAGCTTCCCCTCTTACGGCAGTTTGATTTTATGGGTCGCCGGTCTATTAGGCGCATTTCTGCAAATATGCACAGTAGTGATCCAATTTGACCAAAAGAAAAAATATAGCACGTGTACCGTATTATAATCTTTTATCATTTTATCGAAAAAATCAATATGAACAAATTTGACTTGGGAACTGGACTGCAAGTTAGAGAAGAAGCGTGCCTAACCTAGTTGTTTATCTCCAAAACCACCAGCCAACATTTTGTTCGGAAGGAAGAAAAAAACAGCCTACGAAAAAAGTTCCTTCCTGGTGCTTTCACCTGAACTAAGCAATTCCTGGTGCTTAAACAAACTAAACAAAGGTAAAACATATATAAATCTCTCAAATTGATGAGCGAGAGCCGCAGAAGTTGCTTCGTACCCTAATCATTGACTAACATACGTGAGGCAAAAGGAATTGGTGTCTCCTACCAAAACCAAGAATCATAACAAGAATCTGCCATACACGCAGAACAGTACTCATGATGGAGCGCTAGCACTATACAACACTCCGTGATGGCACTCCTAACTCCATAATTGCTGTTTTTTAATCCTCCTTTGTCCAAATGAGTTTCCTGAGGTGCTGAACATGAAGCAGATGCTAACTGGAGCAGGGTTCTACTAGCACGTTCCAGCACCAGATGTTCATTTGCATGTTGAATGAGAAGAAATGGAAAATTTATCTGATGCCTTGTTGACATAACAAGGAATTTTCCAGTCCGTCCAGTGAGTTGTCACGACCCAAATTTAAATCACGTGGTTAAAAGTTTAAACAACATCATCATGAGCATCATCCAAGCATCAAGGAGCATCATGTGCATTTAATTACCTAGTGATCATCCATTTTCTTGTGTGGTTTAAGTGAAAGTTGTGAAGCAAGTTCAAATTTTGCTACGTAACTGTGCCCCAAAGATTTTATTCAAATAATAGATTTCAAATGGTGATCTGTAAATATTTTTCCTCAATTTTTAGATGTCTTTTCCGAGCCATAAAATTCTTGGAAAGTTTGAAAACTGCAGGATTTTTGGAATTTTCGTGACCAATATTTAAAGGATTTTTGAGTGTTTGTTGTTGCATTCTGTTCTTGGTAGTATGATCTAGCTGTAGTAAATTTTTGGCAATTTTTGGAACCCAGGAAGTAGCAGTTTTAGATTTTTGAACTTGGGGCATTCTTTTTCGGGTATTTTTTCCCTTGCTGGCCCCACCTGTCAGCCGCACCCGCCCCTCCCCGCACACCCGGGCCCACGCTCCAGCCTCTCCCCGCGCGCCTGGGCCCGCGCGTCAGCCGCCCCCTCCGTCTTCCCCGCGCATCCGCGCCCGCCCGTTGGCCGGCCGCTCGGCGGGCATCGCTTCGGTGCCCGCCGGTTGGCCAGCGCAGCCCCGGGCGGGACTTACCCTGCGCACCCGCCGCTCTCCCCTCTCCTTCCCCGTTCAAACCACCTCTTCCCCTTCCCGGCCGAACCCTAGCTCCCCTCCACCGCCGCTTCCCCTTCCGCCCGCCGACCGCCGCATTCCACCGCCGCTGGTAAGCCCCCGCCCGATTGCCCGCGCCTACACCACCTCCTCCTCCTCCTCGCTTGGTTCCGACCGACCGCCGCCCCTTCCTCCGCCCGCAGCCCCCTTCCCGATGCACAACTCCCTCCACCGCCGCCGCTCTCCGCCGCGCCGCCGCCTCACCCCGCTCGCCCGTGCCGCGGGCGAGCACCCCTGCCGTGCCGCGCTGCCTGTGCACATGCGCCCCCGCCCCTTTTCGCACTCCCGCTGCGTTGCCGCCCGTTGGCCGTCGCGGCGTCGCGCCGCGCACGCACGTCCGCGCGCGGGCCGCGTTGCGGGCGTGTGCTGGCCGCGCCCGTGGCGAGGCTGGCCTTGACTCCGCCTGGGGCGTGCGCTGGCCACCTGGGCCCGCCTGTCGGCGACCAGGGGCGCTAGATCCGGGTGGATCTAGCGCTTGCCGCTCCTTTTTCTTTTAGTTATTTATGCTGTCAACTTGTAAATTGCATAGAAAATGTTCTAGGTTCCAAAAATTCTGAAACTAATTTGTTTGACTCCTCTACAATAGATCTACTTAGAGAAATTGAGTTTGAGCATGTTAAAGTTCTGTACACTTAGTTAAATTTTATCCTTTCTAAACCGAGTTAAATGCTTAACTTGTTTTGTGATGCTCTAAAAATGTTAAATCAAGCTTTGTTAGAATCCTCACTAAAAGTACTAGTTGATGATGTAGATTGTGCAAGTGTTTGCATGCTGTTTGCTAGAGTTTTAGGGTGTTTACCTATTTCCTGCCTACAAATTTTTTTAATATGTAACTTTTGATTGAAAAATGATAAAATATTAAAACCACTTCTGTTACCTGTTTTATCATGTCCCTTGTCTCTGGTAATTCTTTAAGAATTTATGAAAATGCCTTGGGTACCTTTTAAGATTTAACTTGATTCTAGCAGCTGAAAATTGTAACCAGCATAAGTAATTCCACAAAAATAATTTTGCTGCAAATTCAACTCTCATGAGTTCCTTTTGAGATCCTCTGTGTGCACAATTTAAATCATGATTTATACTTGTTAAGTACCTTATTGAACAAATGTCGCTTATTGGCCCTAGAATTAAAATTGGTAGTCGAGCTTGTTGTGCCATGGTCGTTTTGCTTCCGTGTTGGAGTGATATTTTTCTTCTATTGCCATGTCATTATATGTCATCTCATTTTCATATCATTAGTATCATCCTAATGCACACATCTCATTCATGCATCATAGTGATCGAGACACCGGAGGACGCACCCGTTGAGCCCACCGAGACCGTTGAGACCGAGCCGGGAGCCGAGTTTATTGTGGAACACGAAGAAAACTAAGGCAAGCAGCTAAGCATGATCCCTTGACCCCTTTTAACTTGATTAGATTTAGTTATCTCAATGGGGTATATATGTATATGCTATATGTTTGTCTATTGCATCGTTGATCCTATTTACATGTGATGACCTTCCTTGCTTTTACCCTCATGTCCTTATCACGTGTAGATAACAACTAAATGATCTAGCAAATGCTTAGTCATGCTTAGAATTGATCTTTAGTTTGCAAGAAACATCAGAATAAGGATCACCTTGCTCACTACACTACTCTTAGTATATTCGCGTTTATTCGTTGTTTGTCGGAAGTTTGGAAAAAGGGGATTAGTTGGATAGTTATGTCATGATTCGAGCGGAAGGTAGGGCCTAGAGAAAGGAGTCTCGGAGGCATAGTCCACTCGAATTGGTTAAGGACCGTCCGTGGATGACCTCGGAAATTGAGCACTAATCATACTACCACATATCCATTCATGGAGTGGATAAACCGATTACCCTCTAGTTTACTCGTTGATGCACGGTCCTAAATGCGTGGCCATAGGGCTTTGTAGAGAGGCTTAGGGGTGTCCCCAGTGGACCTAGGTAACTCTCCGCGCAAGTTAGGCATGATGTTAAACAGTTACAACTTGTCGGGAAAGGTTGATGCGAGTACCCCCTTGCTCAACGTGATCGGTTGAGCGAGTCGCATGGTCCTTATGTCGTGTGGGTAAAGATGCACACCCTTGCATGGTTATTGAATCAATTCGAATTGCCGCGCTCTTGGTTATGAGCAAGCTCTTTATCCTACGAATTCTTCGTAGAAGTTTTGGTCTTGTGTGTGTTGGATACGTGTTACCTCTTGATGATGCATAACGTTTGGTTAATGTAACTAACTAAAACTTGAGGTGGGTTGGGCAGGTAAATTAAAATGCTAGGAGGCTAGGTGGTGGGATTAGGGAGCTCATGCTTATCTAATAATACTTAACCCTAAAACCTCTTTGTGAGCCTTCATATGCATACTCCTTGGTTATTAATTATTCGCGTAAGTCTTGCGAGTATCTTTATACTCATGTTGCTTTATTATACTAAGTTGCAGGTGAGCCGGAAGTGGTGTTTGGCCATTTCTACCCCGCCGATTCCGGCGCGGGTGAGGAGTAGGCCGATGCGGTTGTAATGGTGTTCTTGAGCAAGACGCCATTATTTTATCTCGTTACGTTTTCCGCTGCGCTATCGTATTTGGGAATTTCATGTTAAACATTAAACTCTATGGTTTATATCCCTTTTAATGTTATTTGTGAGCCCGAGGCTTGTATCTCGTATTTGAACCTTTAAATTTTAGATTTGGAACCTTCCCTTATATTAATGTTGTAATGGTTAGTTGTTCAACTTTATATTAAAACTTGCTCTTTGTGGATCATCGGTGATGTATGGGCTTGTGACGA
This sequence comes from Panicum hallii, assembly GCF_002211085.1. NCBI lineage: Eukaryota > Viridiplantae > Streptophyta > Magnoliopsida > Poales > Poaceae > Panicum > Panicum hallii. The sequence continues at coordinate 56,999,086 of NC_038043.1, forward strand.
TATGTGCGTGTGCATAATCTTGGGCATATGATGGAGCACACACCGGGACTACCGGATTTAATATCATTTTTGGCGAATGATGGGTCAGTCCTTTATAGTTTAGATGTGGGTTAACCCGTGGCGCGCTATTAGTACGAGCGCGTGTTAGCTCTCATCTTACTGACGGTTTCGCTTGAAATGATGTTAAATTGGGCGGTTCTCACATGAGTGGTTTGCAATTCTTCCTCCAAACTGCCAGTGGATTCCTAATCATGCATCTGGTTATGATGCCTACCCTTGACAGAGCTCCTACCCTTTTCGTTAAAAGAGTACACATCCAAAGCCCAAGCCAGGGAAGTAGTGAATTTGTTTCCATTTTGGACACTGGAGCAAAATCACGTAGGAGAAAATGCACGACATATATAAGAAATCTTGACGAGACGTTGTATTTCACAGCGCATGATGCTTTGCGTCTCCCTTTCCCATTGCCCAAGTGTCATTTTCTTCCACAAACCGGCCTTAGTTCCGTTGGTAGAGCGGAGGACTCTAGTCGTTGCAGATAAATCCTTAGGTCGCTGGTTTGAATCCGGCTATCGTTTTTGCTCTCTCTTTTTTTCTATCGCTCATGTTTTTTCAGTATGAAATACTTTTTTGTCGTTCTGATGCGACGTTCCTCGTATAAAAAGAAGATATGACTCTCAAGGGAGGCAACTGTGTCGCTGTTTCATTGCTCTTGATTCAATAATGACCGATTAGCGTTACGAGATGCATCAGCAGGTAAGAAAATAATACCATTTGAGGCCAAATTAGGAGTAAGCAATCAAGCAACGGCAAAGATTAGCGAAAGAGAGCAAGGATTCTCATCGCTCGCACTTCCGTGACCGACAAACAACATCAGGGGCAAGAGTTTTGCAGTGCGTCGGTCACCTACCTCTGGCTTCGCCGCCCGCATGTGACGGCGGAGCAGACGGATGTGCGGCGAGGCATAGGGCGAGTGGGGATGGATTCACGACGCCAGCGACGAGCCGGGATTCAGATCGAGATCGAGAAGATTGAGACGGGACAGGGAATCGCGTCGCTTTTGCAGGGCGGTTGCGCAGTGGGCTGCCATGTTAATTTGGGCCTAAAGTGGGCTGCCATATTATTGTCTTTAGTGCATGTCTAATATAAACGAGAAATTCGCACGCCTCGCTGGATTTGTCATCAAATTCGCATGCTTTCAAAATTTGACACTGAAAAATGCGAATTATTTCGATTTGGATATTTCTCTCCTCTTTTCTTCAGTTTCTTTATTTTTCTTTCCTTTTTTTTTCCAGCCCACGTGCGAGACACATTTGACCCTCTCTTTAATCCATCTATCTCGGCCAGCTGCTGTAGCTCCGCAGTTGTCCGCTCGTCTAGCATCCGCAGCATGCGGCGATACAGCTTGTGGGTGTGAGAGTTCCATGCTCGCGACAACCCAGGGTGCCGCCAATCTCTCCAGCATGAGCTCGAGGAGGAGAATGCTTAGGCCTACCTCCAGCATTACCACTCCTACGAACCTCAAGGAAGAAGACGAGGCGGTCCCGTCCTTGGCTGCGCAAAACAAGAACGGCAACGGCGGGAGAGTTTTCTGAACGAATCGTTTGTCCCATGTTGTAAGCCGTGCATACTAGCCGGGGTGCTTCTACATGAATATCATGATGTCGTACGGTCAAGACACGAATTGTGCTTTGCTCATTTGCTCTATACCAAGTTTCATGCTAATTGTGTGAGCATGGAAGTCGGCAAAGAGTAGAGATATTTTGATGGGAATTGAGTTTGGACTTTGATGCTGAAGGGCTTGAATTTGTGGGTGCTAGCTCGGTGAATAAAGGAGCAGCGGGCGGGCTTGGATTTTGATGTTGACGAGATTCTTATGCTGGACCAAATGAATCAGCAGATTAGCTGCGGCTTCCAAGGAGAAGAGCTTGGAGGAGGTGGTCAAGAGGGAGGGCCGACGGTGGAGTGTACTGCAGCGATGGCGGCAAAGCAAAGATGAGGACGAGCGACACCGGTGGAAAAGGATAAGGTGAGGGGCAATATCATCTTCTCAGGGAGCTGTAAAATCAAAAAGAAAATAAAAATCAGAGAAATAGAGAGAAGGGGATGAAATTCCTCAAATCGAAAGAGTTCGTGTGCGGGAGGTTATATTTCGAAAGGCTTACGAATTGGATATCAAAACGTGCGAGTCGTTCGTATTCAATGTCAAATATCAAAATTTGTCAATATAAACCCCCTCAAAGGTCGCAACTAATATGCTGTATAGACCGTAAGTCCTCAATTCCCCTAAAATTCTTGGGTTGGTTGTAAATGTACATCAAACAAGTTGAAATGCTAGGAAAACAAAAAATGTGAAATATTTATCCAATCGGTAGCTGTTAACTATTCTTTTAAAATGATAAAAAAATTTAACACCCTAGCATATTGACCCACTTTTGGTGGATGTGGACTAATGGCCCCAGCCTCAAATTCACACTTTAGTTATTCAATACCCCAGCCTCTTTTGTTATTAGAAAACATGATGATGAAGAAAGGGAACTTTTCTTATTGAGCTGAATTGTGGATTGAGAATAGTGATTTATGTAGTCCCATCAAAAAGGTAGAGGCCTACCTATTTTATTTTGATATACTTCAGCAATTTTGAGGCAACGAACTCTACTATTTAGTAGAATTTCAGATGAACAAGGACAATACTATAAGAAGAACTTATGGTGACCACAATTTGATTTATTCAATGGCTGAGAAAGGACAAGAGTCATTAAAAAACTGTATATTGGTTCAAAAAAGAAGGGATAATGTGAATGGAATAAAATTGGTAGAATTTAGTAAAGTTGGTGGGCCCAAGGTATGCCACCTTACATATTTTTAATATAACAATTTCTAGTTAAAATTTCTACATTTTATTTTTTTATTTGAATTTTTTTCAAGATATGGTTTTATGGAAAATTATTTTCGGTGAGAGAAGAGTTTTAGAAGAATTGAGGCTGTGAGACTTAAGAAGGCTTAGTTTCTTTTAATGCAAACAAAAAAGAAAGTTGAAGAGATTGAATCTGCTTCCCAACCGCAATCTCAACTTTGGAGCGGGAAGGTAAACATTTTTCAGAGTTTTATGGATAACCAAAAAATTTTCATTAAGGTTATACGTTATCTTTCTATATCATCTTTTTGTTGCCTTTTAGTTTGTTTATTATGTTCTCACTAACTGTTTTAATGTTAAACTATGTTAGGATATAATGATATTATCTCAATTTATTAAGCAGGAAATGTTTGCCCTTCAAACGAAATGGACGGACGAAATATCTAATATTGGTATGTGGATTCTCGTGATTTTTGTTGCAGCATTATTATATATGTATGTTTGTTGATACTTTGTTTATCCTGCTTTTAACTTGTCAAACTTGGTTAGAACATGATTTGTAAGGTTTGGTTGATGCTGCTGACAGTTACCATAATGTTCTTGCTAAAAATTAGAAGCTATTTAATGAGGTACAACAACTAAAAGGTATGTTCTTGCGATGATAAGCTTATAATTAGAGCATATTTTATGGTTGTTTAACATTCTCGTTTCCACTCTAATATTTGCTATCGGGTGGTGGGAATTTTACTCTTCCAGACAAAGAAGAGAGGATAGGGAGGTACAAAGGGTAGCACATGAGAGGTACGAAGGGTAACACATGAGAACAAGCGTGAAGTGCTCAAAAATGAGTTCCCTCCTCAAGATCCATTGGGTCCTTTATATTTATATAGAGGAGGGAGAGATGCCAATTTACATCCAAGCCCTTGGTGGTACAATATTTATAAATAGGCTCTTGGATCTTTACAAAATCTCATTTGCTGGATGGGCTGGGCCATTCCTCAACTGTAGCTCCAGAGCTACTTTGGTTTGGCTGTTACAGCAAAGCGGAGTAGCTGAAAATATATATGAATTGGCCCAGACCTATCTATAACTTCGGCCCCAAGCCAGACGGATTTTATAGTCGAGGAAGTCTTTGCGGTGGAAGCTTCTTTGCATCACCCATCGGCTTTTCCTTTAGAGCCTTGATACTCGAATGTTCGCATCTTCGAAGCCGGTTAAGCCTCGTCATAATTTCAAACCACACTGCTGCGGCTGATGTAATCGAAGTATAGGATCAATAGAAAAAGAATAGAATAAGAAATAAAAGAATAAAATAAAAATTATCAAAATGGGAGTAAGGGGCACAGCAGAAGAGAACATAAGAAAAAAACATTAAATATTATTGTATTTATATCAATCACGGAACATAGTCTATAAAAAATAGTGGAAGAAAATAAAAATAAAGAATATTGAAATTAAATTGAAAACAAAGATAAATTATATTTATGTACTAGAGAAGAAAAATCTGTGATAGCATTGAAAAAAAATAGAGAGAGAACAAGAAGGAACCGAATATACAAGAAAATAAAAGAAAAGAAAGGTAGGTGCAGCAACTTTGCATATGCATGCAAGTGGCAAGTCAAATCACTTTGCATGCGGTCATGTGTAACTAGCCACCTAGTCTGCTTATCTCGTGGCTCGTGACAGCATGGTAATAGTACATCTGACCACGCCTCGCATGCATGCGCTGCCAGGGTCCAGGGGCTAGCTGCAATATTATTGGACCAAATAATGCAACCAGCGGACGCGCGCTCCTTCGGACGATGGATCCAACGTTTACAGGGCAAATAAACGCAAAAAACCGTAAACGCGAAATTTTCAAAAAAAATTTGCTAATTTGAAGTACTAAATAAAGTCTATTTACAAAACTTTTTTGCATGGATGGGCTGTAAATCGCGAGACGAATCTAATGAGCCTAATTAATCCATATTTTGCAACAGTGATGCTACAGTAACCATCCGCTAATTATTGCTTAATCATAGATTAATTAGTATCATTAGATTCGTCTCGCGATTTACAACCCATCTGTGCAAAAAGTTTTGTAAATAGACTTCATTTAGTACGTCAAATTACCCGAACAAACGAAAGCCGGGCACCCGAACGAACGAAAGCCGGGCAACTGAGTGAATCTAACCGGACAGAACTTGTTCGTAATCATATGCCAACCTAGAAACAAAGAAATAATATCGGATTACGACCGCTCAATCACAAAAAATTTTCAGAAGAAAAGTAATCGTCGGGAAAAAATATTCCCTAACTCAGAGAACAACCCCAACAATCGATACCTCCACTCCAAATACTTTCAAAAGAGGACGAAGCTACGGTCGAGTTTATAGCGAAAACGAAACTCACAAAAGCTCAACTTCGAGGGGAGGTTCCAATCCTGATTCACCCAGGCGCAGGAAGAAAACCATTTATAATGGAGGACTCTCTTATGTGGCCTGAGTTGCTGAACGAACATGCTACCAACAAGAATGCGTGAGTTGCATAAATGATACATGAGGGCCACTGCAGATGGAGATTTAATGTTCACAGCTCGGGTTAAAGATAATGATTTACATCGGTGGCTAGCTGACGTGTGGATCGAGCTTATGAGATTTTGGTTTTTATACCATCAAGACGCCCTGGATAAGTCCCTCATCGGTGTATTTGTTATGTAAGTGTTTTCTCTCATTTCTATAGCTCAACTACTTATGTGCTTTCTCATTCTCTCTTTTTTTATCGTGTAGGATGAAGGTGAAACAATACTGAAGAAAGGGTACTATCACATCGGTTTTACAGACCTGGATGTTATAAACGAGAATAGTGTAAACAGATGGTCAAATCGGATCCAGAACAATATATTCAGGATCTTGGATAGGCAGCATACTCGTACATTCATTCTGTTGCCGTACAACTTCAAGTGAGTATTCGACTCTGTTTTCATCCCTTCAATTTGATAATAAGTATATCCAACGTTTAATTTGTATATGTGTATCAACAGCTATCATTGGATCTTACTCAATATCAAGATTGATCGAGCCCGAGTTGTGGTGCTCGATAGAAAGAGGACGCCAATAACACAATATCAAAACTTCATAGACATTCTCCAAAAGGTATGGGCTCGCTTCATAAAAAAGTACATAGGAGTCTAGACACGCAGTGTGATCTTTATATCAAGACAGACTTTCCGGTATGAATACAATTCGCATACTAGTGTCATTTCTTTAAACACCATGAATATTTCATAACCCATCTATATGTATGAGACAGGTGGAAGGAAACAACTTATGTGGCTATTACGTATGTGAGTGGATCCACAACTTTAACGGCTAAAGAAAATGACGCAAAAAAATTTAACGTATGTATAAAATTAATAATAATTTCTTGCATTTAATTACATACATGTATAAATTTAAAATAATGATGTTTGTATGTGACAGTTTTGGAAAATAAAAGAAGATCTCATCGAACCGGAAAGAGTCCAGGTAATTCAAGAATCACTTTGTGGATTCCTGATGGATGAGGTGATAAATTCTGCCGATGAATTTTATGCCAATATAGGATAAGCATGGGTCAATTGGATGAAAACAAGGGAGACGATGAATATGAGTAATATTAATTACTTGTTGTAATATTTGATCCCAAGTTGTAATAAATTATATATATATATATAATATATATATAGTCTTTGCTATGCGATATATAAATACCAATATGAATGCTAGCTATACGCAGATGGATACAAATAGAATATGAATACGAATATGAATTAAAACTAAAAATAGATTTCATACAAATATGAATTAAAACTAAAAAGGAAAAGAAAAGAAAAATAAGCAAATAATAAAAAAATGAACTTAGTACCGGCACGTAATAAATTGCCCCCCAACCACCCTGCGTGGCGAGCAGTTTAGTACGAGCTAGTACTAAATGCGGCATTTAGTATGGACATTGGGACCGGTACTAACCGCCCACGCTGTACCGCGCGGGAAGCCGGTCCCGCCCTGTATCAATGCTCAGATGCGTAGGTGCGGAAAGATAGGTAATTTGAAACGGGAACTGCAGCCGATGTTTTGTGTTACATTTTTCAACAGAGACTTCACATACCGACATACACGTACACTCTATGAACGCGGCTAGCAGATCTTGAAACAACTAAGTTACTATGAGCACTTGGCCATCAATAAATACATCGCCTACTACTAGCTGAAAATGCAAGTATCTTGAGGTCAGCGGGTTCTTGCTTCTGGTGATGATTGTATCAATAATCCGATCATCAATGAGGCTCATTTCTGAAACGGGCCGGACATGAATCAGTTCAGTTCTGGAAAGTTAACAAACATAAATTTCCACCTTTCCAGTTGTACGCCACACGACTTGTTGACAAAAGAAAAAATGATGGATGGAGTGCCATACAAGTTTCTGTGAATTCTGTTACGCCATTTCGGCTTTCTGATTCAGTAACACTTCAAATGCAAAAAAAAATTGCCAATAATTCGATCCAGATACCCGTAGCCATTTCATTTTTTTTAATCGTGTATGAATCAACAATATTATACTAGTAGTTGGTTGCATTGCATTGAACACATGATGCCACTGCAAAATGTCAGTCAGGGCATGTCCTATATGCAACCATGATGCCACTGCAAAATGTCAGTCAGGGCATGTCCTATACCATCGCATCGCGTTACAATTCACATCAGCAAGTTGAGATCTGCACAATACAATGGCATAGAGACGCGCTGAAAGCCGGACGCACAGATCGCAATCACGGATGGATCGCCGTCACGTTTCTCACAGCACGTAGACCATGCCGACCTCGAGCAGCGACGCCGGCGGCACGCGCAGCGCCACGTCCGGCCCGCGGCAGTTCCGCCGCAGGAAGTTGTACCCGACGCCGACGGCCAGCTTCTTCAGCACCGACGACCCGGGCTTCGTCTGCACGTGCGAGTGCCCCAGGATGAACGCCGTGCCGGCCTCCCGCGCCTCGCACAGCTCGCGCAGCTCCTCCAGCACGCGCTCGTCCACGCCGGGGCTCCTGCTCTCCACCGCGAACCTCACCTGCTTCTTGATCGCCGGCGCCGGCGCCGCCGCGAGCTCAATCCCGTTCACGCTGTCGGCGTCCGCGCGCGTCTCGTAGGCCGACGACGACACGCCGTCGTGGGAGTCGTCGTACCCCAGGTGGCGCCGCAGCGGGTTGCTCCCGATCACCGTGAGCGCGTTCTCGCGCTCGTAGCAGCTGCTGTCCCGCGGCTCGCCGGCGTCGCTGCACCGGAACAGCGCGTCGAGCTTGATGAACGTGGCGAGGCTCTCCACGAGCTCCGTCTCGAACGAGTCCACGTTCTGGTGCACGTCGCGGTACCCGTACCGCACGATACACCGGTAGGAGCAGTGGCCCGGGGGGCCGACGCGGCCGACGAGGTAGCGCTCGGCGGGGAGCACGTGCGGCACCGGCACGGACTTGACGCAGACGAACACGAGCACCCGGTGGAACGCCGGGAGGTTGGTCACGAAGCGGGAGAAGTTGGCGGGCACGCCGGAGGTGAGGTCGGTGTAGACGAGGCCGATGCCCGGGACGCGGACCATGCCGAGCTTGTCGCCGAGAGCGAGCAGCCACTCCAGGGTCACCTTGCTGTGCATGTCGTACTCGTATTTCTTGATCGTCACGTGGTGCCACAAGAACATGACGGCGAGCAGGATCAGGGACAGGAGGATCGGCACCCACGCACCTTCCAGGAACTTGATCAGCGATGCCGAGAAGTAGAGCGCCTCGATCGAACCGAAGAAGAGGAAGAATGCCAGGGCAAGCAGAGGCGACCGGTGCCAGCACAGCATGATCACCACGGACATGAGGCACGTCGTCACCAGCATCACCGTGATCACTGCCAAGCCTGCACAAAAGTTCATGGTCTGATCAGTTTCCGAACCCTACCAGTGTCAAGGCTGAAAGAAGATGCTTACCGGATGCATTTCCCATGTGCTTCGTGTTGCGGAAACCAACAGTGACAGCAATGCAGAGGATCATTAGCATCCAGTTGACCTCAGGGATGTATATCTGACCATGGATTTTGTCAGACGTGTGCACAACTTTCACCCTGGGGAAACAGCTCAGGGATTGGCTCTGGTTGATGATGGAGAAGGTTCCACTGATGATTGCTTGGCTTCCTACAACCGATGCCAATATCGCCAGCACTAGCACAGGCCACCTTACACTCTCTGCATTCGCATAGGCAGAAATCCTGTTAACGTCTGAAACTCTGAATCTGTGAGAGCGTACAGTGAGAATAAGTCATCTAGTCTAGTTACCGGGAACTGCGATGTAGAATCCAATCTGGTAGCTTGCGTCAAAGTTGTGGTGTTTGGACAAATAGGCAGCTTGACCCATGTATCCCAATATCAGTGAAGGGTACACTAAAGAGGTGAAAGCAAGCTGCAAAAACAAGAGACCGTTGGTCACTTGAGAATTCACACTTGCACACTGAACAGTATTCATAGGGGCGGGCATATATGAAGTGCAGGGTTAGGGAATTGCCTGGATTGCGCTGTAGGAGAAGTGGCCAAGATCCGCAAACATTGCTTCGGATCCTGAATGCCAGACATGCTAGGTACAGTTAGCTCATCCACTTTTGTCGGCAGCTGTTGCAACTTGCAAACGAAAGCAATGGTATAGATAATTTCAGAACACTTTACCTGTCATGCATAGCAAAATTCCTCCCAGCGACATCCAGCCAGACTTCCTGGTCTTCTTCAGGAATGTGATCATGTAGGAGGGATTAAGTGCCTGGTAAACATGAGGGTTCCAGTGGATGATGTTGTACAAGCCGATTGCGCTCATGCAGAGCAGCCAGGACAGAACGATCGGCGCGAAGAGGAATCCTACACGGTGGGTGCCATAATGCTGGAGAGCAAACAGGAATACTAATATGGCACAGGTTATGGGAATGACCGCATCTGCAAGGAGAAAAAGAGCAGAAATGAGCACGGTAAGACAGGTAAAATGTCTCTATTTTTTTTGTAAACTAACGCTAGTATCATGTGAAGGTAACAGACTAACAAGTGATGGAAATTTTTGAACAAAAATGGTCACATGGCATCTGGAATAACCTGCCCATATATCCTATTTCCGTTCAGATACAGTTTGCTAAGAAGATGCTTAGTTCAGTTGCAGATTTTGACAAAAGATGCTAAGTTTAGATAATCGGATTAGATTAGATCGTCATCATAATATTAATATTGGGTTCTATGAATAGGTTGTTGCTAGAAATGGGTTATTGTAAACTAGGAAACAGGATTTTCAAAAAAAAAAAGAACTAGGAAACAAGATCCTCCAACTCTCTGGCAATTGATTATGGCAGTTCGTTAGTTGTGGTCAGTAGTCAGTTGCATTCAACTACAGGGCATATGAAAACTTGAAGCAAAAAAATCACAACTTGATTAAAAAACTTACATTCATGTTGATCTTTGGACAAGGAGAGCTCGAGCCCTGAAACAGCCGAGAACACTGCAGCAGGCAGAAGAGACAGCACGAACCCAAAGGTCAGCAACTGAACCATCATCATGTTCAAGTTAGGCTGAAGTTGAAAGGTATGTATGGACTGGGCGGTAGTACCGTACCCGAGATCGCCGGCGTGAGGACGCCATCCCCGATGACCATGCATGTGCCGATCATGACCATGACGAGCAGCGCGGTGTGCAGCTTCTTGTGCTTCTCCATCCACTCCTTGACGCGTGACCTCTGTGCGACCTCGGGCGGGTACTCCAGCTTGTAGGTGGAGAGCTCCTCGTCGGCGACCTGGCGGTTGGGGAGGAGGCTGACATTGGCGTGGCGGCAGATGAGGGAGTAGAGCGCGAACGTGCCTCCTGCCGTTAATTAGTGTTTTGGAATCAAGAGCACACACATGATCAATCAACTGGAGATGAGAACTGAGTGACTGATTTGTTAGTGATCTGCTCAGGAGTCGGTCAGGAACGCGCGTGCGTACCTTCGCCGTTGTCGTCGGCGCGCAGGACGATGGTAACGTACTTGATGAGGGGGATTAGGGTGAGCGTCCAGAAAACGAAGCAGAGGGCGCCGTAGATCTCCTCGTTGGTCTCCGAGTGCGTGATGTCCTCGGCGAAGGTGCTCTTGTACACGTAGAGCGGCGAGATGCTGAGGTCGCCGTAGACCACCCCGAGGCTCTGGTACGCCAGCAGCAGCGTCGTCCGCCATGACGCCCTCTGCAAAAGCCAACCGACACCGCTCCGATCATCAGCATGGTTCAGTGTCGGTGCGAGCAGTCTGGGACAAACGGTTCATCTAATTGATAAGCTCTGGGGGATCCGGAATTCTGACCTTTCGGGGCGCCGTGCCTACTCCGAACTCAGGATCCATGGCTGCGATGCGCGCGAGATCAATCAAGAAATCGGAACCTGAGAAGCTAGCCTCTGCTGATCATGAAGCTACGGCTGCCTTGCGGGCCCTGCTCCAAGAATGAAGCGCATCAGACAGCAGCAGCAGACGGGCAATGCGACGGTGCCGCCCGAATGGATTGAGGCAGGCCAGCGGCAGGATGAAGGAAGAACAGACCTCGAAACGACAGGCGAGGCCGCGAGGACAGACAATGCGATCGAGGATCGCCTAAGATATGGACGCGAGGAGGAGGGGAAAGCGCCAAGAGATGAAGGACGGCGGTGGCGGTGGCAGTGGCAGCGGCAGGCATACATATCCAGCCCAGGCCGTCGGCTACATAAAAGTCAGTGGAGCTTTGCTTTGAGCCCCACAACTCCACAAGAGAGGATATCGATATCGATATCGATGATGGGGGCAGGCCAGGGGCGGCAAGGGAATAGTGGGCACGTGAGGTGTGGGATGAGCACACCTGCACCTACAGCTCCGGGCAGCTCTTTGGTGCTAGTGCTCAGCTCACTCGTCAGCAGCTCCGTCCTCTGCCTAACTTGCAAATTTCTAGTAAATCAGCCGGCGTATCTTTATTATTCATATATAAAGAGATGATGAAAGAAAAGATTCATGCTTTACGCTGTGCAGCGGAGTGACAGGATGATTCAGAGGAGCGGTGGTTTCTGGGTGGCGTGTCAGCAAATGCTAGGACGCGGAGGAGCTAGGCCATGTGGGGCCTCGGACGGCGGACAGAGGCATGCATGTGATCTTGCATTCTCGCGGCAGAGCACGACGGCTTTGAAGCAGCTTTTCGAGCAGTAGCTTTCAGAAAATGGAGGCGGGCCAGGAGAGCCTCCCCTGGCTCCCCCCATCCTAACCTAACCCTGTCAACGTTGGTACCAGTACACCAGCGTATCTATCGCTCGTGCCTAATCTAGGAATCATTTCCTTTTTGCCGTAACGAGCTCGATTCTAGAAGGTAGGCGTGGCTGACAGAGAAATTGACGCCTTTTTCTGTCAGCTGCTGCTGGGAGTTTGGCAGGAGGATCATGAAGCTTGGATGGATGAGCACGGATGGTATGGAAGGAAAGCCTTCTTCTCTCCCATGTACGATACGGAGCCCAAGTACTAGTAATGAATTGTGTGGATTTGATGAGAAGATGGCCAGGACAACAGGCCATACAGATGAGAGGACATATAGAAGAGGCCTGGAGCCTGACGCAACAGAATTGAATCAAGTGGCTGGGGAAGCACGCACGTACCAATCACCAGGAAGGAGCACGTCTGCAGGCACATGGGGCGTCGACGACGACCACGAGTAGTAAGTATTCTCCTCGTGGATCTCGCGAGGGATCGGGATCGGGATCGGATCCGTTCCTGCTCGGCTCTCCCATGCTATATATGCTGCTGCTGCGGCGGACGAGTCGCTAGGATGTAGGAGTTGGACTCCTGCTAGCTGTCGTAGCGGCGGACGCCGGGCGAGACGTGAGCGTGCTGCCGCCGCTGGCGTTGTGCGTCGCTCTCGAGGAGTGGGATCTGTCGGCTCCACGGGTCCCTCCCATCAAAATCCTTGTTTCCTTCTCCAACGGCGGCGGCGATCCGTATGCTCTGCTCGCCACCACCCGATCCGAACGCATCGCAATCAGGCCCTGCAGGCCAATCAACGTCTCGATCAGCGTGCCAGGTCTACTGGGTAGTCTGCACTGCAGCTGGCCGTGTTTTCCAAACCGACTCGCGCCCGCCGCGGCGTCGACGGCGCTCCGGACGAGGACCGGTAGTTCGGTACCAGGACGTATCATCATCGCCTAGTATCTTGCTGGCCCTGATGCAATGCATTGCATGTACGCTCACATGCATGGTTCTCTCAAGAGCCAAGAGGTCGCGCCTCCTCTTTTGGTTCATTTTCTAGAACTGGAATCTACAGCTGCTTTATTTACACAGGGCAAGTCAGGGGGATGTACTCCGGCTTGGCTGCGACCGTCTTTGATCGTCCCGTACCAAACCCATCGTCATCCCCTGTGCTCTCCAAATGGCATCGCTTCACCAGGTAGGTAGGTAGGTGGGTAGGTAGGTAAGCACTACGTGGAAAAATCTGTTCCAAGGCTCGGAAACAATCAATCAATCTCTTTCCTGGTGGGATTAGGGCGCTCCTACCAATGACCCATTTCCTCTAGTAGTGATAGTTTTTTTTTATTGGAAAGGAGAAATGTTGAAGGTGCTCTGCCTCCGGCAGCCACACATTTGACTCTAAACAAGTACTGCTTGGTACTCAACAAAATATTCTCTTACAGTAATTTAACAAGTAATTCTTTTTAAAATTACATAGTACAACTCAGACACTTGTAACGTACGTATACCTAGTCCTATAAACATGCGTACGCAAATCTTATCCCTATGAGCATCTTTTAAAATTAAGCCAGCAAACTGTAAAAAGATCTATAAAAGCAAGCAGCAGTCCTATCCTACGGTGGCATACCCAAACACATACTGGGTTGGGCCGTTCAATTCAAGGGCAAGGGGACACAACTTGTAGATTGGTCTCCACGGAAGCAAATGAGGAGGTAGTGGATCGATCAGATTCTACAGGGTTACAGCAACGCTGAAAAGTGCTTCCGGATAAGCGGATAATGTTGCAACTTCCCAAATAGAGGATACGTAATGTAAAGATCACCGAGCATAGGCGCGGAGCGAGTCAGGAAGCTAGGTTGGAGATAATGCTATGTATGGCAGATTAGGCTCTCCGATTCACGAACGTCATTTTATTGGGTAAAGCCTTGCGATAATGTAACTCTTGTTTCTTCAAGGAGCTAGGCTGCTTCCTGTCAGTTGCAATTGCAGAGTTGCTCATCCTGCTTAGTCGAGTCCGGTTGCGAAATTTCACAAAGCCGATTTCTCACTCAAAAAGTTCAGAAGCAGGAAGAAAAAACCAATCAGATTTGCATACAAGACGAAACATAACACACGAACGCAAGGGGGAAATATTCTGAATGTATGCTGCATCTGCGCGCCTGCTATCTAGAGCCGTGCCCCCAAGCAATGGCAAAAGCGTCGCGCCGTCCAAACATGCCGGGCCCACCTGTCAAGGGCCTCCCTATTCGGTTGCGCAAGCGGTCAGAGCCTCCGCTGACTCATCAGACGACACGTCGGCGTCGCGGGCCGAGAAGAGGTCCATGCAGAGCTCGCCGTAGAAGCGGCCCACCAGCTGCACGAACGCCGGGCACCGCAGCTTCTCCCAGCAGCGCAGCAGCTCCTCCACGTCCGTCAGGTCCATCACCTTCCGCTCCTCCACCAGCATCTCCACCAGGTGCCGCTCGAAGCTCCGGCACGCCGCCTCCACGTCGCCGACCTCCTCACGCGCCGCCACGCCGATGCTGCTCACCTTGGCAATGGCGGCAGCCGGCGCCGCCGTCGTCAGGGCCAGCTGGGGGGCCTCGTCGAGCCGGGCCTGCAGCGCGAGCACCCTCGCGGCGGTCGTCGACGCCGCGCGCGCCCCCACGCTGACGACGCTGCCGTCGGTGGAGGCGCTCGCCGGCGGGCGGGAGTCAGCGGCGGCGTCGGCCTCGGAGCGCATGGACATGAGCGGCCAGAAGACCGCGCGGACGGAGCTGAAGCTGCCGGCGCGGCGGCGCCTGCGGATGCCGCCCACCTTCATCTTGCCGAACGCGCGGCGGAGCTGCTGCCGGCTCTTGAAGAGCCCCGGCAGGCAGTGCCCCTTGCATGGCTTGCACTCCACGCAGCACAGCGGCATTGCGCGGCCGGTCGAGAATGGCGATCGATGATCGAGTGCGGTGATGATTTCAGCTGGTGGATGTGCGCGATCCGGTGAAGGGATTGTTGCATGCAATAATGTTGGTTTGGTTGCTGTTGGTATGGATTATTAGATGCGAATGCGATCGATGATGATTCAAAGGCCGGACGGAGCTGTAACTGACGACGGTTGTTGAACGATGATTATATATGATGATGGATCGATGCGGAGCGGAGGTGGTGGGGTTCACGTAGATCGGCAGAGTGGGGGGACACTATGGAATGGAGGGTGGCCAGCGGAGCTTGCTATCTATGATGAGCGAGATGGGCGTTTTTCCATTTCTTTTTCATGCTTATATTAGTGCTTGATTTCTGCCAGGATATGGATATTTTGTGGCAGGAACTAACACAATTGACTAAGACGGCGTCGTAAACAAGGCTAGCTGTCTGTTTCATTGCATCTGTCAAAACTCAAAAATCATAGACTTGGTGTTCTTATTGTCTTTCGTTTCTTCAACGGCCGGGATAATGTCATGTCTATTTGGACCAGAACTTGCGTGTAGCTTTGGGCCGAGGTCAACGTAGGCCTTTCCTTCTGCGCGGCCTGCCAGCATTGGGCCGAACAGGCGGCGACGGCATGCGGTGCGTCCAAGTGGCCGGCTATCAAGGGCAGTGCCATTGAATTGAATGCGTCCAAGTGGCCGTACGTAAGTGGCCAGGGTTTTGCTCATCAGGGCCGATGTTCCGGCAGGTCTGATTCCCTGATTCCACACGCATGATGAGCAGACATCAGAGGATGAATCCGGCGATGCCAACGAACAGAATGATGATGACACTCGAGCAGGGTTCGCAAACTGTTCGTTGTATCGATCGTCCATCCGACGGAGTTAATTAATCACCCAATGCAACCAACCGCCAAGCTAGCTAGCTGCCGTACGTGTTGACGCTTGTGGTCAGGCAGGGATTAACGATCTTGTTTCTTCCAGGTGCCTAGCCTAGGCCGGTGGTTGCCTGCAGGCCTGATCGCCGGTTCATCTCGGCACGGCTGCACGGGCACTGCCAGTATGCCTCCCGTCCGCCGCGCCACTTGTCCACGGGACCGACCGACCCAGACGGACGCCTCGGTCGCTAGCTGAGCTAGCTAGTGTTCCCGCAACCACTGGCAGGAATGATCCCGCGCGTCAGCCTCGCCGTCCGGCGGCAGAGAATCATTAGCGCCATCATGCATGCCTGCTCGGGCAGAACTACTGCTCTGCTCCACAAAACTCATCAAAGGACTGTTGCATCCAGTGCGTGAAGGATTGTACAGCAGCTGCTAGTTCTCCATGGGAGCTCGCCCCCGGCCTGCAGTAAAAACTGAAAACGGTCGTGTCACCTGAAGCTGAATGTCCATCGGATCTCTACTGGATCCTCTCTTCACTAGATTGCTCCTAATCTAATCTTCCCTGCAAGCGGCAACTACAACTGTACAACCGACTGTTGCAGTACAAGTTCTAGCTATCTAGGATACAATTTATAGACAAGTGCGGTGCGGTCGCTTTTATATACCCGGTTGCCTACTACTATAGCAGTGAATCAGCAACTCAACAGCTATTTTGATGTTGCTAGACACACACGGACACAGCTCCTGCTCGTGCAGGATGTATACAGGTTAGCGCAGTGGACCAGGCTTTAGACTTGTCCCCTCCCCTGCATTAGCATGCCACCGTACCCAAAAGCTGCCTGCCTCAGCAAGTGGCTTGGTTGGTTGGTTTGCGCGCACACCAAACAAACAAACCGAGCAAATGCATGCATCCTCTGTCTAATTCATTCCTCGTGAGCAAAGTGATTCCGTGAATTAGCTGCAGAGGTGGCCGGAGGATCGAGCTCAGCACGGAGACAACGAGTGAGTGGCAAAAAGCTGCTCTGAATCGCTGTGCTGTCTGCATCCTCCGCGCCCAGTCCTCACCTTTGGATCGGGACCCTCTCCGGCTCTCCCTCCGGGGTCTTCCGTCCCCGGACCTTTCTGTGGTCCACTCCCTTCCCTTTGCAGAACCCAGATTACACAGACCGTCCGAATTTCAAAACGATTTGACTTTGTGCCTTGCTGCATGTTTGTCTCATGAATCCATGTCGGAGCAGATTATGTTTCGCCGGTAATCCAAGAGCACACACTTGAGTTTCACTGTGCAACACATCTGACCATACCAAGGAAGCAGATGCATCTTAGCACACTCTGATTTTTGAGCATACCAAGGAAACATTCTGATAAGCTAGCTGCTGCTCGCGCTTTCCCACCGCACCTTTCTCCGGCTCCCACCCGCGGCAAACTTTTCCGCCATAAAAAGTGCCTCTGCGCCCGGCACGGCAGCTCACTCCCCTGCTGCACTGCCCGGCCAGCCAGCCAGTGCAACGCGAGCAGAGGGGATGAGCGCCTGGTTCTACAAGCTGCGGCGCAAGAGGGGCGGGGCGATCGCGGGTGGCGACCCCGACGACGGCGCCGACAAGCCGGTGGCGCCGGCGCCGAGCCCCTGCTCCCCGAACAGGGCGTCCTACTACGTCCCGAGCCGGGACCGCGCCCTCCCGCAGCGCCCGCGCCCCGCCAGGGAGGACAACCCCAAGCTCCAGGACACCCAATTCCCGCGCAGCCCGCACCCGAGCGACATCGTCTTCGACGTCGTCGCACGCCGCGACGACCGCTTCAAGGCCATGCCGGAGCTCAAGCTGCGGCCCATCCTCACCAAGCCGGCTGCCAGGGCCGACGCCGGCGCGGCCTCGGACAGCAGCAGCGCGGCCGCGTCGCCCACGGCCAGGGTGCGCCCACGGTTCCACGCGAGGCCGCCGCAGAGCCGCAGGCGGAAGGCAGAGGAGGAGGACGAGGCCTGCAGGCAAAAGAGTCGGCGGCGTCGGCGGCGGCGCGCTTCCAGGCTTCGGTCGTGGATGTACGAGAGCCTGGTGGTGGTGAAGGATTCGGCCGACCCCGAGGAGGACTTCCTGGAGAGCATGGCGGAGATGATCGCGGCGAACGGCGTGCGGTCGCCGCGGGGACTGGAGGAGCTGCTCGCGTGCTATCTCGCGCTCAACGCCCCCGACCACCACCGCGCCATCGTCGCCGCGTTCCGGCGCGCGTGGGTGCACCTGCACCGCGTGCCGCCGACGCCGCGCTGCATGCACGAATCACGATTGGATTAGCTAGCTAGTTTACTTCACCGATCGCTGCGTGCAAACGCAAAGATCGCCGCGTGCGTTCCTGCTGTGCATGGTGTGGATGATCCGGGGCGCGCGTGCTCGCTCGCGCGTTCATGTGAAAAATTGTGGTGTGCTAGGGTGGAGCAGTTATGATCAGGGTTCAGATCAGAAGACCGGCTGATTTGTTTTTCCTGCGTGGAAACGTCACTCTTATTTGGTGTTGATGTTGCTGCTGAAAAGCTGAAGGGTCGCTTTTCAAAAAAAAAAAAGAAGCTGAAGGGTCGATCGATCGTGTGCAGGCTTTACAGAACAACTTGCGTCAGAAAAAATGGATTAGTTCATCTTTTCCTTTTACCTTTTTTTTCCCCATGGACCGATGCTATAGACAGTAGCTAATGAGACGAGGCTTTGCGTCGCTGATGACGACGGTGCAAATCTCTCCTTTTTTGGACAGTTACTTTGGAAGTACCAGACACACGTCGCGTCCCGATTCGCACGTGTGATTTCCGACTTGAGTTTAATAGTAGGTTTTCTTTCTTTCTTTTTTGTGCCCTTGCTTAAAAGTTAAAAAGGAATTTTCTGTGTCCAAAGGAGACTAGTCTATTCAACGCGAAGATAAAAATAGACTAATAGAGTGAAGTCTATTTGCCACTCCCACTCTGAGTTCCAGAAAGCGTGGTTTTTTTTTTCTAAGGATAGACGGCTTCTAGCGAGGTTGTTCTTGTGCACCTCCAATCCGGCGAGAAGGGATTTTAGGGTTCACGGTTAGGGAATCCGCAATCCGCTGCTGGCAGTCCAACAGGACAGGTCGCTCGCTCTCAGCTGAGCCCCAGGCCTGGCCAGGCTGAGGCTCCCATGCCTCCTCAGGTGAAATGGACGTGTCTGTATGTCTTCAGTTATCCACTGGTCGGCCTGCTCCTCGACTCGAGAGGGGCCTGACCTGCCGCTTCTCCAGCATAGCGTAGCACACTGTTCAGCTTCACCACTGTACGTCACCCGTGCCACACTGACTCCACAGCAACGCCACAAGCGCTAGCTGTGTCCTCTTGAGCTTGGTGGTGGGAATGGGATGGTGGCCAGATGCAGCTGGAGGAACAGACGCCCGGAAAACCTTCGTGTCACGTAGCAAGATCAAGATTGAGCCGTCTGTTTCTCTTCTCCCGGGCGTAGCATAGCACAGCCGCGGGCAGAGGCGAGGCAGGCGTAGGTGCGTGGACGCACCCGTGGGGGCATCTCGCGCCTGCTCTTCTCTGCGCCGGCCGCGCGCAGAAAGGAGGAGAAAAGATGGGCGATCCTGGCCTGCAGCTGCGACGCCATTGGGCCCGTCCCTTTCTCGCGGATAGTGGCAGCAATGAGCAGGGCTAACCTTTAGCTTTAGGGAGATGCAGATGCGCCTATGGTTATCGGAAAGCTTGCGAGCATTGCAGTGGGTGGGACTGCAGAAGAAAATGCAGCCAACTAGTGCAGTGCAGTGCAGTTTGCAGTGGGTGGGACTGCAGCAGAGGAACAACAAGCCACCCAAGCTAACACAAAGGTTTCTAGGAGTACTTTCTAACGAAGGAAGATATTACTATACAAAAGTTTGGGGCAGTCGCAGGCAGTCTCTGTTGCGATGTGCATGTCTTTCGTCAGAGCTGGTAAGTTGATCAGTGGAAGTTTTAGCATGTCAGGCTCTGAAACTGCCTGCAGCGGTACTCAGTCTGATAGGGATGGACACGCAGAGGGGGTATACGCGTGGCTGGCGAGAAGAGGACAGGCGCAACGTACAAAGATTTCGCCATCTCGTCATCTCGCCCAGCAGGGGCCGTCAGGTTCGGCAGCGCTGCAACCCTTACCCTGCGCAGCGCTCGTGATGATGATGACGACGACGACGACGGACTTGACTGATGGTGAAGGTGAAGTCGCCGATGGGGGGCAGATCGAGACGGGGGCCGAGGTGGATTGCCCTACCTTCAACGAATGACGAGATCAGAAGGAAGGTCTCGCTGTATCGACGGGGCAATTCCAGGGCATGTTCGTGTTTGTCAGGTGGAGCAGTGGTTGTTGATCATGGTTCCACCAGAGAGAGGAGAGGTAGGCAGAGGCTTGATAATTTGGGCCCACGCATAGTGTTTCAAGTCGGTAGAGCAGGCCGAATTCGGCCTTCTATCATGTTAATTCTGGGCCACTCTCGTGTCGTGTCAATTCCTGATGATTTTAAATGTTATACACGCGATTGCTCCGTCGTCCGATGGCCATGATGATTTGCATGATGAATTTCCGGTGCCAAAAGGATACGGTGGCGTACACGCTGATCGATGGTCAGGCGTACACGCGTCTCACTCGCTGCACGTCCGTCCATCAGCGGAACAAGTAACCGGCCGGTAGTAGGTGGTTAAGCTAGTGCTAGTAGCTATTATGATGATATCTAGTAGCCGACCAAAACAGCGACGCCCAACAGCTAATATCATTTAAAGTTTCTGCAAAGAACTAGTAGAACAGGAGATGTTCATACATGGTCAGCAGTTGACGGGACATGGGAAACTTTCTATACTCGTTCCGAGGATGAAGAAGATGGAGCTAGAGCTGAAGCCGTACCAATCAGATAATGCAGGTCCCTGCTGCCACCTGTCTCATCCCGTACCAATCGGATAAAATAAAAAGTTCTAGAAAAGCACAGCACAATAACAAAATAACCATCTACTCTGAAGACGAACAGCCGCCGACGGGTGGGCCCATAGTTTCGCTATCCTTTTGCGTAGCTCCCACAAAACTCTCGCGGCCCGTCGTCCCCCCAGATCAACCAGCAAGTCTGGAAGCCAGCAGGGTGCGGGAGAAGCACCGCGAAGCCGAGATGGAGGCGGCGGCTCGCCTCCCCCTCCCCATCGTCTCCGCCCTCCTCCTCCTGCTAATCCTCTCGCCGGCGGCGACGGCGGCAGCGAGGGTGGCGCCGCCGCGCATGCAGCCGCTCGCCACGGCCGCGCTGCGCCGCCTCTACGACAACTCCAACTACGGCAAGCTGCAGCTCAACAACGGCCTCGCGCTCACACCGCAGATGGGGTAATCGCTCTGCTCTTCGCCCCCTTCCGCTGCTGCTCCCCGTACCCCGACTGCAGTTGCTGCTCTGCCTCGCGCTTCTGCTAGCGTCTTCGCCCTCCCCCTCTTCCGCGGGGTGATTAATCCGTTTCTCCCTGGCGAGTGCAGGTGGAACAGCTGGAATTTCTTCGCCTGCAACATCAACGAGACGGTCATCCGAGAGACAGGTTCCACCGCGGGCTACATCTCCTCATTTCTCGTTGTTAAATCCGCGATCCCGCTACTCTAGCTTGCAAAATTTTAGCCCAATTCGTAGTGTTTCCTTATTTGGTGCGCCGCCCACTGCTCAAAGCAGATTCAGGTAGGTGGAGGATTGATTACTGTTGGATAGACGCGTGGGATTAGTAAGGTTTACTGTTCAAGTGGCATGTTTGCAAGCAGCACCTAGTGTTTGCGTGTAATAGGGGCAAATGCCTTGTCCAAAGTGGAGTTTGCTCAGACGTGTAACTAAGTGATTATCCCCCTGTTATTGAACAGCTGATGCGCTGGTGTCGACGGGACTGGCTGAGTTGGGCTACAGCTATGTAAATATTGGTATACCACTTGGCTCAATTCAGCAGATTGTTGCCTCTAGGGACTTCTTTTTTTCAGAAAAAGTAATCTTACTCTTGTTGCTCCCTTCCTCAGATGATTGCTGGTCCTATGTGAAAAGAGGAAAGAAGGTAACGATCATTATTGCTGCTTTCAATCCATGGTTTTCTAAATTCTCTGTCAATTTGCATTTGGATACATGTGCAATAGGTACTTAGTGTGTAATGGTTGCAGATTTGGCTACATTATTTCTGCTGTGGAAAATTTGGGATGGGTCAATGCTCAAGCTCACTTATTTCATCAACAGTTTACCCCTACAGCCTCTAATAGGTCTTTCTTGTAACTGTAACTCGTAGGATCAATTGCTACCTGATCCAAAGACTTTCCCTTCAGGCATCAAAGCTCTTGCAGATTATGTGCACGGAAAAGGTTTAAAACTTGGTATATACTCAGATGCTGGGTAAGCGATCGTCTCAATTACAGATGTGCAAATTCCTGATTCTGTTTGCTTGTTAATTTAGCACCAACAACAATGATTCAAGTGATGGGAAAACATGACAATCCAAATCTTTCAGGAAATTTACTTGTCAAGTTCGACCTGGGTCGCTCTATCATGAAAATGATGATGCCGCACTCTTTGCTTCATGGGTATGACCAACAAACACTGACTAAACTACTGATGTATAAATAGTCACTGCACAATATCGATTTGAAGTGCTAATATCAACCTACCTATTTGTGCCTTGAGGATTCGAACTATGCTAAACTATATTTAAACTTGAAGCTATTGTACTAATATATGTACGGAAATTATTTTTGTTCAGGGTGTTGACTACCTGAAATATGACAACTGCTTCAATCTGGGAATAAAGCCTCAGAAAAGGTTAGAAGGCCAACATGTCTTCACTTAGTGTTGACCACAGTTTAGAACACATATGACCTTACCATGCTGTGCTAAAGTTTGTTTCATGGTGTCATATTCATAGATATCCTCCTATGCGAGATGCTCTTAATTCAACTGGGCGCCAAATATTCTACTCTTTGTGTGAGTGGTAGGCCTCATTCCTTTCGGTGGAAACTACAGTTACATGTCATGCTCAATTTCTAAGCTTGTTGAATTCAGATGTGTGTAATGTTCTATCGTGCTGTTCTATCTTAGGGGC
This sequence comes from Panicum hallii, assembly GCF_002211085.1. Taxonomy (NCBI): domain Eukaryota; kingdom Viridiplantae; phylum Streptophyta; class Magnoliopsida; order Poales; family Poaceae; genus Panicum; species Panicum hallii. The sequence goes on from NC_038043.1 coordinate 57,022,025, forward strand.
CAGGATGATCCAGCCTTGTGGGCTGGCAAAGTTGGAAATAGTTGGCGTACAACAGATGACATAACGGATACATGGAAAAGGTGACTCATGCTCTTTCCAGGAAAGAGAGAGAAAACATTAGCTATGTTGATGTGATCTCAAACTGACTGATTTATGTATCTGGTGAAAACAAGCATGACAGATATTGCTGATAAGAATAACAAGTGGGCATCATATGCTGGACCTGGTGGTTGGAATGGTAACTATGTTAATGAGGAGTACAAGCTGACCACAATTTTCCGTGCTTCAAACTATTTTAAAAGTGGGGGTCATATATTGTTGTTGAATCTCTGTTTTTCTCAGACCCAGATATGCTGGAGGTAGGGAATGGTGGCATGACCTTTGCTGAGTATCGCTCACATTTTAGCATCTGGGCTCTCATGAAGGTAAGCGATCATGAAGATTGGACCAATATTGTCGGTCACATTCAATTACTGCTTCAGTCATTAATGGGGTACTTGGGTAGAGGGGGTAAACTGAACAGTCTTGTAAAACTAAAAACTGTAATTTTTATTGCTCAAAATCTGAGTCTTTATATATCTGAGTGATGACTGATGCCTTGTGCAACCGCTCTCCTGAATCACTGTACATTTAAGGTAAACTTGCTTATTGCACCATGTTTTTAGTGATCAGGCCACAATATTAATAATATATCCGGATATTTTCTTCTGCTTGTGATATTAGTCATTTAACAAATGATTACAAATATAAAATAAATGCTATATGAGTATTTTAAAAAACTAGACCAGAGGGAGAAAAGCCTCTCCCCTGTGAATTTTCCCCCCGGCTGGCAGCACCTACTTAGGGCCAGCAGCGTCTGGGTGTATTTGATGGAGTGTGAGCCAATGAATAACTTCTTTTTGTGCAAGACCTGGGTTAGAATCCCGGCTGGTTGGCCCCACTACTGGATATCCAACCACCGCACCATCTGTGCATTTGCTAGTAAATGCTATAAAAGTTTATTGGTGTCAATTCTCCACTTCCTGATATTTCCTTCCAATTTGGAAAAGGCAATCTTCTAATGTGTTAGTTGCTAAGCTCCTTGTATTGTTATGCTTCAGGCCCCTCTATTAATTGGCTGTGATGTCAGAAATATGACTTCAGAAACGATGAAAATATTGAGCAACAAAGAAGTAATTCAAGTAAACCAAGGTATTATTCTGATCCTTTTTCAGAGAGAACATGTTATCCTGGATTGGCGTCTTATGCTATTAAGTAATTGATTACATTATTTTTTTTTGCATAAAATTTAACGACATATCGTATCTGGCACTACAGCAGAACAATTTGAGTTGATAATGTTCATTTAATTATGTAAACTGTTAAGTTTTTTTTTTGCATGTGTTCTATTTTCTGTAGATCCTCTTGGAGTTCAAGGAAGAAAAATTTTAGGAGAAGGACAATATGGATGCCACGAGGTAATTTGACTGTCTATTTCCAGCTTATAAGAGTCTATGTTTTAGCTATAGGGTCTGTCCTACGTTAGCACAATTTTGAATTTCAGTGCATCAGTATGTCAGACTCGAGTGTACCTCGTGGTTTGCAGGTGTGGGCTGGCCCCCTGTCTGGAAATCGGCTTGCTGTTGCTTTGTGGAACCGATGTTCGGAGACTGCTAATATTACAATGAAATTGCCAGCGGTAGGCCTTGATGGGTCAGCTGCCTATTCTGTTAGAGATCTGTGGAAGGTAAGGCAAATAGTTTCAATTGTTATTAGGTGACAAATTCAGTTCACCTCTTTACCTTGAAGCACACCGGGTCAAAGGAAATCAGTGTTCTCATCGGAATTTCCTTTTTCCCCCAGCATGAGACTCTATCAGAAAACATTGTTGGAACTTTTGGCGCTCAAGTTGACGTGCATGACACCAAGATGTACATTTTTTCTCCTGCCATCAGTGTCGCTTCAATTTGATTGGAACGGGTGAAGTCTGGATGGCAACATGTTTTATCCCAGTATATAATGGCAATAAAATCCATCTGTTTTCCCGTAATCTGTTCCACTCGTGCGGAAGTTTGATTCGTGCAGAAATGTTGCGATATTGTTTGCCTTATCTCTGGGGGAGTTCATACAAGTGGACCTTGCAAAGTTCACGCTCGAGTTAAGTTGATTGTTGTGGAGCCTTGCTGCCGATGCCATGCCGTTGCCGTTGGACGATGGTAGGCACTTGTCACAAGCTGTTGTGATCACATAATGTGTAATTATTTTGATTTAAAAATAGATGTACCATGCCTTCGCACTGCAACTGGTTGGGGGATGCAGTATTCAGGCTCCAATCAGCCAAAGACGCAACCGTGAGATAATTTCAATTAAAATGATCAGACGAGATGTGCTTGGCGTTGACATGGATACAGCTGCTGTGCACGATGACCTTGATCTTGCTGTCGAAGAAGCTGATGATTGCTTTTGTTTTTCCTCTGCTTGGTTTTGTTTGTGAATGAATGAAGTCCCCATTTTTCAGTGTTCACATGCCACATTCCTGAAGACTACTTGTAGCTATATCGATGCAATGTCTTTGTATTCTCTGACGCAGTTTCGATTGCTTCTGAGCATCCAAACTCCATTCGACATTGCTTTGAGTTTGAGATTTTCAGGTAGCACTGTAGGCTGTCTCTGAGCCATGGTGGTCGATGTCCAATGGAGACGTCCCATTCCATGTAGCACTGCGCCGTCGCCTCGACCGGCACCGGGTCAACTTGGTTGCGAGGTGCAGGGAGACCATGAAGAGGAACCCGGCTGGCACGCCGGAGCCAGCCTCGATGGCGTGAAGCCGCGGCAGAGCTTGGCCTCGGCGACTATGGCGAAGCTGCGGGAGGCGTGGAACGGCGTCGTTACCCTCCTCCTCCTCTCTCTCTCACCTGACCTGATTCCGTCCGGCGCGTGGCACCGGAAGCCTCAGCTTCCGCGGGCTCGCCGTCGACGGCGGCCGCCGGTCGCCGGCGAGGCAACAGGCCTGCGGACCGAGGTCAATAACGTTTTGCATATTAGCCCCTCGTTCGGATCGCGATTATTAATCGCGACCCGTTTTAGGGTTTTTTGTGAAAAGGCCGAATCCAGTTTTTGCACTTGTCCCCTAAATCGGATCGCGATCCCAATGAGGAGGTTTTATCATAAATTCTATCCTGAATGTTTTCAAAAAAGCCCCTAACTTGCTCCTGCGATCCTAGCGCTCATGGCTCCCCGCCGCTCCGTCCCCGTCCGGCGCCAGCCGCCTCGCCGTCGCGAATAGATATCCCCTCCACCGCACCGCTGGATTTCTCGCCACGGCGCTCCTCCTACGCGTTGCTGCTGCCCCCCGGCCACCGCTAGCCTTGCCTCCACGCATCCCACGATCCTCCACACCGAGTTCACGCCACCAGACGATTCCTCCGTCCCACAGCTCCTCCCCCGGGGACCGGAGGAGCGGCCTGTCTCCGGCCGAGAAGTAGCGTCAGCGCTGGCGGCCGGCGGTGGCGCGGGCTGGCGTCTAGTCCATAGCTCGGCATTGGCCAGAGACGGATGGCGCGGGCTGGCAGCGCGTGTTCCTCTTCTTCCTCATGCCAGCCAGCTCCTTCCTCTGTCAATTCCTGAGCTCGATGATCATGCCAAACGCCATCTTCTCCGCTTGCCATTTATTTCTGAACTTTCTGATTCAGATATTGGCTAGGATTTGGATTCCCTGGCGGTTTGGTGGAAGCTGAGAAATGCTATTTGTTTTCAGGGACAACGCATGAGCCAAGAATGATTCAATGGATACTCTGTTGCCGTAGATGGATTGTGTCAGGCAACTCTGAGTCTGAATGGCGTGTTCATTGCGTCAGTATCGTCAGTCAAGAGCAACCCAGAGCAGGTCGGCTTCTTTGGAAGCGGTTGAGCGACATCAGTTGATGCCGTCCAATGCGCATCTAACACGGTCCACACAAAACATTGGTGATTTAGCGCCTAAATCTCAGTCCCTCCAATTATCAGATGCTAAGCAGTGCCTTATTTGAATCAATCATTTCGCTAATGTAATGAGCAAGCCATCTGTATTTAGGCTTCAAGGAATCAGCTGCTGTCGCTCTGGGGGTTCTATCTGAATTTGCCTCTTCTCTGAACTATTCCCCTTTTGCATCGTTCGTTTGTTCCTCACAGATTGGAAGATGAGTATGCGGGTTTGTCTACCGTAAGAGATGGTGATATGATAAATTCCTGGACCCACCACGTACAGGATGCGGGGAAGCTGCGAGAAGACGTCGGGATCCAAGGGTGGTAGGGGAAGAGCCGAAGAGGTGGGTCGTCTCGCCGCCATCGGAGGATATTCTTGCCACCGCCGGCAGCCGCTGCCTTATAGGGCCGTGCCATGGCTCACGCCACCGGACTACCGGAGAGCTCGGCGCCGCGCAGTGTCCAGGCAGGGTAACGCGAGGAAGAGCTCGAGGAAGGCGGAAGAGCCTCGCTCCTCGCAGGCCGCAGCTACCCACATCGAATCGTGGCCGCGTATGTCCGATCCGACGACCCAGTCCACCCTGCACCCGGACGGCGAACGAGATACCGTCCACCCCGACGCCGTCCCGAGCTCCCACTCACGGCCGGCGAGCTGCCGCCTGTGCAGCTCCCACCCAGGTGCTGGTCCGTCGGATGTGCGCGCGCATCGGCGTGGAGCCGCGCGTACGTCCTGCGTCGTGCTCGCGCAGGAACTCGGCAGTGGGCAAGCAGGCCACCATTTTCCCACCCAAGCTTTGCGCTGCGCTGTCTTTGTCGACGCCTCATTTCGCCTCGCCCCCCGCTGAAGGCTACGCACCCTGCACGGCTCTGCAAGAAGCTCTGGCTCGAGAAGCAGATCGCCGGCCGATTTCAACCACCCGCCGCCCGCGCGGAGGCGAAGTGCACGCCAACACAGCCGGATCAGCCCGCAGCCAAAGGCGGCAATGGCTTCGGCCGTGAACTCCGTCGGCGTGGACGAGCCCGGTGGCCGGCCGGTGCACGACGAGCAAGGGTGCGAATGCGATCGACGTGCCACCTCGGTCGTTTGGTTACTTACGGGCACGGCACGGCTTACGGCAAGCTCCGCTTCTGAACACGCACGGCGACTGCGTACTAGATTGCAGTGCTGCTGCTGCTGCAGATCTCGCAAAAGTACGGCTGATATCCACAAGACTAGAGCCGCCGTCTACAACATCAGCATGCCACGATAAAGCCATGCACAGAAGCAAGAAAACACACAGAACACAAGGTACTGCACCTAAATGCCTTTTCTTCCATTTCTCTATTCTCAAAAGCTAAAAAGGAGAGAAATCCGCGTAGCAACAGTTCCTTTTTTTTAAAAAAAAGCATCTCCCACTTTTCCTATCAATTTATTTTTGGATTTTCTATGCTAAAGGCGACACTATGTTACACTACGCCTTCTAGGTGTTGCATACCTACAAGGAAACAAGAAAAGAAAAGAAAGGGGAAAAAAGAAAAGAGAAACAAGGAATATTATCGTTTTACACGGCACCGTGAAAGCGGAAACTAATTCACGCGATAAACTTTCCATTGGCCATTAGGCAAATATATAGGAGATGGTACAACCGAGGGAGAGATTGCAGGAGAGAGATATCAGGGATTTGATCTAATCCTGGTCATACATGCCTAAATAACAAACTTGCCAAAGGAGGAGGAGGCGACACGCGCGCACCGCGGACGTCCGTGCGCGTGGGACGCGCCCGTCCGTTGCATGACTGCTGCCCCGCTCCCAGGGTATATGTCTAACACACCGCACTGCTTCCACGACGGTCAATAGCATCAACTTGGTGTGCAACCGGACGAAAATCCTGCTGGGCCACCTATCCGACATACTGCTGTAACTCCTCCAGCTTCCCCTCTTCACTTTCTACGGCTACGATTAGCTTGTTGGATCATATCTATGTCTTGTCAGTCTCAGCGGCAGCCAGCTTGGAGCGGGGGGAAATCAGCTTCATCTTTCAGTTGGTACACCTTTTGTGACCTGCACGTTTTCATTCAAAACATTATGAGATTTTCTTACCCCACATCACTTGTACAATAACAAAACTGCAGAAGCATAATAATGTAAGAAAATTATTGTCTATGAGAAATGGCTACCTACCTGCTTTCGGTTTCAACAGTGTCAGTGTTCAGCACCGTTGGCGTTGGGGCAGGGGCTTCATCAGCAGGTCCCTCGGTGGCGGGGACAGGCACTTCTTCAATTCTCTTTCTAGAGGGGAGAGCTGGGAATGCTTCCTCGAAACGAGCCGAGACGAGTCCCAACGAGAAAGGCCCGAACGATCCAAACTCGAGATTCTCTTCGGCTGTGGCGGGTGAGGAGGTCTGACAGCTATTCAATACCGAGGGATTTCCTTGACCATTGTGAGGAAGTACCATCCCTAACGATGATGGTGGCCTTGTCTGTCTGCCATTCTCAATAACATTTCCTACTGCCTGTTTGGTTCCACCGTCTGTTGCTACGTGCTCCTTGAGATCAACTAAATCTCCACTTGGAACTGGGATCTTGCTTGAATAACCATTCTGTTGCGAACTGGTCTGCATCTTGGGCGATTGATTTTGAGCTGTGGCGTGCTCAGTTTGTGAACTTGAATATCCTTGCTCAGCTGAGTAGTACTGACGACCAGGTACCCTCTGTCTTTGCTTTCTTTCTCGCATGATATCTCTTTCAAATGACATGCGATCCTGGTACGAATAGTAATTCTGGAAATGAAAACATGAATGACGATCAAATGAATAACCACTTGAAGGTTTTATGGATAAATGTACTGACACATGCTTCCTGGTTTATACTGAAACGTACTGTGCTTGTAGCCGACCAAAATTTTAACTAGAGATTTGGTAGTGAAGCTAATCAAAACTTAACTTACAAGTCCGGCAATCTCTGCCGGGTTTATGTTTCAAAAAAAAATCAAAACTTAACTGAAACCTTCTATGTATCTGACAAGAATTATTTATCCTTGGAAGGAAAGAAGGGGTGATATAGATCATAGTGGACAGTTGGTGCATAATACATAAAGCAAGAACTGAGTGAATCTACTGAAAGCAAAATATACAGTACAAACAAATAAGATAGCATGCTAAGGGTTCTTACCACTTTGGGAATATATGTGCCAGTTCCCCGCGACTTAGGAGAGACACAAAACCAAGAAGCAGGATAGTTATCTGAATTAGTCGAAGGAGATGAAGACAATGTGGATCCGTTGGAGAACAATGGCAAACTCTTGAGCCAAACCACATCCACTTGGGCCTCGGCATGTGGTTGCTGAGAATCATCTCTTGTGCTATGAAAGCAATAAACTGGAGATAATTCCCTTCTCTCGCTGTCAATAGACGAAGCTAATGATAGGCCATTGCTAGCATTTGACCTTGACTTGAAGGTCATTGTCGGAATCTTGAAAGAATCCTCATCTAGCAACCCAGCTAAACAAGCTTCTTCAACAGCCGGTAGGAGTTCGTCAAACGAGGACTCCAGGTGGTACTGAACTTTGCGAAGGCATCCCAAGTGCAAATCCAGATCGCCTGAGAGATCCAGCATATTTGATAGCAAGAAGGGTGGAAGTGTAGTATTATCTGCATGGAGAGCAGTCCAATCTGACTCATTAACAGGACAAGTACTGGAAAAATCCAAGATATTTGTACAAGTAGAGTTAGTCAATATATGCAATGGATGGTTTGCGTAAATCTGTTGTGGCATATGCAATCTACTGATGAGGTGTAAATCTGGCCCTGTTGCATAATTCTCGAAGCACTCTTTAATGTTGCCATTACCATTCTCGCAAGGAAGGGACAACTGGCTGCTCAAACTCGCAAAATATGATGAATTTGCAGTGAAATCAGATGCATATTCTATGAACCAGATTTTGTTCCAAGGAAGATCCTGCACAAGACATGGCAGACATCTACCTGAATTCTTATGCGCATCTGTCAAACTCAAGTCCTTGTCACTTCTGTTTTCAGCATCATTCATGCAAGAAGTTTTCAACCTCGAGCCATCATCACTAAGCGTATTTTCAGGACCAAGCAAGGATTGGAATGAACTATTGCCAATATCAGGTCTTTCTCCCTTTCCATGTCTCTTCAGTGTGTTTGCAAAAAATTCATAAATTTCATTGCAAATAAACTCTGGAGATAACATGAGAATTTGACCAAGCTTTTGTGCTCCAAATGAGAAAGCACTCCGTATGCGATAAAAGTTTGCTGCAGAAAATTAGCATACGTCAATAACACTAATCATAAAAACCCTCCATTAAAAGGACTTCTTATACGCATACAGAAAAAATGTGATAAACATCCCCTATTCAGTTATATGATACACGACCACGTGCTACATGACTAAACACAAACAATTCTTTTGAGAGAAAATGGAATATACACAACACACACACACACACAACACAACACAACACACACACACACGCACACACAAAAAAAACTGTAAGCAATAGTGAGGCGACACAGTAGACGGTACAGAATAAAACGCTTTATTCTAACCTTTGCTGACACTTCTGCCAAGATTATTGTTGCCCTTGAGTGGATCAATTATGTTCAAAAACTTCTGCCGAAATTGCGTGTCACATCCACCAGACTCATTTGGAACAACAACAAGTCGATCCAGAAAGCCTTGAACGAACTCCTTGTCAAGCAATAATTCGTCTTGTCCTGCTGTAGGCTCAACTGCGAGTCGCATATTTTAATAATTAGACCAAAGATCATGACATGGCGATTCCTTAACAAGATAAAATAATACAAGAGCACAACTCACCAGTTAAGTTTGGCAATAGCGACAAATCAACAGGACCATTTAAGCTAATTCCATACTTGTCCCAGTCAAACTTGCTAAAATATTCTAAAAACCTATAAAAGGCCTATCAAATAAAGCAGGTAAAATGCAAAATATTTAGTTCACATATTGCATAAAGCAGCTTGTAAGAAGTCAAAATGAAGCTCGGGCTTGTAAAATTTACCTCCAGAGGACCATGCAGAGATTTGTGGAACATGTTGAATATGTAAAGAACAAGTGTTTCCAATGCATAAGTCGATATAAGTCCATGATGAGCTCCTAATATGCGGCTTTCATGGTAACACCAAGCCTTGATTAACATAATGCTCCTTTTGAACAAATGGTTTTTTCCAACCTGACGGTCAACCTGAAGCATAACATTAACTAGTTCAATCTCTAGTGTTTTTCAAACTGAAAAAAATTAAATTGCAGCAAACAATATTAGCTTGCATTTGCTTACCAGTTCAAGAAAACAGAATGTGGATACACCGCCAATCTGGTTGAAAGAGACATCCACAACAATATTCTCAATAACACATTTCATGAGCTTGACCTGGTTGAACAACAAAAATCAAAGTTACTGTGGGTTGTAAAAAAATATGCCTCAACTTTATCTCCAATAAAAAAATAATGTGTCTCAACTACTTTGATAATAAGTGGGTTAAACATATAATGCAGAAGTAGGAATATAACCTCAGCGTTGATGAAGTGCAAGCCTGTTAATTTGAACTCGGCGTCACAGTTCTCCTGCTCTGACTCGAGTACAGCACGGACATCATTAATGAATGTACTGTTTAACCATGTGTTCCCCAGTACAGTTATATCAACATCGCCATCGGGGAGATAAGTCCTCAGCGGGACTGATCCAAATGCAAAGACCTGCATTATGATAATACAAAAGTAGCATTATTTCAGAACATGTGCTATGGTCAAAAGAAAGGAGAAAATGTGCTGCACACAAACAGCAAATCAACTAAGAAAAATGCTACATGCACTCCAACCGGACAGTTAGAACATGTCATCCGTATATTAACTATAAACAAGAATTGTATCAAAACTAAACAAAGAAGAATTATACAGTTGAGGAGCCATGCTCCCCTACACACACTCGATGCCAACTAGATGTTGATATGGCACAATGGTGTCGAGACAGTTTCCTATGCCTTATCGGTTCAGGCACACGTGATGAACTGCCCAGGAATGCAGTGAAAAGCGTCACAGCTCACCTAGCCATGCACGTCGATTGTGAACACGAGGAACAAGCTCAGACATGATCACAACTTGGAGTTTTAATTTTTTGGGGGCGGTCAAAGGTTTGACTGCCCCCCTCCCTCCCCCACACCCCACTCTGGAAACACTTGCCCGCTCGCACGACGCCCATGGACGGATCGTGCGGTCGTGCCTTTTATCTGAAGACACGGAGAAGGCTGCTACAGCCCATGCAATAGGGGACCCAGTCCACGACAGCAAGGCAGAAAGGCTTCTAATCGTTCCTAGAAACGTTGTAATCGCCTGCTTAACAAAACCTGTATTTGCGCTATAGCAAACAGGGTAAAAGCAAAAGCAACAGATATGACCCAATTACCCAACTATAAGACGACAGGAAGATCCTTAAAAAACCAGATAAGAAAATACTAGCCACATGATGTTACTTGGTGACACAACTGAGACTGACAACTGAATGATTATATTAGTAAAAAAGTTGACATTATAAAAAGACCATGGTTGGTATGGAATGAGGATTAATAAACAGGTTAGCAGCCCTAATCCCAATCGCACGGACAGACTAGCTCTAATCCTAATCCTAGTGGCCAGATGTCAGGTGGGAAAGCTACAGGAGCACAGCAAGCAACTGTGGAGCAGTACGCTACACGGCGACTGTAACTAGCAGAGGCACGCATGACGTGGCCATGGACGGATGCGCGTCGTGCCTTTTTTTTTCTATAAAGACACGGAGATAACTACGGACTACACACTACAGTGACTACACTCCACGTCAGACAGCAAATCGACCGCTTAAGAATAAGAACACGGGGAAAAAGCAGTACGACATGTCCACGTCAGACAGCAAATCAACCGCCTAAGAATAAGAACACGGGTAAACAACAGTACGACATCTCAAAAAAAAAGTAGTACGAGAAAATTACTTGCGACGTGATGTGACAACTGATAGTCAAGATGGAAACAGTAAAATAAGACCATTCAGGATAAGCATAATAAAAAAGATTACCCCTAATCTAATAAACACATAGTATCATCGTCCACCGCCTAGGCCCCCACAGGTCCCAGGCGAAAGCGACCGGCGCAGAGCAAGCGCACCCGTGCAGTAGGCGGCGATTGCGAATCCGGGTAAGCAGCGGCAGGCATGGCTTCCGGGAATGGAAGAAGAAGCTGCACTGCCGCACGACACGGAACGGGAAACTAAACCCCCTTTCTCCCAAAGCTGAACGGCGACGCGGCCGCGCGAACCCCGAGGCGCGGCAGCCGGGCAGGGGCTAAGCGAAGAACAGGCGCCCCGAGAGGCTAGCGCACGTGCGTGAGGTTCCGTGGGGGAGGGAGGGACGCGCACCTCGCAGCCGACGGAGGAGCCGACGAGGCGCTTGAGGTAGCCGATGACGTCCTGGCGGCGCCGCTCCGCCTCCTGGGTGGGGTGCACGCGCAGCACCACCTCGCCGGCCGCCGCCTCCGCCGCGCGCATCGCGTCCCCCCGGATCATCGACGGCGGCGGCGCCCTCCTCGCCATCACCGCCGCCAGCGTCTCCCTCTCCCCGCCCCCGCCGCCGTTGCCGCTCGAGCCAACGACGCCGGTAGCACCACCGCCACCCCTCCCCCACGGGAACCCCCGCCCGCCATCGGCGCCAGGCACGAACCACCCGCCGTTTCCCCTACCGCCGCCGTAGTACGCCATTGGAACTCGGAGAAGGAGCGGGCGCGGCCGCGGTGGAATCCGGGAGGAATCGAATCCGAAGGAAAGCGCTGCGGAATCGGAGGGGTTTTGCCCTTCCGCGGCAGGAAAAGATTTCTCGGGATTTTTTTTGACGAAATTTCCCCCCTATTCCTCTGGGGCCGGGCCTGGTCTGGTCTGGTCTGGAGTAGGTGCCCGGTGCCTGGGTCGTTCGGTTGCGGCTGCGTCTCTGATCTGTTTGTCCGAGGTCAGAATAGCCTTGTGGGGCACCCGCCTGCCCCTGCTTATATAGGCGACCTCACCACCTGTCTGTGCCTGCTGTGGCTTCATTTATCTCAAACGATCTGTTGACAAAGGAATGATGTGGATGGCTGCCAAAACAGGGGCTCGGGGTTGGGCTCATGTATGGTGGTATTTTTTTTGATACGGTAAATGTGTTTCTATGGTTGGTGTAAATCATGTGTCATGAGATGGAGCAATGGCTGTGGCACCAAAATGGCACGGTAGATGATCAGTTCCACTGCACCAAAGATCTTTCAAGAATAAGAGAATTCTGCTACTTATGCTGTGCCAATGACTTGATAGAAAATGTTGCGGCTGCTCTCCACTCTGTCCGGTATCTAGATGCGATCCTAACAAACCGATGTGTGACGTAACGTCAATATGCACGGCGTTAATATGACATCAGAATTGGATCGAGCGAGCACGACAATGTTAGTAGTTGACCGGTAGTGGAGATTCGGTGGAGCAGATGCTCGTGGTGTAGCTGGATCGCCTTTCTGTCGGGTATCAACGGCTATGCTGATATGGCAAGAGCGTGGATATGTTGCAATTGATAAGCATATCCAAGTGTAAGTATTTTTTATCTTTGACAAGTGGCACATAGTTGGATTTACACATTTACGGTTGAATGTATTAGCTCCTTGAAATTACTCCGTACTCATGCATGATAGAAAATTCCATGAGCAGCAGAGCAACATAAACCGACCCACCCAATAATGTGCACACAATTATCTTCTGTGTGGCATGGCACAAAGATGCTGTATACCCTAGGCATGGTATTTTTCCTTTTCTTTATATATTCTCCATATATTGTTGTTTCTCATCAGATAATAAAATTTGGAAAACTCGTCAAGATCTTGGTAAAAGCGTCAAATATTCAATTCGTGACAAATTAGAAACGGAGTGCTGAAATCTAGGCATAACATCGCTGCAGTTTGTACTGCTGCTAATCATGCGTCGAGCTTCTCCATCGTACCGTACCATCAGGTGAAGCCGTCCCTGAAAATCCTCTTAGCAGCTATTGATGACTACTAACTTACGGTGCATAGTAGGCAGGGCATTGATCTAGAGCTAGCCTTGGCATTCAAACCCGAGTAATTAAAGAATGGCAAAACAGCAGGTAAAAAATGAATAGTGAGAGAAACTGAGGCTGAGAAACGGGGTTGCATTGCGCAGCACTTTTGTTCCGGCGTCCATCCATGATCTCGGATGGGAGAAAAAATTGGGTGGCAGTTGCTGAAGAAGATAAACTGGAAAAACGGACTCACTGCCATAATAATAGCACAGAGATATCCATCTTCTAAAACAAGTACGGAATCTCATTTATTCCCTGCTATTATTATATCATGAGCAAATCCACATCCAAGGTATGTATATTAATAATTTTCTTCTGTGTATGGAGTTGCGAATGCATGTTTTACCGGTTGAACAAAAAAGAAAAAGAAGAGGGGTATGGAGTGTCCCAGTGAGCCACCGTCCGGTGCCAAGAGGCTAAGCTAGCCTTGGGAGTTGGGACGTCAGAGATCTCGAAAGCATGCTCCCCATGAGCATTTCATATTTTTATTGTGCCGTCGACATCTCTCTCCAAAAAGTCAGACTGACAGGTCAGCACCCGCGGGCCCGCTTCGGCTCGTGGGCCGGTGACCCCGGAACAGCATCGCAGTCGCAGGCAGTACGAAGTGCCCTCAGGCCGCCACGTGCCCTCGGCTTCAGCCGTAACATGAAACGGTGTGTGTTCTTTGCAAGTATACTTTGTTTCTTTTTGCGAGTATACTTTGTTGTAGGGCAATATATTGTTTCCGCAAAAAAAAAAGTAGGGCAAGATATTAAGCAAATGTTTCTCTCAGGTAATATCATACGCTGACATTAGCGGTTTGTTTTCCTCGCAATTATTAGCGGTTTGTTTCTTAGTGAATTTTTGTCAGAAGAGGACAGTGACGCGTGTGGAGAGCGAGGGTACGTAGCTAGGACTTCAACATTTTGGCTAGTAGTGTGCTCAGTAACAAATTCTAATTTGAGAAACAGTGACCAGGATTTTCGTGGCCTGGCAACTTTACAGCGTAATCTCACAACAAGCTACTAACACAAAGCACATCCAATCAACTCTAGCTTTATTTAGCTTTGAGCTATAGGCAAGTAACACCTTTTGTTGGGCCTTAAGAATGAAAGAGAGGGGAAATGTACACGCTACATACATACTATCCATAGTAATATAATCACGACAAGAACTTTAAGAAAAAGGACACTTGAGTCTTGCATTGATCGCTTGCTATCGTTTTTATTTTATTTTTTGTTCTTTTGGTTTCTTGGTTTTTAGGCAGCATAAAGTTATTTGTTAGCCTCGTCAGAGCTGATATGGAATAATCCCGTGTAAATTTGTTTTTATATAAAAAGTATCCCGTGTAAAGCTTGTGCTGGAGCTATCTTGCTATTTCAGAGTTGAGAGAGAAGCTGCATGCTGGTAGAGAATGCCATGCATGTGGTAGGGCCATGCAGGAGTGCAGGACCCACGGGATGGATCAGACGTGCAGCTTTAATTTCCATGCATGCATGCATGGTTCTGGACTTCACCTACAAGTATGCCTGTACTTTCTGTTGCGCAAGTACGTGCGTGCCCTTTTTGTGATCCCTAGCTTCTGCACCACTTCTGATGGCGCCAAAAACATCATCGATCCGTCCCAAATTGAGCATGCATGCATGGGCCCACAGTACGTACGTCTCAGAAAAGTCACAGAGAGATCGATCGAGAGCAATGGATAGTGACAGCAACTGGGTATCCTCGTTGTGGAGGTCAGCAGGGAGAAAGAGAAATGTCCTGTACTTTTTGTCAGATCGTGACAATGGACCTTCACTTTATCTGGCGGCAGTGTCCGGACGGCTCTTCCGTTGCACTACGACTTCAATTTTGCCCCGGAGCAGGAGGCAAACACACATGGTAGCGGCTGCGCTATCAGCGCATGCCTCTGATGCCTGTCGCAGCCCATATCTCATGCTTTCTTGATATCCAAATAATTTTATTTGCATCCAAATTTATGCCATCTCCAGGCATATAGGCTTATTCCATCCATTTTTTTTTGCATAAACAAGTTTATGAGAAGTGCGTATGTGTTTTCACAGAGACAGAGACACATACTGTCACACACTACTATCTATTGATTAACTAGACTGATTATGATTAGCTAGCAGGAGGCCGTGAGTAGTGGGTCGGTCTCACCACTAAAAACCGATTCGTAGGGACGCTCCATTTTTTTTGGAGTGGTTCAAAGGATAACCCGCTCCTACAAATGAAGCAGAGTTACTATGACAATTCACCCGCCCCTGGAAATATATTTTTAGGGGCAAATGCATTTTTTTATTTTTCCATATACCTGAGACAGACAATCAGTCGCTTTCGACGTCCAGAAGGCGTATTTGCTGGGTGTCGCTTTCCTGCCGCGCGCTCATGGGGCAAGGCCCCTCCGAGCAGTGGGGAGGAATAATAACAGTCGCTTTCCGAATCTGACACCGACAGTGTACACAAGCATTTGGAAAAGATAAGAGAAAAGTTACACTACAGCACCTCCGATAAATCCGAGTCCATCATTAAACATAGGCTATAGCCCTTCACGCCATTCATTCTTACGCTGTCCTAGCTAGCAAGTTGTTTATTATTTGCGACACTAAACATTTGCAATATCACCTAAAATAAACTACTACCTCTGTTCCAAATTACAATTCATTTTGACTTTTCTAAATATAGACTAGATACGTAACAAAAACTATGCATCTAATAAAACCAAAATAAATAGTAATTTAGGACGGAGGGAGTACTAGCTTATTCTATCTTTCACACTCCAAAGCACTGAAGAATATGTAAGCATAAATAAATATGTAGGCCTGGTGTATAGTACATATAGTAGTGGTTCAAATATATATGTACATAGTGTGGCACATTGTGAGAGATGTACAAAGTGGTTATGATGTAGATTTTGCTCAGCTGATCTGTTCAATGTGTGTTGGGAGACGGAGCAATCAACTTTGCACAAAAACAGCAGTGTTGATACATTGATCCCGCAAAGATCTTGCCAAAGCAAGAAAAGTTCTGATGTAGGGGGTATTATGGAGTTTCTTAGGCCTATAAAAAATAGTTACATGACATACTGCCAGTTCAATAGGTATATACATTATGAGACAATTACTTATACAGATTATACGAACATTATTAGCATTCCCAAATTGGATGGAGAGAATGAGCGAGAGATTGCGACAAACTTTAGCAGCTACTTCCTCCGTCCCATAAAGACCGTTCGTTTAGCGTTCAAATTTTGTCTCACAAAAAGCATTCTTTTATATTGTAGTAAAATTTATCTAATTAAAGCAATATCGAATACGAAGAAATAATTGCATAGAGAAGGGTAGGGAGCCAATCAAATGCTTAAGTAAATGTTACTTTTTTTGTTCCAATACATTTGCATTTATTAGGATCTAGGGAATCAAATAAATAGCGCGGTTTTCATCACAACTGCTATAGTTAATTAAAGGTAACATGGTTATTTTTCAGTACTAGTAATATGTCTGAAATTTTCTAAACGAAGTGTTTGTATTAGCTAGCAAAAGGATCGGTGTGGCGCTTATTGTGGGAATCATACAACCTTCACGTCTAGAAAAACAGAGGTCCGTGCATTGCAACAATGCCACGGAAACCCATATAAAGAGTGGATACTAGAGCATACATACACGAATTTTTCTATTAAAGAAATAAAAATCACGACTCCTCCTCCTTTACCCGTAGTGATTTTTTTTATAAAAAAAGAAAGCAGAGTTGGAGAAGGGCGTTGTTCAGCACTTCTGTTCCGGTGTGTATGAACCCGGGAAAAATGGACGGCCGGTACTGAAGACAAGATAGAAACGGACGGGGTGCACAGGTCACCTCATCCAAGGGCTGCCACAATATCACAAATGTCATCTATATATATATATATATATATCACGAGAGAATCTGGGGATACATTAATTCATTAATAAAAGATATGGCAGCATCTGCTGGATTATTTAAAATAAAATAAAATGTGGCCTAATTTAACATATATGATAAAATAAAACTTAGCATCTGTTGGATTATATATTGTCGCCTATGGCTATATACGTGGGCGCCTGCAGCATGTCGCCTAGCAGGTTTTTATATGTTAAGTTATACGCTAATAAGTCATCTATAGGAGATAGGGCATTAACATGTAACGTGTACTGTAAAATAATATTTTTTGCATTTGCTGAATAGGATTGGAGTGTATTTCGAGGATTTTTTTTTTGCTATGAAAAAGAACTCACCTTTCAAATGGACATTCATTTTGTTTATTATCTACTGTTATTTCTTGAGAGCTCATTGTTGTCAAAGTTACAGCGGTAATCTCTAATCGTAGTACTACAATATTTCTCTGAATTTTGGCATGCTTTAGACAACCTCTCTGCACCTCCTCTCCCTGACTCCTCTGTGCATGGGCGTTGGATCCTTTTCTCTTCTGTTGCAGCCGAGCCGAGCACCACCGTCGTGAGGTTCCGCAACTGCCGCTACTCCGGCCGCGAGACCACTTGGGTAGGATATGCTCACCCCTAGCTCCATTCTGTCTACGCTGCTGCTGAGTGCTGA
Source organism: Panicum hallii (assembly GCF_002211085.1). NCBI lineage: Eukaryota > Viridiplantae > Streptophyta > Magnoliopsida > Poales > Poaceae > Panicum > Panicum hallii. The sequence goes on from NC_038043.1 coordinate 57,039,620, forward strand.
ATATGAGCGATACTGCCCTCGGCTGGAGAGCAAAGTAGAATGTGAGAGGCTGATCGCTACAAATTCAGAGCCCGTTTGGTGGGAGCCGCACCAAACGCTTGTACCAGTGGAGCGCTTCTGCTGCCCTGGTTGGGAGAGCCGGAGCCCTTTTGCACGGCGTACATACGGAGCCACAAAACGTAGCTCCGCCTGCTCCAGCTCCGCCCTTGCGTGGAGTGCTCCCAAACGGGACCTCAATCTGTCTTGAGCCATTTCTTCGCGAATCCGGCTAGCATTCATGTACTCTGCAAACCTAGCTCCTCTCTTTGCCAGCGCTTGGCCAAACCTCCACGTGCTGCCAAAGAGGTTACAGAAATTTTGGCAAGTGGTAGTGCAAAATAAGGGAGCGAAAAGAATCTTTGAGTGCTCTCTTTCGATTCTAAACTTGCCTTTTGTTGTGCATTTCTCATTTACATTTAGTATTCGCTAGCTAAAATGTGTGCAAGACATTTCTCTTCAGCTACTGCTGAAACAACACACATTTCACACGTAATCGTCATCAAAAGATATCACTAAAAATTAGCATAGCAACACGAAATGTACACATTCTCAAAAGTGTAACCCATGATTGTTAGGTCTACAACAAAGCTAAAAACAGCTGGAGAAAAAGAAAATCTGCAAATCCAATCACTCGGTGCCCACTCAACCCCCTGTCCCCCTAACTTGAAACAACCATAACACACAGAAGATGAACCCAAAACAAACATATCAATGTTTCTACAGAATCAGCCACCCCGACAACATCAATTCACAACCGAACAATGTTAACTAGATATAACAAATTGAATAAAAAATAAGCCTACCGCAAAGGAGGAAGCAGTTCAAGGATGTCAGACTATGAACAAAAGAACTCTAAATGAAACGAAGGCATGTTGGAAGGCCGATGTATAGTATAACTAGAAGGTGCTATTGCTTTCACCTGCAGATATAGAGCTGCCCTCCGACTTCACCACAACCTCTGCCTCTGACTTCACAGCCACTGAACCTTTGCCAATGTCTAGCCCCTGGAGCCGCCCAAGAGAATCTTGCTGCATCATATCCGAGAGGGAATTGGGGTGGGACAGCATTTGGTGGCTCGGGACATTGGGAGGAGGCTGTTGGAAATGAGGCGGCAGCTGAATATTTCCGTGGTGTTGAACTGCATGTTGCTCTGAGAGCTGGAAGAATGAAGGGCTGTACGTGACATGCTGCATTCCCATATTATATGGTTCGTTGGACTTCGACATCTCACCCGTTGCTATCTTAAGCCTCTCAACTTCCTGCTTCAGTGCGTCGTTTAGAGCTGCAAAGGTATGTATTTCCGTCAGTAAATAACACAAAGTCATCTCAGAATCACTGCAATGGTTGCAGATTTTTACAGATTGTTCAAGCGCTATCCAGCTAACCATTTGTGAAATGACATGAAATGGTATAGCTTCTGAAACAATGCTTCTGTTTTTGCAAAGTCTATGGTCCGCACTAGAACGCTTAACAAAAAGAACTTCTATCCCTTTGCTAAGTTATCTGATCTGCCTAATATGAAGCTAGGCTGCAACAATGAGACACCCTCCCACACGAAGTTATTGTGAAAAAGTTAAAGACTCACCATCACGCAATTGAGCCTGCTGCTCCATGGCCTGCAACCTTATCTTGAGCTCTGCATTTTCCGCAGAAAGTCCAGTTGTGTCTCTCTGCCCAGTAAAACACAATAGTGTGATATCAAGAAATTTAATACAAAAGAAATGGACATAATAAATTGCTAGTCCTGCTCTGAGATTCAGAGAACAGAAACAGTCCAGTAAAATATACTGGAAAAATACTGAATCAAAATTTAAAGTTGCAGCATAAGATTAACCAAGTAACAAGGTGCCTATTGAACAAGAATGGGTCAATCTTTCATAAAAAAAAAGAACGGGATCAATGGGGATAGTATAGTTGCCAAAATCACAGTGCTGGTCAACAGATACTCAAAATTTTTTACTGTCACATACTGAGTATCATCACTCAAATCTTCAATGCTTGAGAAAACCATATAAAACAACCCCAACTAATATTTTTCCCTTATCACTGCATGTGTCATTACTCAACACACACCATAACCACATAAATTATCCTACCATGTATTAGAGTTCTCAGGCATGTGCATCAGTTCAAGGAAAATCTTATTCTGACTGGTGATTTGTAAAGCAATTGGAATTTGGCTCATACAGGTTACAAGTATGGACTATGGTGTGTAGCTGGTTGCACAGTACAGATAAAAATAAAATGTCATTATACACTGAAAACAAATGAAGTGAACACAGTACGACAGTGCATGAGACAAACAGAAGAATGCAACGTACCTGGAATAGCGTCAGCTGTGCTGAAAGAGTAGTAGCCTCTGTCTGAAGAGTTTGAACCTTCCGTTCTAATTCTGTTATATATCGAGCCTTTCTTTCCTTTGACCGAGCTGCAGATTGTCTGTTTGCTATGATTCTGCACCAAACCAAGCTCAGGAACTCAATAGACACTCTTGAAATACAGGCAGCTAATACAGCAAGCTGGTTAAGATGATTTGGGTAAAATAATAAAGTTCAAACAGTTGACTTGGGCAGTTGACTTGGGCAGATGATGCAGTGAAAAAAAATATTAGGATGATTTAGGTCAGAACATAATAATTAATAAAGTTCAACTAGTGGACTCAGACAGACTAATATGGTAAGGTAATTTATGTTCAAACCATTGACGTGGACAGATGAAAGTTAACTTGCTAATTCGACTGTGATTTGTATGAATACAAAAATCAGTCGGCCTACGCTCCAGTTACTTAACAGAATCTTCTCCTTGCACATTCTTCTGCCTGTAATTCTAAATTTCAAGGTAAAACTGCACAAAAAAAAAAATTCAGAGCAACTGCAGCTCTAGGAAATGAACCAAAAGATGGTTGTTCCACAGCAGCAAGCCAAACATTAGTAAATTCCAATAAAAACGTAATAACTTCAACAAGTTTAAAGGCACACATGCTGAAAAGAAATTCAATCAAAACTCAATTGAAGTTTGGCTGCAAATGTTAGCAGCTGAGGTGTACCTAGTGATTTAAGCTAAAGTAGCTGTCATTTGATGATGTTTCATAATGCAAATGGATATCTATGTTATCATTGTTATTTAGCACTATTACAATTAAAATCACCTGACATTACATAAGCATATCATTGAGGAAACATTATGAAATCAATGCATGGCTGCAACCAGGGGCAATTGCACCAGCCACCACAAGTGTAACCCTAAATTATAAATCCAGATATTACAAAGCTTCCTTGTAGCAAAGTTTTGGGGAAATACTAATGTGCAATGTAGTTAACTGAAACAGGAGAACAATTAAGCTCATGATTTTTTAAAAATTATATAAGACATAGCAAATTCACCCCAACTTCATTTAACATCTCGGAGGGTCTTAGGCATGAAACATGAAATAATAGAAATACCTCACCAGCAGGGAGCAACACCATAACAAACTGTGTTCTTATTTAATAAGTAACAATTTTCCACCATTTCCCACCTCTCTCTAATTTAAGAATTTATTCAACAGCTAACAACATAAAATAGCCTTCAGGGCTGAGATAGCAATATACCTAATAAAATACATTGATACTAACAACGTTTATGCGAGAACAATTGTCTTATGATATCTTCCTTGTATCAAGGATTACCAATACAGAAGTGTACCATTGATAAATATTACCAAAGTCAGCGTGGAGAGCAAACATGGTAAACAATTGCACGAATCATCACAAGTAAAACACTATATCATAAATATAGGAATCCTATAGCTTGGCCCTAGTGCAAATTTGAGAAGCAATATCTAACCATCACCGATGTAAATTAATATACACCAAAGAGGGAAACTGATACCAATTTACAAGTACGCCACACTAATTTCTTTAACATGTTTGGAGGACCTTAAAATAACATGAAGTTCAGTGTGGAAAGAAGGTTGTAAAGAAAATCAATGTTGTATCCCGCTTCCTTTTGACCTCCACCATCTGTTTATTTAAGAATAAACTACCGAAGCAGCTTTGTGGACCAAGACACTAACCAACCAAACAAAAAGTGACATTGGAGGACCTACGGTGTGTCCAGTAGAGAGAAAATGCCATAAAATCAATTCAAATCAGTTATATCCCGCCTCTCTTGACCTCCACCTTCTGCCTATTTAAGACTAAACGACACGAGGTACCTTTACAGACCAAGCGCTAGCCAACAAAGCAAAAAATGGCATTTCAATACTCTTATGGGTGCTTGCTTTCACTTGGAAAGAAACCTGGGTAAGCGACAATGGTAACATAGTTATATCCGATTCAGTTACTCAGCTTACTGCAGCCCTATCCTATAAGGGCAGCTCCAGTCCTCAATCCGACCGATGCAGCCACGGCAGACGAACCAAACTTTGATTCGATAGCTCCAGCATCGATTCGTGGGACCTGCGTATTTATCTGCCCACCAATCCCGTTGCCCGGCCGCTTGGCTCTCCTGTACGCATTTGCAGAGGAGATGTGTTTCGCTGAATTTTTTAATCGGCTCGGTTCAACTCTTGTTTGAAGGTCGGTGATTTTTTTCAGCCACGGTTTGCTTTCTCCACACACTGGAGCTGCCCTAAGCTGTCTTTCACTATCCATGATGCAGACCACAAGTCCCAACTATCGGCAAGGCCCACAAGTGGCAATGCTTCTTTTCTTCCAATCGATTCACAATTTACAAGTCCTTAAACCCCAATCCATCAGTAGATCACAAAAAGTAAGAGCCATCTCATCTGCAATCCTACCTACCAACCAACTACCAACTGGAGTCGTAGCTAGTAGCCTCCGAATGCGAGGATGTAGGAAATGGAAGAAAAGGCGTCACCTTTTGGCGCGCTTGGGGTCGATGGCGGCGAGCTCGGCGAGCTGCTCGGAGGACATGGCCTTCTTGGCCTCCATGACCTCGCCGAAGACCCCTCCGGCGCCGTCCTGCGGGGCCCCCGTCCCGCCGGCGGCGGGCCCCATTCCGAAGCCGTCGAAGGAGGCGCTGTGGCGGTGCTTGGCGGGGCGCGGCGGCGAGGAGGTCTCGGCGGCGCGGTCGCGGTCGGCGCCGGCGATCTTGTCCATGTCCATGAAGGTGGAGAAGAGGTCGTCCTCGGAGCCGATCTCGTCGAAGCCGCCGCCCCCGCCGGCGCCCAGGTCGTCCGGGAAGCGGAAGGCCACCTCAGATCTGGCGCGGCGGTGGTGGCCCACGCGCGGCGCGGGCAGGCCGCCGCCTGGCCGCGGCGGCGGAGGCGCCCCGCCCGGTACGGGCGGGAGCGGGCAGGGCAGGTTGAGGTTGGGGCTCCGCCCCGGCGAGCGCTGCGGCGGGTCGCCGGGCTTGGGCGGCATCGCCATTGCGCCGGGCAGGTCTGTCTGCTGCTGTCTCTGGTCGGCTGCGCCTGCGCGTACTAGTTGTGCTTGGCTTGGCTAGCTAGACAGTGGCGTGTTGGGTTCTGAGAGAGAGTGGAGTGCGGGATCTGGGAACGAAGGAGCTGGGGTGGGCCCCCCTCATCACACAGGAGCATGTGATCGCCCCCACGCGCCGGAATGATGGGCCGTGCATGTATTGGGCCGTAGGAAATAAGCTGACCTTGAAAGAAGGCCCATAACTACATGGGCTGGGTAACCTTTGGCGCAATGTGCGCGTACTTGCATGTAGGCCTTTCTTTCAGAACTGTTAATTGTTCTAGGACTTCTTTCTTTAAGAAAACTGTTAATTGTTCTAGGACTTTTTCTTTATTGTAGCAGGGCCTCAAGCACCTGATATGTCCCATGAATTTTTCTTCTCGTAGTAAAACTCTTCTCAAGAGGATGCAAAATTCCCTGGGCAGTGCAAGACTTATTTGTACTTTCAAAATGAATAAAGGGAACTAAATATATAGGATGTACAGTACAAATCAGGTATGTGTGAGTTATTAAAGGGATCCAAAGGTTTAAGCGTTATTAGGTACAACACCGAGCATCTCGGTCACAGACTTTTACAACTTACAATCTGCGGTTGCACAGCCTCATACGTACACGTAAGTTACTCCAGGAGAAGCAACACGATGGAATCCTACAGTAATTTAATCTTTCACAACAAAACTCACCAGCTGTTCCTGAAAAAACCAAGTGGAGCCGATAAGACATGCACGTCAACACACGCTGACACCACCATCAATCACGCACCAACGCACGCACGCACGCTGTCAGTCAGGTAGCAGCAGCATCGTCGGCAGCCTTCTCCTGCTGGTCGACGGCCATGGCGTCAGCAGGTTCCCGCTCCCTCTCCACTGACGCGACGCGGACCTCGTTGGAGGTCCGCTCCTCGCTCTCCACCGGAGCTGGCGGGACCGTGGCGGTGCTGGAGCTACCGCCCCCTTGCTCCCCGCCCAGGCTCGTCAGGCCGTTCTGCTTCATGTAGTTGTCCAGGGGCCGGCTCGCAACTTCCATCAGGCCCATCATGCTCACTGCCACCGGCCGGGGCTGCTGCGTGCCGTGCTGTCCCTGATGATCGTCCCGGACGGCAGGGTGGAAATTGAGGTCGATGTGCCCCTTGTTCATGTCGGCCGCCTTGTCGAACATGGTCACATCACTGCTGTCTCGAGTGGTGTCCAGCGTCTGCGGGGATCTCGACAGGTTGCTCCCCTCGGGCTCGTCTCTGTTCACCCAGGCAATCTTCTTGCTCGCCTCAGCCTCCTCTCGCTCCGACTGCCGTTGCTTCTTCCTCATCATCAACGTCTTGAACCGACGCCTGACGGTCATGCAGACGTTGCAGGTGCACGAAGGGTTGTGCTTCGGGCCCTTGCCGCTGGGTGGCTGAATGCACACGATGCATGTGCAGCCCGGGCGGTGCCGGGGGTGCTTTGTGGTTGTCGCGACTGAAGCTGTACCTTGGTTCCCGACATCACCGAACACCGCAGCAGCGGCCAAGGCATCAAGGTTGGATGCATCCATTTCGGCCACATTCAGCTTCAGACCGTAGCTGCCCTTTCCCCTCCTCATTTCTGCAGTAACAGGTAACTTGCTGATACTGCGTTCTATTGTTATGTTGCAATAGCAAAAGATGCAGCATGAGCTCTCTGCATAGTAGTGATAAATTTGACATATTTGTGCCTTGCTTCTTCATTACTCAACCAATCAACTGTTATATGGTAAAATTTATATATAATGCACCCATTTTTAACAAGGTCGAGTGAGCTATCCCAATGTCCTTACATGGCATATCCTTGGCATCTTAAAAGTCCGTTATCAAGGTCAAAAAGTAAAAGGTAGATCATACCTTCATACTGCTGCAGAACACTTTGCAACTCTTTTGGGGTCAATTCTTCAGGCGCAGAACAGGAGCAACTGAAATAGTTGAATTTGAAGTATTATAGAAAATGAGAATAAAGACATTGGCAAAGGATGGTATCACAGAAAAAATGGCCTAATGCAAACAATTTTTTAAAATAGACTTACTGAAAGAGATACAAGAGAGAAAAGTCCATCTTTCAAAGTAAATGGATAAATCTAACAAATCGAGGATATAACCGAAATTCTTGATCCACCAAGAGTCCAAGACTATGGATAAGTCTCCATAACCAAAAACATGAAATCGCACAGAACAGATGAAGACCACATACAATGCATTGTTTCACACCAATGTACCAGGGTTTCAGAATTTCAAGATTAGCCAAAAGATTGAGGTATCAACAGAGAACACAATGTAGCATTACCTCTTTGGGTCCCATGAGTTGTCAGCACACGTCCACTTTGAAGCAATAATAACAGTAAGAGGCAACCGGCGCCATTTCGAGCAATCGTCACACTGAATCCATTGATCTTGTTCCCTAAAAATATAAAATGAAAAAGAAATTGACAAATCCGGCAAACTGATGACAATAATATGCACTGGCATCCATTTAGTGAACCGATCCTCAACATGGTAAGATCCCACAATTAATGCAATTGCTGGTTGAATGTCATCACTTTTTCAATTATTTTTCTTTTTCATTTCTACCTCTTAAAGTATTCTGGTAAGTCTTTTTCATGGAAGGTACAAAATCCAGTCCCAATATCTTCAATAGCTAGTAAAGACATCGCCCTGGAACTCACTCACTGAGATTATGAGGCAGAAGATCTTAACACATAAGTAATTTCAGATTTTTTTATGTTAGGGGAAAGGTCTCTAAAATGTGTTATGAAAAAGCCAACCCATCCATTCAGAATCACTCAGTAAACAAAAATTAATTATGCTGTCTTTTGTCCAATGATTTACTTACCCTGTTGCACGGATGGTGAAAATTGATCTCTTTGCAAAGACAGGGGGTTCCTGCATGTATGTACTACAGTTAGATTAGATTGAAGATAATCCAAGTACTTTGCCGTGAACAATGATGTGCCTTTTGTACCAGCCAGAGAGGATGCTCCATAACCCGGAACAAAAACAATGAAATGATAGCAAACTTACATCATACTCTTCAAATTCATAGTCCTCAATCATCACAATAGTTGATTTTGCACTGGGAGCAGGACGCAACAACTCTTGAGCCTCCTCCCATGTAAGCTTTAGTTCCATGGCATCTTCAGCATCCATTAAGAACCTCCTGCTTTTGGAACCAATATTGCGACTTCGTTTTTGTAAAAACTGCAAAGACCCCTCGTCTGGCCTGCTGCCGAATTTATCTGCCTTAAGCCAACTAACATCCCCATCAGCTGAGTTCACGTGATGATCATATAGAGAGCTTGGATGGAGATCTGCAGCCCCCTTTATTGACTGAAGAAATCCGGGATAACCACTTACTACTCCTAAGTTGTCATTTGCACTAGAAAAGAGTGTCTCACTGAGAAGGGAACCATTTGCAATAGCTGAGATCTGTGAGTCCTGTGTATAAGTAATATACAAACGTCAAAGTAAAACATGAGAAAGCAGATGAAAAACAAGCACCTGCAGTAATGACAGATTATCTGACTTACTGGCAGACTGACAGTATTTGTTGCCTTCCGGAAGCCCATAACAAGTTTCCCTCCAGGTTCTATCCGACTAAAGGTCACTGCAAAAAAATAACCATTAAGTAATTAAAAAAACTTTTCCAGTAAAACAACATCCAGAGATCATGGAATAGATGGCATAATTTACTATAGCATGGAAACGATGCAAGAAATAATAAGAAGCTATACACGACATACATATTCTAAAAAATTGGACTTCAACCAAGAAAAAAGTAAAATACGTACTCAAATAGTGACGACGCTTATGAATGTGTCCAAAGAAATGAGTTCCTAATTACCTGTATCGCCAGCTTGTAATTGCAAGGACTGTATGCATGGTGTAACGCCCTCCAAGACATACATTCGGCTGTTATTATTTGGCCAAAACCTAAACTGAAAATGCCATTCTTTTCCTCTTGCATCTTGAATTGTCAAGGGGCGACCTTCCGGTTGCGAAATTGGGGGGAAATATGCCTACACAAAGCACCTTGTTAACCCAGGATGATACAGCAACAATGGGGAAGAAAAAGACGGTCCAGCCTGCATTAGCAGTATTTTGTGAACAGACGCAGTAGATCATAACAATGAAAAGGATTTGATTTAATTATTTACACAAGACTACAAGAGTATCTGTGGACATGTACTACATGAACTCAAGCAACATCATGGCAGTTCTACATAGATATGATAGTGCTAGGCATTACATAGATCAATCTCTCCACGTTAATGTATATACAATATACAGAACTAAGGTCCCTTACCTATATGGTTTCTCGTACATGGATAAAATATATATATATATATATACCCTATAGACCCACAATACTATCATATTTGTTTCTGTAAAACCTGGACAGGAGGAAAGTCGTGCTTTGAATGTTCCTTTCCAAACAACTTTTGGAACATAAGCTAAAACCATTCATAAATTAATAAAAGGAAGGCAAGGGGATGTTAGACTTACCTCAGCACAGGCTTTTGGAAGAACAAGGCGCCCTATGCGGCCTGCATCACTCGCACTCAGGACCTTCTCGAACAACGGAACAATTGTGGAATTTGAACTTCGCACAGATTATAGTCAAGGAAGTAAAAAGGAAACTATCATCCATGGCAAAAAAAGGAGATATTGTGCAGAATATTATACAGGTTTATCAGCCTAACAAATATTCGGGGCATTCTCCAGGAAGTAACTAAATATCAATGATCAATGTCACCAGGAAGGTGGTAGATTTATCAAGGATACTCTCCAGATATCTGTTGCAGCTCTTGGTCTGTTATTCTTGGCCAATACCGTGGAAGTAATTGATTGCGGCCCCTTCCCTCGGCGGGTGGTCTAGCAACACGAAGATGTGGAAAAATATCTCTAGTTGGATCAAAAACAGAACCTTCACCAATCCTTGGCGGTCTGGTCAGGAAATGCCGAGCCCTTTGTGCATGCTGAAAGGGAGATAGTGCAGTGGTAAGTTCTCTTCCTTCAGCAATGGCTGTCGTTGGTGATAGTATAGGTCTTTCCACTGTTGAAGTAGCCTCCATCTTGCTGCCATTATTAGAAATACCCAAGCTCATGCTGAGACATGCCTCTGAAATAGACTCACTTGTTGTGCTATCTGTAGTTGGATCCTTATTGTCATCTCTTCGAGTACATTGAGGCGACTCTAATGCGCTCTGAGACCTAGTTAAGAAAGGCTTTCCCATGTCCCCAATGCTAAGGGTTGGCTGTTCCCATTTAATCTGCCTTGAACCATTCTCTATCTCTTTTTGCCTCAAGATGCTACTGCTTTGCCCAACCTCTATGCTTTTCACCATGAATGGGTGGTTGCTCTTATTTACAATAGAAAGATCATCATTTCTGGAATCCAACACAAGGGAGGGTGATTGTTCAAATTTTCTACCAGACAATAGCTCGTCACTTTTACCGAAAATGCGCAGATTATTTTGACATTGAAAAAACTTTGGAACCACTTGACCAGAGGCCTGTAAAAAGTACAATCAGATTATTTGGAAAAGGGAGGTGGATAATGCGAAAAAAGGTTACTTACAGACTGAGCTGCTGAATTTTTCATGCAAGTGACACATTGAACTCCTCCACTATCAAGTAGATCATAAGAGTTTTTAGAAGCAACACATCCACAATGGAGACGCTGAAATAGTAAAGTTTCATCAGAATACTGTTGCAATGCAACTCAGCGCAAAATACTGTTGCAACTTGTGTCAGCTCCTCACCTTCCCACAAAATGAGCAGTCTCTCCATCCCGATTCCTTTTGGTGAAATATATCACAAAATATAAACTGCTCATATGCCAACCTATGTACAGCAGAAACCACGCAACATAAATTAGAAGCGGGCCGATCTACGGAATTAAACAGTAAAGCTTTCCTGAGAAAAAGGATCAATCAAGCAAAAACGGCAAACTGAATTCTTATCACTCAACTAGGTAGGCATGCAGTTCCCATAATCAAATATGACCGCCTCACGCGCAAAACCAATTCATAGTTAAAAGCTAAAACTTTTGGTACCAAACAGCAGTTTTGATCCAATCACATAGCACAAAAGTGGCCAGGCAAATACTAGTCGCTTCTACAAACAGAAGTACAGGTCATCCCTGACATCAATCCAGCCAGAACCCATTGGGGGCAATTCCACAGTGACCGATGCCCATGTCAGTGTACTTCTTGTTTTCAGTGACGAACCGCTGAGCTATGAGCAGCTGAACACTGACGAACTTCCTAATTGAGATTGTGAGCTCTCGCCTCGTGAATCAACAACTGGTACGAAAAAGAAATCCGTTTATCTGAATTTTACCGCGCACCCAAGCAGTAGCCGAGGCAAAGAGTCAACGGCAACTTTGTGAAGTTTCCACCCACTCCACCTCGTCAAGGTTTCCGCATAAATCAGCTTATTCGTTGGGTTTGGTTAGGGAATCCACTGGTCACTAGGAGGAAGAATCCACAAATCGCCGCACTTTTTAAGAGGAGGTTAAAAGCTTGAGTTAAAACCATCATCACCTTTTTTATAGGGGAAAAATAGAAAAAGGGGGAACAAAGTCGCAAAGCATCGAAACGCGGAGAGAAGGCATGAAGCATCCTCCCCATTCGGAAGTCGGGAAGCCGGGGGCGGTGGATAGGTAGGAGGACAAGCAGAGGGGACAGAGAGGAGGATGAGGAGGCCGTACCCGCACTTGTCGCAGAGCAGGGCGAAGCCGCCGGATCGCAGCGGCCAGCCCTTCCTCCAGTCCCCTCCGCCTCCCGTGGCGGGCGCGCCGCAGGCCGGGTTCATGCACCTCTTGGCGACCGCCGCCGCCGCCATAGCCATGGGCGGCGGGCGAGCCTCCCCCACCAGTCTCACTCCTCCGATGTCCGATCAAACCTCACCTGAGGCCTGAGCGCATCGCCGCCCAGAGAGAGAGGCCGAGAGCTGAGAGAGGCGGTTGGGGAGGCGTAGCTTTCCGGTGGATGTGGAGGGGGCAACGAACGCAGGCAGGCAGACGAGTGCTGGCGATTGGTGCATGCGGCGGGTGCGGGGAAGACAAGGGACGGAATGGGATTCGAGGGGGATGGATGGATGGCCGGATGGGGGACGAAGCCTCGCCGCCGCCGCGGTGGTAGTAGTAAACTAACAGTAACGGCAACCCATCCTCCTCCTCGGCTGCCTGCCTGTGCCTAGTTGTTTGTTGTTAAAGAATGGTAGTGCTCGCTCGCGCACTCGCAGGGGAGTTGCAGTTGCAGGTGGGGCATTTGTTTTCTTCTATTTCTTCAGCAGTAGTGTAAAATAAAATATTGGCAGGGGAGCAAAGTGTTGTGTTGGGGCCTTTTTCTTTGGGCCGGGGGCTGCAACCAAGCATGCACGCACGACATGACATGCTCTGCTCCTTTTTGTATTTCTTGCTGCGCTGGCGGCCTGCTGCGATAGGTCGATGGATGAGCATGTAGTGAGTGCATTGCTCCCACCCCTGCCTGCCTAGACTGCAGATGCAGCAGGTGGCCGGCCGTGCAGATGCAGCCCGCAGCGCGTGCTCCTTTGCTGTCTGCCGGGCCTGTACCATCGTCATGGTATCATTCATTCAAAAAGGTGGTAGTACCAAGTACTATGCTACAGTTCGTAGGTGGCAAAAAGAAATTCTGTTGAGAGGTTTGGTGTTAGATTATTACCTATTGCCCGATCTAAACTTTCATCTTTTTCTAATATAATCGGCGGCTCTCCGGTTCCATTCATTTAAAATAGACATACGAAGAAAATTTGCGGCAGCACAATCCCTGGAGCCTGGACGCAGACGCAGACGCCGAATCTGGCCACCTGCCAGGCGCGGCAGGCCTTGAATGCCCGCGCCGGCGCCATCGGAGCCGTCCGATCCGCCGGGCTCTGCTCCCAGGACCCAGGCAGCGTCTCCTACTGTCGTAACGTCGCCTTCAGGCTTCACAGGAGATGGGCCGCGCTGGCGCTCCAGGCTCCAACATACACACACCTCACCCACCCACTGACCCACCTCGTAAGGAGCGAAACGAGCATAGGAAGAACAGAAGGCTGAGGCTGGCTCTGCTGGGTGGAGCCCGTGAGGCCACGACCGGGTGACTTGAGGTGTCGCCGTCGGCGCGGGGGTGGGTGTGGCTCGCCACGGCGCGCTCGTCGGCGACGACGTGGACACCGCAACCGGGGGCCTCCTTTCACGTCGCGGAAGCCTCGGCGTGAAGCTGCTCCTCCCCTACGACACGGCTGCCGTCACGCCACGCGCGCGATCCGCCACTCCCGCGGACCGCCAGGGCCCCCGCAGGAGGCCGGAGCGGTCGCCGTCGGGTCTCGGTAGAAAGCCGATCGCCGCAGGTGGAGTGGAGGCAGGTGCGACTTGCGAGGAGTAGCAGCTCTCGTAGCCGCGGGGCAGACGGCCACGACCATGGGTCTCGGTCGCGGACAGTGACGGCTCGGGGCGCACGGGTCTCCGGCCCCGCCTGGAAGCGACGGGACACGGCGAGAGGAGTGGAGTGGAGTGGAGTGGACGGGCCGGGACCGGGAGGAATGATGACGGCGTTGAAGCCAGGCAAGATGATTACTTTTTTACAGGAGCACGTGCTAGCCAGCAGGCGCGTTCGTTTCCACCTCTGAACTTTATACCCATCACATCAAAGAGAATTTTGCTATTTAGAATTATTAAATAAAATTTGTTTATAAATTTTTTGCACAGCTGTGTGCTAATTCGCGAGACAAATTTAATGAGCCTAATTAATCCATAATTTGCCACAGTGATGCTACAATAATTATTCGCTAATCATGGACTAATATACCTCATTAGATTCGTCTCGCCAATTAGCATTAGGGTTCTGCAATTAGTTTTGTAATTAGACTTTATTTAATACTTCTAAATGATAAGATTCTCTTTGATGTGATCCCTCTAGGGTAACCGGAAACGAACACACCCTGTGTCTCCGTGGCCGTGGCCCGTGGGAGGGCGTGTACGTGTAGGAGAATGAAGCAGCAGAGACGGAGGCCGATGATTGGGCGCCGTGGCATGCAGCTCGGTCGTTGGGGCTCGTTGTTACCGCACGGGCTGCGCTCCTGTTTTCGAGCTGTGACCGTGATGTACTGTGACAGGCCGGGTCCACTTGTCTGCACATCAAACGGGCAAAGCCTAGTCGTCGCTACAGTGACAGGATCAAACTGTCAACCGTAGCTCCGCTCTAGTGCAAGTGCATCATAACATTTTGTATAGTCTGTGGCATCACCTGAGCTGTTCATTAGTACTCCGGATTGTCTGAAGCCTCAAGGCAACATTACATGCTACGACTATATTTTAGGTCAAGTATATCGCGAATTCCCCATCCTCGAAGGAACTAACAGCCTATTTGGCTGGCTTCGGCCAGCTCTGGCTCCTACTAACATGCACAGTGTCGACCACTGTAGATTACTGTAGCAAACGTTGGAACAAAAATCGAGATAAAAAAATAAACTAGAAAGGAGGAGATGGAGAAGCCAGAAAAAGTAGCTCCTCCGGCTCTGCCTTACTACATTAGCACAGTGGAACCGGAGCTAGGGAAGCCCGGCCAAACGGGCCCTAACTTGCGGAACACTAGAAGCACTCAGACCGGCCGTCCGATGCGAGTCCACAGGATCGGACGCATTTTACTTTTGCCCAGCACAGTCAACCCAAGTACCCGAAATTTCCTGTGAGTAAATCGCCTCATGTCCTCCTTCTCGGTTATTTTTGTCCCCGTCTCTCGCCATCGTGGTCTCCCACTCTGATGGCTTCTCTCTCCTTCCATTTTAAACTCCATATCTATTTCTCTCAAGTAGCTGGAGCTCCTGTAAGCAGACAGCAGCTGCACTGCATAGCTGCGACCTACACTATCTCCTTCCTCTGCTACTCTCTCTCCCCCTCTCATCGCAGAGGAGTCAGGATTCCGACCACTTCCTCCATCTTCGCCAAGTCCATCAAAGAATGGTGGAATCCACGGCGATCCTTCTTTTTCCTACCATCCTCGGCCGCCTGCCAAGGAGGATGGCCTTCCATTGGCTACCACGATGGAGGTAGATGTCCAGCACCGGCTTTTGTCGCCGACAGAGTAAAGCAGCAGGTCGGATATTGCAATTGGTGTTTTTAAATATTACAACCGGTGAATGTTGCCATCAGATGAATGTTGCAAAGCTCTTTCTGATGGGCTCTTTTTTATTTCAAACTTTTTCTCTAGGAATTAGTTGATAGCGAGCAACTTTTTTTTTCCATATTTCTTTCTTGATGTTGCAGACTATGGCTGAACATGTTATTATTAAAAAAAAATTGATGTTGCATATGGTGTTTCCAGATGTTTGCGACGACGCACGCACAGGACACTAGTGCGTTGCACGGGGAGTGCGCGCCACTAACCAGAGGTTGTTGGCAAATCCACATCGTGATGTGGATTTGCGAAGACGATGTATAGATGCTGGGGAATCCAATCCAACCTTTGCTCATCGCGTCGCATGGTGCGATGGAGATTGCGTGAAATCTGGAAAGTACCCCCGTAAAACGGACAAAACCGAACGGCGGTGTGTGTGGACATCTCTTATCTGTCCGCCAAAGAAAAGCTAGGACGATATATATAATATTTCCATGGGATCATGATGGTTATTGGACACGTCCGTAGCTACGACCAGTCGTGTCCAGTAGTACGTACCAAAGCACAGTGCGACGAGGTACAACTGCCTCTGCTCCACTAGTGTCGTTGCGTGTCTCTGGTGGGAAAAAAAAATGGAAAAGGCATGCCGTACCTAGTACACTATATGTGGGCCCATTGCTCCTGCCAACATCACCAGCGGAGGCCCACAGTAGCCCGTGGCCCGCTGGTAGGACATCTCAAAGCAGGGTTGGTTGAGCTCTGATCGAGTGCAGGAGGGGTGCTCCTCCAATTACGAGCATCATGCTGCTGCCCGCGTATCATTTCAGACAAACATTGGCCAGCCTGTATGTTTAGCCTGTCAGGGCCGCAGATCACTCTCAACTAGTAGTCTTCATGGACATGCGGTGCGGTGATCCCAAAGTGCAAATCTCACCCGGACCGACCGGTGACAAAATGGAGCAATACCTTTTGGAAACAGTAGTAGTAGGCTCGTGTGCTATTTCTGGGCCGTTTATTCAGGCGATCAAAACACTAACTGTCCATGTGTCCCAAGTCTGAACGACAGTATTTACAGAATGGCAACATTTACTGTGGAATGCAGAAGAGAGGTGACTAGCAATGAATTAATTCTAAACTGCAGTGAGAGAACCTAATCTGCTCTGTAACTGTAATCTTCAGGAACAGAAAAAGGGAGAGTGTCCTGCCTTCCAGAATCACAGGCTATACGGAGAATCGATCAATATTCTGCACACAAAGGGCCGCTCCGAGCCGACTTCTCTGTGGAGGTGGACGACGACCACCGACGCGATGTTGCTAGCCCTTATGCTTCCTTCATATAAGCTTTGCTGTTTCAGATGTCTGCGTGCTCCACCGGGCGGTGTTGGTTCGGCATTTCTTGGCTCTCCAGGGGCATGTACTGGGCCATGATCGCCCGGATCTCCGAATCCATGTAGCTCTGAAGTGGCATCATAGTGAAGTTATAGGCGTTGAATTCACAATCTCTTCTCTACAAAAGATCGCAGGGGTAGTAAACTGAAAGACTGGGGAGTTGTTTTACCCGTAGCCTATATTTGTACACGGCATATGCTCCTGCTCCAGCCAAGGCAAGGCCAAAGAAAATAACCCATAGGAAGCCCCAGCCCACTGACGAGGTAGAATGTTTGCCTGCAGCATTAAGGCAAAAAAAATAGCTTCACATTACTACTGTTGGAAACAGATTGCCTATCCATTTCGAGTGTGTTGAGGTCCACACTACAGATGCGCAGATAACTGCACCACATAAGTTCCAAAAAGGTTTCAGGCTAGATGACTCACTGATACAAGTATCATGTTCTCTGATGTACAGCATATTGCTGCCGCCACAGCTGCACTCGTAGCTTCCCCATGTATTCTCACAAGCGCAATTCTTACACTTGCAGAAAAGGTTCTCCTTGCATTCATCGACATCTGCAAATGCAAGCAAAAAGATATTGCATAAGGAATCAAGAACCTTAAATTCTTGAAAACTTGGAGCCATCATTGTGTTTGATTGTGCTTTGCTGGAGGAATTTCTATAGGCACAAGCACTACCAGTCTAGTGAGTTGCAAGCTATTATTCTTTTTAAAAAAGAAAGCTAACCAGTCTTGCAATATAAATTATGCAAAACTATAGCAACAGATGAGCATATTATGTCAACATGGAAAACCACAGTGTTGCCAGGCAATTCCACCCCCCCCCCCCCTAAAGTAGTACCTTCGCAACTGTTCACTCCATCACCCTTGAAACCTGTCGGACATTTGCAGCCTTTAGCTTCTTCATTCTGTACAGTTCCGGAATTAGTTTCGTGTTTCAAACAGCAGCCACGAGCAAAACTGGAAACTAGAAGATCTCTGGAAGAGGTTATCTTACTGAGCAGGCTGAGACGGTCTTTCCGTTCCTAGTCTCATTCCAGCAGCCCCCATTGTTGATTTGGCACCTACCGAGGCCGGAAGCTGCCAAAGGCAAGCCCATTAGCATAATTGGAAAAAAAGAGGTAGATCGAAACATAAGACTTTATGGAATAGATGGCGCCAACAGAACTTGAAGAAACAAAATGTGAGAGTATACCTTCACAGTGGGTGTACCCATCACCAACAAACTTTACGCCATTGACAACAGGGCATTCGCAAACACGACCACGGAAGGTATCCTAGAATTATAAAACTCAATAGATTAGAAATGTGTACTCATACATGAACAATATTGAATAAGGTAACGAGTAGCATATTTTCCCCAGTAAAAATGTACCTTGCACGCAGAAACATTGGTAGCCTTGTCTAACCAGCAACCTCCATTGTGCTCCAAACATTCATTTGTCTCAATATCTACAAAAGAAAACCACCCCACAAAAAAGGAATGCAGCATTAGAAGTCCAGGATTTCAGGGACAGTTCTTTAACGGAAAGGTAAAAGTTCACAAACCTTCGCGCAAGCAGATATCAGGTTCAGTTGTCTCCTCAAACCCCGAGCATACTGCTTTTAGCACAGAACTTTTTTCCAGCTTACCTAAAGGTAAGTTTAAAAGTTTCATAAAAAGCGTATGGGCTATATAAGAAAAATGTACATGACGATACTAGCCATACCTCTGTATTGTCTGTTATTAACGACAAGGGTAGGCAGTATAGTGACATCGCCGCGAGAACCATGACCAATCTGAAGGATAGAAAGTGTAAAGGTTAGCCAACTATAAAACTAATGAAAAATACATAGATATATATCAATACGTAATGAAGTATTATGGTTTATCTTACTTGAGCATCCTGTTCTGCTTTAAGGACTGGATTTTCTTTATCAGCTTCAGGATCTCCAATGCACTTGTTGACCTTCTCAAATTCCAATCCTGTAAAAACGGCAGATGCTTCATTTTCCTTATAATTAAGCAACCATCAATGTAACAGCACACAAACTCTTATGGATAAAGTTAACAAGACCCACCAAGTGACTTTATAACATCATTAGCACATTCACGAGTGTATTTCTTCTCCTTCATTGGGCACCTAACAGCAAAGTCGTGCACATAATCCCACCACATCCACGGCTTGCGACTTTCATTGGCAACTTTGAATACACAAATTTGAATCAGGTTCTGAAGCACAACATCTTTGCCGTCATATCCAATGCTGAAATCCTGCTCTGGATCTGGTGCACAGTATCTCCCATGGTTGATACACTGTGATTTGCACTGCTTGCTCAGGATAAAAGCTTCTGGACAATACCATGTAATATAATGAGGGGTGAACTGGGTGTAGCCCCTTTTCTCAAGGGCTTGAGCTATTCCTCTGAAACTCCTCACGAAGTTCATTTGCATGTCACATTTAGCACCACATTCATCATTGCTGTTTGTCCACAATTCATACTCCACACGCTCATCGGGATGGGGCAAGGATTCTCTCCAGTCGAGAAGGACATTAACCATGTCTCCATTTTGCAGCGCTTTCCTAAGGTCATCGCCAAATCTCTCTGTCACAAGTGCTGAAGGAATAGTAATGTTCTCCATGTGCTCTGTACCACTAGATTCCGGAGAGTCCATTGTGATCAAAGGCTCCACTTTATCGTCAGCAACAAGAACTGCAGCAGCTCCAGCATTTTGTGCATTCCATCCCTTGGTTGTGAAGTAGCAGTCTGCACATCACAGAAGATAAAAGATTATAAAACCCAAAATCCAAATGTAGTGATTGTATATTTTCATAGCACAACCCGATACTGGTAAGCCGTTGCGCTAACGCGCATTCTCCACCACATCTTGCTGGTTTGAGACAAAGATTTGACATAGATAATGCTTTCTCGTGTTATTTCGTGGGAAACGATGAATAATGAAAAGTTACTGTGCAAGAAGTCTGAATTCTAACTTAATCTTCAGATTAGGTCCTTCTTTTTTGAAGCTACAAAATGGACAACACAATGTCTCTATAGTCTGTACTACACAATGAAGTACGTTCAGCTCAGCTCCCATATACAGG
This sequence comes from Panicum hallii, assembly GCF_002211085.1. Classification (NCBI taxonomy): domain Eukaryota; kingdom Viridiplantae; phylum Streptophyta; class Magnoliopsida; order Poales; family Poaceae; genus Panicum; species Panicum hallii. The sequence goes on from NC_038043.1 coordinate 57,059,688, forward strand.
CTTACATCTTCCTGCATCTATCTACAATCTCAATTTTGAAAAACTATCCAAAATAGTATTTCAATAAGTCTTAGTGGTAAAAATGGAAATGAATACAACACCACTGACTGCAAAGTTTGACGACACAACTCGATCTATTCTTATTGCAAGAAAGAGAAGAATCTTGTGGAGACATAAGCAAAGGTGTGGCATACAACTAAACAAAGCAAGGCCCCAAATTAGATCTCCCGACTCACTCAAGGCACAAGCACAACAACTCCAAAAGTGTACCTAAATCTTTCTCCAAACAGATTAGTTTCCCAAAATTTCAATGACCCCTTGCATTTTTTTTCCCGGACGAGAAACCTATCCTTGCACATTAAGTTAACTCTTCACATAAAGGATTAGAGATAGATTTAGGTGCCCTGAATGGGTCTGGATTCCGTTGTGAATAATGCAAGCTGTACCAGTTGACACATGGATGGAAGGAAAGGATTCAAAACCCATGCATTTCCACACCTACAGAATGTGAAAAACTATTCAAAACCCATCGTCTGACAAAGATCTTTTTAACGTTCTAACAAAAATCTGTGTGCCCACAGGACACGAGTTCAGACCGAATCGACAGTAACCTAGGAAGTACAAGGACTTGCAGGTTCCGAAGCATACGAAATTAATTAACACGTGCAGTGCTGTATCTTAAATTATTCATCCTGTGCGATGCGCTAATTTAGTCGCTAGTTGCCCGCGAGGACAAATGAAATGGGAAAGCACACGCAATAAATTAAACAAAGAAATCACCATCGATCATTTCTAAAGTGTCATGCGAAAAAAAAACATCTTTCCTTAAGGTAGATTCAAAAGAACGGAAGGAGCCGGACCTCCGCGATCGACGAGCAGGAAGACGGGCAGGCCGCCGGGCTTGGGCTTGAAGGAGAGGTCGAAGTCGGCGAAGTGCTTGCAGGCCTTTCCGTTGGCCTTGGGGTAGACGACGACGCCGTGCATGGTGCCCCCGTACTGCGGCATGCCGAAGTTGCCGATGGCGCACTCGTAGACGCCCCGGAGCGCGGCGGGGGAGGTCACCCGCAGGCTGTTCTTCTCGACGACGAACCGCGCCGCTGCCGGGTCCCCCAGCACGAGCGCCAGCGCCAGCAGCGCGCAGCACCAGGCCGGCGGCCGCAGCCTCGTCGCCATTGCCGATCGACCAAGGAGTCGAGATGAACAAGGCCAAGGCCGGCCGGGAGACGATCGAATGGGTTCTGCGCGACCGAGCAGATGAGGGTCGCACCCTTTCCGTGCGGTTTGGGTGGCTTCAGGACAAGAAAAGGTGATGCGAGGCTTTTGCGGGAGGGGAGGGAGCCGGGCGCAACAACGAAGGAAGCTGCCCCGTGCACTAAGGGGTTTGCTTTTGACCGGACCAGGCCGGGAGGGATGGAGCAGTGGCGATCGGGAGGGAGGGAATGGTGCAGTGAGACCGACGGGTCTGGAGGCGAGGGGGGAGACGTGGCGCCGCAGCCGTGGGGGTTGGAACGATTCCAATCCGGGGAAGCAAGCGGAGCGGGGCGGCGAGACGGTGCGGTGATCGCGGCGGGGAAAGGCGGTGATGATAGGACGCGACTTGCGTGGGGTTTCGGGGACCGGGCGCCCTTACGTTGCCCCCGCTTGGAGATTCGCGCTCCCCTGGGTCAACGGCCCGCCGTGCACGGAGGGCTGGTCTTGTTCTTGGCCAGGCCAACAGCAGCGTCAAGCATCGAGCTACCCCCGTGAAGCTAACAAAGAAGGGGATATTATTAACCATCTCCGAATAAAAACCCCTCAGTTTTAACATTTCTTCAAAACGAATAAAAGCCAGGAACAACCGCATCACAATGGCTGTACATCGATCACATATCGTACACATGTAATGGAGTTAATGAACGCCGATAGTGACATGAAAACGGAAAGCAAGATAAGTTGCTATCCTTCCATTATGTGACAAAGATCTTTGGATGATAATGACAAGAAAATGACATCGTAATCCAATATCAATCACCTAGATATTGGTGGATCGATTTACACAGACACAGTGCCCGCGCAAGCAACAATATCAGGCCACGAGTTTGCAAGCATGCATCTTGGACTACTATTTTTTGAAAAACATCAAAATTACATGCAGAAGAGGAAATCCTACATCTCAACAAAATCAAACAAGGAAACATGAGGGGTCTCATATTATTTGCTGAGTTATCCAAGTTTACTTCACTCAGAAATCATGCGGGACAAAAGTGGTGTATTTGTTGCTGCCTTTTATGCCTGGTGGCTCATGCCTCTGGCTCTGGCTTCTCGAAGAAAGTTTTCTTAATCCAGTCAAATGGCTGCAAAAGAGATCCAAGAAAGTTTCAGAATCTCAGTGAAAGATGCACTGTAGTTCACAGCAAAACAGGCACAAGAACAGACATCAATAAAGGAAACTAAGACCTATAACCAAACACAATATATCAAAATACTGCACATCCTCTTATTAACGAATCAAGTGAGAGGAAGAGTTAGATCACCAAAAGGAGGAAACGCTTGTCTTTAAGTAACATAACAGAGTCATCTTCTAATTAGCGAGTCAAATAGAGTGACCTCAAACAGTTACATAACAGATCACATGTGCTCTGCAAATTCCTAGTTGCAAGGCTCATTATAAAGGCGAGGTCTTCCAGCCAGTAGGGTGAGAGGAATGGAGTTAAAACACCAAATGGAGCAATGCACTAGCTTGAGGCATAAGCTAAAGGAAACACCACAACAATTCGGTTCCATTGCTATCGTCATTACAACCTCAAATGATCTATGAACCATAAGACAAAACTATCAGGAGTACAGATGATCTGTTGGTGAGACTGAGACCTACCAGTACACTTTTAGGCAATCGTGGACAGATTTAGCATCTGAGCAGACACCAATACCAAAACTATCAGAACATAGGAACAGGGAATCATGTACAATGATCAGAGGTAAACCATGAACTCTTCATCGAATGCCCAAACAGACAACTCAAAAAAGAATAACAATGCTCCTACAATTAATTGAGTCGACCAAAATTTTGTATTCCTATGAACAATACAGTGTAGGTGTTCATAACACCTCGATGCTTACTTACAGAAGCTCCGCACACAAGGAGCGTAGGCACAAGATGTAACTTGGCTATAGAAAGAACCAAAAAGAGTGGTGCGAATCAAGGGTGAAAAATGATAGAATCAGATGAAAGCAAAACGGTGCCACCAGATGACCGCATAGGTTAACTAAACATTAATTTACAATATCCATATGTGTTTCAAATTTCAAGTGGCACGAACCATTAGTCAGAATTATGTTAGAGTTTGTACCAAGTACCAAGCGGTAACTAGAAATTTGTGTTTTTCACTAAACTAGCACCTATTATATCCTGGTCAAATATTATGATGGCCTGATAATGATGTGGCGCCAACTTAATGTGTGTCTACTTCAACATTTGCCGGAGCTTATTTATTGCAACATTTTCTGATTCCTAAGACACATTTGACATAGCAATTCCATAGATGAACTCATAGCCTAGGTCATCACAAACTCGTTGGTTGCTCATCTAACTAGATCCAGAGAGCAAGCCTGACAACGCGATAAGCACTATCGAGAGCAAGTCCCCTTTCCCTCACAACCACAATAGACCGATCGACCAATCGTTGATCAGACCTCAGGCCGCTGATCTAACCTCCGCAGATCCAGACCGATAATAAGGAGCACACAAACATCACAGATCCGATCCAAAGCAACCAAACCCTAACGCCGCGCAGCAAACAAATCGACGTACTAAGCAACAGATGCGAGCCTAATACCAAGCTACGGTCAAAATGCTGAAAGTGGGGGCGGATCCGTGATACGAGCGGGCCGATCGATCCTGACCTGGACGAGGTAGAGGCCGGCGGTGCCCGCGAAGACTCCCCATGAGGCGGCAGCGACGACGTCGGTGGACTGGGGGCGGCTGCGGGGCGAGAGGAAGCGGAGGAGGCCGGAGCTCGACGCCGGGAGAGCCATCGCCGCCGCTAATCTCGCTTCACCCTTGGCGTGTCGTCGGCGGCAGGTGAGAGGTGAGGGACGAGGAAGAGAGGAGTTCAGTTTTGCCGTTGCGGGTGGGCCTAAATGGACCTCCAGAGATGCAGGTGGGCCGAAGCGGGGAGAGTCAGTCAAGCCCAGCTGATCTTTATCTCCAAAAGGGCCTGTTTTGATAATTTTTGTTGTGGGGAAAAGGTGATCAGTGATCGACCAGTTCAGGTCATACATGTAGTTTTCTTAGACGGCTGGGTTGTTTCAGGAATTATCTGTATTTCGTTTTCAAATCAAATAGACCCCCCTGAGAGCAGTGTGACGTCGACATGACAACTTGGGAGCGTGAACGCGACTGAAGGAAAGATACGTACGTGGAAGTTGGCCCACTTGGTATCTCCACAGTTGAGAGAGAACTCAGTTGTGCACGTCCAAAAAGATGAAAAGAACAAGGCAGCGTCCACACCTATAGCTCGGAATTATTGCCATGCATGCCGCCGCCGGTTAGCTTTTCCAGTGTTCTCTGATGGAGTTGCACTGGTGTATCAAATCTACCAACACTCAGACTGGAGGGAGATTTTACTTGCGTGGCAGGTGCTTTTCATCCGCACGTAAAAACTATCGACCTAAAAAGCACCTGTCGTTTGTGGAAAAACTAGCACAGCACATCAGTATCAGAGCCCGAACTTGTGGATTCACTCAAAGGACGTTAACAAAGACACAGCAGCAGATTAGCATTGCTCGATTGTAAAGTCGTCCATGGCAATTATTGCAGCACAAGCCTTCAACTTAATTAAGAAACTGACACACTTGGGAGAGTGTGGTAAGTTTAGAATTAAGAAACTGACACACTCAAAAGGGTACAAAGTAAAAGGTAGAGTGAACACTAGAGGTACTTAGCAGTGCACTATGTGTAGAAGGTTCAGAGTTCGGAAACTTTTAACCGAAAAATAGAGCTTATCTCTTTAGAGTCCTCAGTGGAAAGCTCCGGGAGATGTCTTCACCTCCTTTTAATAAGCAGAATACGCCAAGCGAAAAAGCACTGTATACTTTTACAGTAACAGTTGTAAAGTTCTCACATGGCAAGAAATATATTGGATGCAAAATGACTTGGGGAGAACTTAGCTTCAGATGACCACGGACTTCGCCATGAAGTTTTCTTTGGTTTTCTTTGATGCTTGTCACCTAGAGAATGAACTTGTTTTTTAATCGTTCGAGACCTGCATGCATAGATTACTGAGATGGATCCAGCAGAGAACTGATCTGTCGTAGGGTCCATCAATGCACGTGCTGCCTTCACCCGTTGTTGAATTGATCAACAAATCCAAGTTAAATCAGTGTGACAGCAATCCAGGTCGACCTCAAAGCCTAGCTATTATTGTAGACAGAGTAATTAACCACTGACCTGCAGAGCTTCTTTTCTGCAGTTGTTGGACTGCAATTTCCTAAGCGGTCGACTAATCGTGCAAACTAACCAAGGTCTAATTCAAGTCACCACCAATGACAACAACTCAATTGTATTCTTACTAACCAAGGTCCAGAAAGAAATTAATTTATACCTTGTGCATGAACTGTATTATTTGAGCTTTGCTTCCATGCGGCAATATGTATGCTGCTTTCTTTTCAGTGCGTAAAGTGATTTCAGTTGGGTTCCTTACTCCCTTGGTTGCTCATCGGAACAAGAAAGAAAAAGAAAAAGAAAAACTAGGCTTTCTTTTCATGAGATTTTTTTTTTTGGGGCTCAAAGCATGCATATGCATGTGTCGAGTGGTTGAGAGCTAGCCATTTTAATTTCCATATTGTCCGACCCCCCCTAAAAACAATCGCAAGCACTATATAATAAGGTAATGTGCTAGTCAAAGTCTTTGGAGTGCAGGACTTGGAAGTGGACGAGAGTGAGCAATACTGAAGTTGGCCAAGATTAAGGTTTTTCTAACTTCTCTGGTCACGAGGGGCCTACGTGGATCTCCATCGGTCCAACCAAGCATCGATGCAGAAAGCTTAGTGGTGGTTACCCGACTAGTGACTAGGCATGACCTACAACTAGCTTAAAAGGCGAGCGTCCACAAACCGGACTGACACTGACAAACCGTGTACCGATCCTGCATGCTTAATTGATCAGTTCATGACATGCAGCTCCCAACTAATTAAAGCACACATTCTGAATCTTGCCGAGATTTTGCCGTTGGCACAATTCTGCATATTCCGATCCGTTTAATTAATCAGGATTAGATTCACGCATCTGATGCTGATAGCAATCTCAATCTTTTGTAGCGGCCCTGAACAAGTTTGCACTTTATATCATGTCATGCTGAAAAAACATGCATGAAGCTGATTCTGATTTTCTGTTATTTTTTCATAAGATAACAAATGCATGATGTTTACAGCTGGTATGTGTTTTGATCACAACCAAATTTGGCTGCAAGGTCCCGGACGGTTTAACAATCGCACACATATTGAGCCTTTTGCCACTTGTATTATTGTGTAGTTCAATTCCAAATGATAGAACTACTGTTTTCACTCTGAGCAGAAGAAATCACCTCAAATGATTACAAGTAGTGAGCCTAAGCCTGCTTTGGATTTTTGGAATAGTCACTACATTTTCAGGATCATACAATCACATGCACATAATGTACAGATGCACAAAATGAGGCATTATATTACAACACAATACATCTATATATTTCAGCAAATATACATATGTAGAAATCAAACCCTGTTCAGATGAACTACTACTGGATCGGAGGTAGCTAGCCTTTATTGTATTAACCATTACACATCTATGCATGTGGATATCAATCTACTCATTGCTACCACTACTAGTTGTGCAACTAGTGCATGCATGCAAATTGCAAACTTGTCGTCATTAGCCATGCATATATGGACGCATGCATGCATCAGCCATTGTCAGGGATCGAAGCCAAACATGTCGTCCTCCCCGGCGTTCCCAAAGGATCCAAACGAGCCGGTCATGAACCCGAGGCTGCTAGGGGACGACGGGAAGCTGCCTGCGCCATGGCCACAAGCCATGTCGCCGCCGCCGGTCCCTCCCGGCCAGCACTCCGCCGGTGCTGACCCCACCACGGTGGCCGACGAGGCCATCCCAGCTGATCCCACCACGGCGGCCAGCTCCCCGGCCGGCGCTGAGCTGCTGCTGTGCACCTCCTCGCTGCCGCAGCGGTAGTAGTCCTGCGCCGGCAGAGAGGAGCTGTGCCCGACCAAGCGAGAGACGAACATCGCCGGATCAAAGGCTTGGGGTCGTTGGGGAGGAACGGCGTGCGTGGTCGTGGATGCGCCCATGGTGGACCCGAAGCTGATGAGATTTGCGCAGTCGTCGGGCGGAGCGGCGGCCTCGATGACGAGCGGGATCGTGGAGGGGTCCCGGCAGGTGTGCTGGCCGAAGTAGTTGATGACGAACTCGGACGGGTTGTCATCGGAGGCCTGGACCTGCCTGGTCGCCTTGCACCCTTGGTCTGGCTTGTGAGTGCACCTATAGTAGCTCCTGCATATACATAAGATGCTAAGCTAGGACTGTAGTAGCTGATGATGATGAGGTTTGTTTTGCTTTTTAAGCTATATTAATCTTGCTACGCATAGAAGCAACATATATATGCATGTTTTTATCAGTGAATTGCTGTACATGCATGGGGCTAAAAGTAGTACAAATAGTGCTTTCTAATTCACTGGATAGCCAGTTGCAAGTATTTGATGTGCCTTTAGTTTTTCTATAGTAAGCTAGGGAAAAGGAAAAGGAGACATTTCTTCCCCTAGCTAGGCTTCAATTATTCGACCAACTATCTTTTTTCTAGACAATGAAGGTAGTCTCGATCCGCCTCTATCTCCAGCCTTTGCATCAACTAGAAAATCATGCATGGTATATAAGTTTCTTCGATCGGTGCGTAGATCAGAAGCCAATAAACAACACATGCATGTATATATATACCTTGGGTTATTAGGCGAGTCTTGAATATGTTTTTGGCCGTACTTTCTCCATGAGTTGCCATCATCGAGCGTACTTGTAGTGACTGTCCTCAAGAAGGGGCTGTGCGACCTGCCATATACATATATATATATACTATGAGCTAATAAGCTGGTTAATGACCCATATATAATACGCCAGGTTTTAATTGGAATACTACTTTAATAATCTATGGAAGAAGCATACAAGTGCGGCTATGAATAACTATCGTAAGCTAGAAGCACCAAAACAAGGATTAACCTTTTTTTTTATTTACCACAATTGAAATCAAGTTGTTAGAAAGAAAGCAAGTTTAGGTTTCTCCCTATCATTGGCACATAAAGTTAAGCCCCACTACTAAACTTAGACAGTCTAGGGAATTCTCCAAATTGCAAAAGGAAGCGGCATATTAAGGCAATCATGGTATCATATCCTAATGCATGTAGCTAGCTAGTTGCACGGTTAATTATTAAGGGTTTTTGATGAACTTTCTTCACCTTCTCCTGGTGGTGCTGCTCCGGCGCTGCGGTCCAGAGCCGGTCACCGCGCCAGCTCTCCTCCTCCTCCGGCCCTGTCCATGGCTGCCGCCGGCGGTGGTGTCCAGAGCTGCCGACAGCGCGCTCGACAGGCTGCTCATGATCCCGTCTATCAGCTCGCTGGTCCCAGGTGCGGCGTCCGCGGGCGTTCCCGGCGGCGTGGGCGACCCCTGCAGCATGTTCCGGAGCATCTCCGCTCGCTCACGCAGGTCGATCAGGTTGTCCACCACCGCCCGAGGAGCCTCGGCAGCAGGTGGTGACGAGCGGCCGCCGCCGTCGGCGGCGCCGCCGCTAGCTGAAGACGCCATGGTCGCAGCAATCCACTAGCTAATTAAGCTAGCTGAGCTAGAGCTGCGGTGCAAGTGCATGCATGCCCACCTGCCCGGCCGTAGCTAGAGCGATAGGGTCGTCGCTGCAGCTGCTGCGGCTTGTTTTTATTGGCGGCCGCGGTGGGAAGTTGGGAGGAAAAAGAAAGGAGGACGGGGCCGGGTGGGGGAAGGCGAAAGAGGAAGTGGCGTGGAAGAACATGCAGGCACAAGTGGGCCCCCGGATGGAGGTGCCGCACTGCGCGCAAGGCGACGAAGCTAGGGGCGGGAGCCGGTCGTCATCGCTGTGACGCGCCACCGTGAGATCAGGCGCCACCGTGGGCTCAGTGATGCATACCATGGCAGAGTTGAACAGATACTTTTCATGAGATTAATCGTAACGAGGGCTATAGTTAACGAGAAATGGACAAACACACTATCACAAGGCATACATTTACACCTATAAACTAAATTGATATTGACGAAATCACTGCAAATATCCCATTGTCGATAAAAATGATGAGGACATTATTTAACGATCCTCGTGAAGAATATAGCTAGTCACCTTCACTAACCATTCGAGTGAGGCTCCATGCATTCGTTTTCTTTTTCTTCTTGAACACCGATGGTGCGTTGTTGTCTGTCAATCGTAGAAGCAGCACGTGTTGAGACTACGAATTTTCATTCATTTGCCACGCAGTGAATTGTGGAGAAAAGGGGCAAATGTAAGTAGATCAACACGTACTTGTCTTAAACATAACATTTTCTACATCTTGTTGTACAAATTGCGCGCCATGCAACAAATGGTCCATGGGAGAGCATCTTCCAAGCAGACAACTTCAACTCACGGGCAATTTTCTTATGAAAACGTGGGCATCTGGGCTGACTAGTCTTTGCCCTGACACATGCATGACGGGAACACGGAGGCCCCCCTTAAGAAATGATGAGCCCCACAAGTTTTAAATCTTTTCGTACGTGGGTAGGCCATGTCTCTCTCTTCAGTACATTTCAAGGACGAGACCAGAAAATTGAGAAGAAAAAAATGGACAGCTAAAGAGCCAAGTCAGAAGATAATAATAATTAATATTGCCTAATTATCATGTCGGCTTGCATAGCTGAATGAACTTGTTTACCCCAAATTATATAATCCAGTTTATATGTGTGGAAGTAAAAACCTAAAATGGTCCAGGACAGCTTAAAGCACTATAGAAGCTAGAGGAGCTTAACTTATATAAGCTGCTTATAAGTTTCGGATGAGCTTATCTAAACTAGATTAGAGAGTTAAAAAATAAACCGGATTATATAAAGCTAGGGGTAAAGAACAGGCCCATACTCAACGCAAGTCGACATAGGAAACCAGTAGTGAGCGTAACCCAACCCAGATGCACAAACTCCCAGCCAACGCCCAAATTATTACTAATACGAAATACGGCATCAGCATGCGCATTCGTAAAGCTCGGCTGCATCTGGCTCACTGAACAACCAGGACGAGATTCCCAAAAAATAAAGCGAAGAAATGGCATATTGGCACATCTACGGAGGATGACAACTGACAGTCGTATTCCAGAAAAAAAAATACTGGCTCGGACACCACCATCTAAAATTGACCTTTCAATTAGTAGCCTAAATGCGGCTGCGTTCATGAATCACGATACACCTGGCATAAGTCGATGACATGTCCCTGGTCGAACTGCTATATCTGAACTATACATGCTTCTGAATCCTCGATACGAAAAGTTAAGACATCTGTTAGCTTATTGTTGATTGTCCGGTTGCTCCATCAGTCGCCTTCTTTCAGCAGCTAACCCAGCTGCGACGGATGGAGGCAAACTCCTCAAGCTATCATCATGATCTTCATTTGCCAGTTCTGGGGGTTCATCAGGTGCTGTCATTGGGAATAGTGACTCGACATCCTTCAGGGTCAAAACAGGTTCATCTTTGAAATTTTTGGACTTTCGGTTTATAGTAGAGCAGACAGCTCTGCTCCTGTTTAATCTGTAGATGCTCTCTTCTATTGTTTTCTTCACCTAAAAGCAAAATAAGACATTATAAACTGTCTCCACTAATTAATGTAAATTTAAAAAATAGGATGTGCACTCACTATAAAACGGTGAACAAATGTGCTCTTGTCTTGCCCAACTCTATGGATCCTGCTGATAGCCTGTGCCTCAGCCGCAGGGTTTAGTAATGGCTCCACTAGAATAACATGCTGTGCTTCCAGCAGATTAAGACCATTTGCTCCGTGCTGTATAAGCATCAGCAGTACTTGAACAGGCTGCATTTTGGAGACTGTCTTTTTCACTTTATCTACATTTATATTGCTCAACTGACCTTTGAACTGGGAGAGCGCTGACTGTGATTTTCTGAAAAGGAAACGAACTAGCATGTAAGTACTTCCTCATTAATAACCATCTAGCAGAAAGATATAAAAAAGAAAAGGAACAGTAAAAGGCCAATCAAGACCTTGATTCAATATGGGTTGAGATATCTCACCTTCCTCCTTTCATCCGAACATATGAAATGTTGTTAGCCGCAAGGGAGTGCTCTAATACATCGAGCACATCATTCCAACTTGAGAAAACAAGAACTTTAGCTGTTCCATCAGTTGAAGTGATTCTCAATATTCTTCTTGTGACGGCTTCAATCTTCACCAGAAAAAGATAAAACAGAAGGTGGGATTATTACACCAAAATTCAACATACAATAAGCAAACAAACAAGAAGTGTTGGAGCTTGCTAAAGTATGGCCTATATTTTTTACTCTGCAAACAGTTAACAGCAAGTGCATTATAGAAGTGTAGTTGAATAACATTTCAGGATTCTTGAAAATATAGTCATTCCATTTTGCGAGATTACATGATTAATCATGTATTCATGTGATTGGCCACATTGACACAAAGGCCCTACTTTCCAATGATAATTTTGCAAGTTACAAATCAAATAACCAGTAACCGTAGATTTCAAGTGCAGAACACATAGAACAACCACAAGGAAGGAGATGGCATGAAACCTTTGTTCCATATGAACCTTGGACAGAAATAGTGCTTTCAGTCAAATCTTCTGCGCTCTTTTCAGCTTTGTCACTTTGTTTCTCAACTACAAAAGCCACATTCTCAAGATCTGTACGTTGACGGCATGTAGGGCACATGATCCATTTTTTACGTTTCCCAAATTGTGTTGCAGCTTGTTCTGTCATGTAAAGACAGCCTGAGAACAGTAAGCAGATAAATAGTCAAGGCCAGGAATTCACTAATCAATATCCATCATATGAACAAACAATTGGCATGATTATCCAACTATATACCCTGATGCTAGATTAGCATAATACTTAGCTTTAAGATTGCTCAAGTAAATTCCAGCAAACAACAACCAGGCAGGCATGTAACAGTAGTATTTATGCTATCTACTGCTTTTCTTCAAATGACGGCTTTGAAGAAATTTTGAAAATAAAACTAGCATGGATACTCACACTTGCAGCACACGAAATGACCACACTGGAAAACCATTTTTTGGTCAAAAACCTTCTCCTGGCAAATTGGGCATGGTTCATTACTAATATCAGAAATGGTTTGTCCTGTAACAGAACATGAAGTAGCTATATCAACAGCATCGCCTGCTTTAGGCAATGATTCGCCATGCTTGTTAAATGTTTTCTTGTTACATAGCGCCAATCCCTAAAGGCACAAATGCAATCAGTAGCAATAAAAACACACACTAATCCAAGATAGTATCATAGTGCAATCTTTGGAAATAAAAGTCATGCAAGCTGTAGACTAGAATGTGAACTTATATAGCAAAAGTTTACTGAAAGTTAATACACACCTTTAAATACCGGAGTTGGCCCCTTACACGGGCTAAAGATGAGAGAGACATGAATTTTTCACTTGTAAACTGGACATTATATGGTATGAGTTCCTCTCTAGTTACAATATCGACAGCGCTAGGTTCATCATCTTTCTCTTTGAGCTGCAGTCTTGAGATAGACATCTTGATCTCATCATGAGCACGCAATAATTGATTTTGAGCAATTGACAAAAACCGTGCTTGAGAAAACTCCTTGCGCATAGCCTCAATCACCATGTCATGGCCAAATTTGTTAGTTAGCATTACAATAACCAGCTTGAGCATGCCAAAAGAGAAGGAAACAAAATCTACCTCAAAAAGAAGTAAATGCTTTTTAGCAATTGCAGAATACTGCCTTCCCAATACTGTCTTTGAGTGATTTTGGATAACCCTCAATGTGGTCTCAGTTCGAGAAGGATGCCTGTAGACCTGTAAACATTGGCAGTACAAAACATATAATATTGGATAGCAAATAAATGGTCAAAGATTATGAAGTTTGAATCTCAAAATGTGTGCATGCCTTAGAGAAGAAGACACAGGGGAGAAGACAAATGGTGCAACATTATTTTCAAGAGTTGGGGTTGCAATGTTATCCTAGAAAAAAGTGTGGACAAGAGAAGTGACAACTATTTAACTGTACGATATGCAGAATAAAAGTATGTAACATACCTGTATGTTTTCTCGAGCCGACCTAGGATTATTATTGTCATAACCAGGTTCAGATCCCTCATTGGATTTTTTATTACGGAAGAAGTGATTGAGCTCATATTTTCGCCTCTGTAGATCATGTGCTTCTTCTACTGTATCAATGACAGAATCATTGTTCGATTTCTTAACAAGAAACAGCCGTGCTTCATACCTCTAAAAGAAACGATAAGATTAAATTGATACATGATTAATCTCATAGGGACATAAATACATCAAAAAGCATTGGTGTGTGACTACCTGAAAGAGTTCATCTAGCTCACATTGGATACATAAAGAACCAGAACCATCATAACACTTTGGACAATATCGCTGACCCTCAATGTCCTCATCCCTTGGGTTATCCATTGTGTTGTCAACTTCCAAAAGTCTATCCATCAGTCGTTGCCTTGAACTTTGTAGAGAATCAATATCAGCTTGAATTGCATATTTTAAGCCAGCAATACTTTTAACCCTGTGAAAGAACAAAACAACCAAGTTAACTATCAAGTAAAAGAAGATTTTATTTAGTGATATGAATTCTTGAACAGAAAAATCACCATAGGCACCATGGAGAATAAACTAAATAAAGAAACCAACAGAAATAAGTTTGCTATAGACCTGGAAGATATTCCCCTTGAACCCAAACCAGTGGTGCTCTTAGTAGAAGAATTATCAATCTTCTTAAGGAGTTCGCCAGCCGAAACATTGCTCTGGTCAATGCAGTCCAAAGCATGTAGCCACCAATTCATATAATCATTCTGTAGCTCCCTAGTGATATTCAAGACCTAAAGGCAGCCAGAGGCTCAGTATGAGGGAGAAAAGGGAAAGGCTTGGATCACATAACATTTACCAAGGATTAGGAATATAAAAGAAGACAAGAAAATATAAATAGATTAAGATAGCTTGTGCAAATACAAAAATAAGAAGTGTAGTGATCAAACCTCTGTGAATGATGCATTAAAATCCTTCTGTGCTACTATCAGCCTTGAAGTAAAAACTGACAAGTACTTTTCTGTGATTGCATTGCAAGTCTTCCTCAAGCACTCATCAGCAAAACACTTTGATGATGAGTGGCCTCCAGCAAAATTCTCTGTGTCCATTTCTCCATTTGTGCATGCTTGTCCAATAACATTTTCATCTTCCTCAAACGTTTCTAAACCATTAGCTGTCAAACTCGAAACACCGTTCTCACATATTTTATTTCGCTTTATGATACATAGATCTGTCTCAACAGTGCTAATCTCCTTTCTTTTCCGGCCGATGTCAACTTCAGAAGCCTGCTTTTTTAATGGGCACTCTTGTAAATATTCAGAACTAGTTCTGAGCAGTTCCGCAAGATTGTAGTTGATATGAAGATTCAATAGAGGGTCAACACGGAAATCATCAACATTTTCATCAGCCAAAGCTAGTGCTTCTTTGTACAATGAAATGGCTTCTTGGTTCTTTTGTTCGATAGCAGCTAGCCCTGCAAGACCATTCAGGGCAACTACAATTTTCCTAAGCTCTTCCTCTCCTTCAATTTTTGCTTTACCAATAAGGACCTGGATACAAAAGTATTACCAGCCCACTGAGAACATTATTAAAAAGTTGCACTACAAATATTAGGTGGCAACAAGGACTGTAACATTATTAGCTATTCACCTGTAAAATCTCATCCATTGACAACGGGTTATGCTGCAGGGAGCAGAGACCAGAACTCCCAACTTGCGGGTGGCAGCATGCCTGCCGAAGTTTCAGCAGTGGGACTAGGAGCTTGACAATGTCATCATTGGAGAGGTAAACATTTAGTAAAGCATTTGAATCTGCAAACACAAGGTAAAAAAGAAGCCTAAGATTTTTTGGAAAAAGGGAATATAGTGTGGCAACTGTCGACCACCGAGCAACATGTTTAATAAAAAGGGCCTACCCAATGCTGAAAGCTCCCACACAACACGACATGGGGTTCTGGGAAAGGGAACTTTTAGGCAGCCTTACACAAGATGTAACAGTCTTTGAAAATTTGCTATTACCTACGAATGCCTCTGAAGCAGAAAGTCTTGCAGCTTTGTTTTGAGTGGGATATGGAGAACAAGAGAAATGTAAATTTTGGATATTAAATCATCCCATTAGCCAGTCATGTGAGACAAACAAAGCAAGGAAAAGGAAGCAGAAAGTAATAGTAAAATCTTTTCGTCTATATTATGTGCTTAAGAAATGTCCTTACCAGCTAGTTTTTTTGCTCATAATATCTATGAAATAGAATGAAAACCCAGACCCAGAGAATCGATGTGGAAACCTGAAATGATTGATTTGGTGAACAAAGTACCTGAAGTTGATTCCTTTCTGTTGACATCATTTCTCAAACTTCTAATAATCTGATGTGCATGGTCCATGCAGGTTGCATGCTGCTTCTTATAGAAATATTCTTCAATGGAAGAAAAGATGAGCCATGAAAAACACTCTTCTTGAGGAGGAAGCTGTAGTTCACCTGAGACATGAACTTTGGAAGAGCGCCACATGATTTCCCTAAAGAAATTGTGTGCATAATTCATAGCTATTTGGTCCCCCTTCTGCAGTTTGTTCAATGAGACAAAAGAAAATAATTATTCAGTCCAGCTATCTCACTAAAAAGATGTTATCAAAGGCTAGCAACAAACGTTACATGCAAAGCTATGGTAATATTATTCATATCAAGGCGTACCAAGTAAAGACAAGCATTACATGCACAGCTATGGCAATATTATTCATGATTCTTGTATTGCTATACAAAGCAATAAACTAGCACTAAACTTGTCATTGTATCATGCCTGCCTATGTTTTCAGACTACATGGACCAGATGGTAAGAAGACCCAACAAGCTCAGTGTAAGACACATACTAACCAGATTTCTCGTATTTCACCATATCCATCACCAACCACCACAAAATTATGTTGTTCAAGTTGTCAGCCTAAGCAAGTGATTAACAGTTTATGGTGCTTAAGTTGTCAGCCTAAGCAAGTGATTAACAATGCCTTCCAGCGTCAGCATGTAATAGACACACAGTTAACAGTAGCACGCAACATACCTCATATGGGTCTCTAATAATGTCCACCCACCATCTATATGTGTCAAATGGGCTTGTCCTAAGAAAACGTAGAAGCCCAAAGAGATCATCAAGCCTGCGTTGTATCGGGGTTCCTGTGATACACCAACGGTGTTGGGCATGTAGCCTCATCGCCATCTCAGTCACAGAAGTCTTGCTTGACTCTACCATCTGAGCTTCATCCAAACAAAGCCGCCACCAGTGGATCCTTGTCAAGACTGTTGGAATGACGGGATATCTATAGAGTGTAATGACAGTTCAGCAGAGTTTCAGGGTGAGTCATTTTAAATTTTGCATAAATGGTACACCTGGATAACACATGGGATGCTTACAAGACTGTAAGCACTCAAAGGAGTATCCAGACCCAACAAGCTATTTCACTTCTATTTCAGCTTTTATCAGTGTACCCTGATTCTAAATGATAGATAAGCTCAAGTTAGTTATCCTTTCAGCTTTACTAGGTTTTTTTTATAACCACATCATGCCAGATCACTAAAAAGGTGTCGTAATTCAAAAAAATGTTAATCATGAACCCAACAGAACACCTCAAAAAAATAATAAAGAAAAAGGTACAGATGCACAGTGTTGTGCAGGTGTTTTTGACAGTGTGCACGGCCTCTCTTTTTCCCTCTTCTTAATATATATGACACGCAGTTCACCAGCGCGTTCAAGAAAAAAAAAAGATCCTATTCAGAGTAGTTTCAGCTCATTGACATCTTCGCAAGGCAGAAGCATGTATATGGGTCATGTAACTCTGCTACTTGTAGTTATTGTTTCAATTTAACTTTACCTGTCATGTTGCATTTCCCAACCCAAAAAAACCAACAACAAGAAACCCCAAAAAACACATTTGCCTCAAAGATGAAAAGATCCATGACTTCCTGGTAAAGAAGAAAGGTATGTTTCCAATTATTTACAGAGGGAGTTAACTACTGGAATCAGTCTGTCCTATCATGTCAGCCTTCATTGTGAAAAAAACATTACTTGCCTCTTCTGAAATCTCAAGAAACGACGATCACCATCATGCCGATCAAAATCATGTGATAGATCTTCTTTCAAGACATCATAGGTTGTCAGGACAACATCAGCAGTACTTATATCAGTCATATCAATTTTTTGGATGGTAGCCAGATCTAAGTTCCTTGCACCTTCATAAATGCAAACTTTCAGAGATCCTGGCCTTGTGTGCCTTGAGTTAAAGAAAACAGCTATTAGCACTATCATTATATGCAGATAACAATACCATAAAAAAAGAGATAAGCCGAAACACTTAAAGAATAAAATTGGATAGGGCACTTGAAGCTTCATTCTTGGTATAGATTGTATTAGAGTGGGAACATATTATCTAAAAAGCTTGTTATCATAAGCACTCTTAATTCTTATAGATCCAACAGAAGGATTTTTAAAATAAAGTTGTGGAACTTCTAGAACACCGAAAAATGCAAGCAGTGAAGACGAGATTGGGTTGTGGCTAGCATGGTGTGAACAAAATAATAATCCTACATTGTAAACAAGAGACGGAGATCTCAAATCTGAAATTAACAGCAGCACATATAGTGTTACACATTATCTTGATATAATGATGTTTAGCTCAGAAAAACTGAAGAACGTTGATTCTGCTATTGGGAAACTATTGACAAAACTGTTCAACTAACATTTTGATAAAAGGAATCATACCGGGTAATCTCAGAATACCACTGTGCCAATATTGGCGCTGGACATACTATTAATGTAGCATGGCTGAATATATTAGTTTGAGCTGCTTCAGTAAGCTCCAAGCACAGTGCACAAACATATTTGTCTTCTGTATCAACAATAGAGCACCAGGGTTTCTTTTTCCTTCTAATCCCAGGCTTATTGTCACTTTTTTCATATTTTGATGCTACATCTTCAGTGGTGTTATCAAAATGTATATCTTCTTTGGGTGCATAACCAACACAATCAGCATGTTGCCAGGCATCACAAATGTCGCATTGAACCCACAGACCCTTGTATGCAGAACTTTCACTCGCAGCCCCACAAACGCACTCAACCCTTTCTACTTTCTGCCTCTTTGTTTGAGGCATTTCAGTTTTGTTCTGGGAGATAGAAAGGCCAATTGAAGATGGCCTACTATGGGCAAAAATGCAAGCTAAAAGCTCGACAGTTTTCCCCAAGCCCATTTCATCTATAATCAATCAAGCACACAAAAGGAATGTCAGCGGAAACTATCAACAGAAGTGAAAACCATGAAAGAAGTATAATCATGAATTTATTATCACAGTTGTTATCAACATACCAGCCAAAATGCCCCCAGAAACATAAGGTGGAGAAGGCTCTGGTCGCAATGAAATATTTCCGCTGCAAAGTAACAGATACATGAAAGTCTGAGCCATTCACAGAAACAATTAAATTTTATAATTCCTCTGTAAAGTAACATATATGTGAAAATCTGAGGCATTCACAGGAACAAATAAATTTTAAAATCAAGACTGCGGAAACATTATGTGCTCGGAAAACAAGTTGCTTGAATAGTACAACAATATGAAAGGAACTTAAGTAATCTCTAGTATAATTAATACTGCAAGCTACAAACATATCAACCAGATATGATTAGCGGCTACGCACTTCAGACTTACTTGAAAGGATTGTAGAACATACTGGAGTTCTTGTGAATAAAATCGATAGGAACACAATATGGTGCAGAATAAACATATTCATGATGGAGAATATTTCCCTTTTCACGTTGAACCATCCAATGTGCTGCACGGAGTTGATATGGCCTGAGCTGAGGAACTAAATCAGGAAGACCAACTTCCAACTGTTCCGCGTTACTAATAACAGGAACAAAAAAAAAGTATCATACAACAGCAAGAAAAAAGTATGTTATAACTAAGCTTTGTAATACTTTGTATAACTCAAATCATAGATTCTGACAAAGCAGGCACATATGGTATACCATAACATCGGCAGCAAGTACTTATCTGAGTTTAAATGCTCTCCTACATGGCTACATTCATGTTAAAGCACATGATTATGAGCTTAGAGTAACAGTGAGATGTAAGATACTCACATCGAAGGCTTAACTGCCTCATAAAAAGCAGCAAGATCAAACTGCGAATCACTTTTAGGTGTGAAATCAGCATTAGCACCATCATCCATCGGCACACCAAGACTATCCATCCTATATATTGCAGCCGACGTTGTGACCTCAGGACGCAGCCAAGCCATCATATTCATCAAGCTCTTCCTCCATGGATGCCTAGCCACCTCCAGCAGCGATTCACACGCGCTGAAAGCCCCCTCCATCACCTCCACTCTAACCCTGAATGATTCAGCCCGCGCTTTGCCCACATCCCGAAACGCTCTAAGCGATTGAACGCGCAGGGTGACGAATCTCAAGCTCACCAAATGGGCGAGGCCGGATACACCTTCATCAGGACCATCAAAACACCCTGACACCACGAGTTGTTCGTGTTTCTCTTCGCGATCCCCATGGACGACATACTCCAGGAGCACGCAATCCGACGGCACAACGGGCCACTGGCCCATCCTGAACCCCTCCTCCGGCGCGTCACGCACAAGCATACGCAAGGAGAACCTTGATGCCCCGAATGCCTCCTCCAACGCCTCCTCCCCGTCGTCGGAGACACTCACGTCTCGGAGGACTACCTCGGCGACGTCGCGGTGGTCGGCGTCGGCGAGCCCCCACGTGCTCCTATCCACCTCCACGCGCACGTCCCTCCTCGCCTCGCCCTTGGCCGCACGCTTCGTACCCCCGCTGGGGCCCGGCGCGTCGGGGTCGGCCTCGGCCGCCGCAGACGCGGCGCCCGCCGCTCGAACCGGCCGCGATTTCTTCCTCCCCATGTGTGATTCAGCAGTGTGCTGAACTCTTAGGTGGGGGTTTTGGACGCCGGAGCAGAACTGGGCGCGGGTATTCGAGGAAATCTCGCGGTGTTTCAGTGATTGGAGTTCGAGCCCTCGGATTTTTGAGAAGAGAGGGAGGACACGGGAGCAAAGACGAGTGGCTGGGGCATACGGGGGTAGAGATTGATGACACGGCGGAGGTTTTAGGAAGAACCGGCCGGCGAACTGCCGGGAGAGAATGGAGGAAGGGCGGTTGAGGTTGATTTTTTTTTTCTTTTCCGAAAGACGGTTGAGGTTGCCAATTCGTCAAATTTGATCTTGAAGCTGGTGAGCGTTGCCAATTCGTCAAAATCAATCACAAACTCAAGTAAGAAGGTTATTGCGTCATAAATTTGAGACTATATCAAATTAGCAAGGGTACGTTTGGATCCGACACTAAGATTTAGCTAACTAAAATTTTAAAACTAAATTTTGGCCAGTTAAAATTTGTCCCAGCTAAATTTTAGTTGAGATATTTGGATCCTCCGGCTAATAGATTAAGCTAAAATTTAGCTGGCTTTACCAATATATTGAAACAGCTAAACTCAGCTAAACTCTAGCTGGTCTTTTAGCTGCCGTTTGCATTCCTAGCAGCTAAATTTAGCCAAAGCTTTAGTTGGTGAATCCAAACAAGCCCTAAATACATTGCCCATCAAATTAATAGACTTTATTGATTTTTTTTACTTCAATTTTTATCCCTCTATGTAAAATAACGCAATAACTTTTTATACACTACCTTAACCCACGTAATTGAATGATATATATTAAACTAGCAAGCTGATCCGCGCAAATAGTATTGGTAGCTAGTAGATTTTCATTATTCTCCAATCTCCAATTCTTAAAAATTGATGCATACATGCACCTATATTGTTATATTGTCCTACGGTTGATGCATTTTTTCTCCATTACCATGTACAGGGTCTACAATTGCAGGTGGCAATGTATAACCTTCTCCTTAATGCCTACCATCCTCTATGGTCATCGTCACCTTCTCGGATTCTGACTCATGTTAGCTTTTTTTCTCTCATTTCTATTAATATAGTTGTTCCCTATAAGCTAGTGCTATTAAATTGTGCTTCTCCACCGCCATTCCTATGATTCTTTTGGGATTGTTAACACACTTCGTAAATTGAACACTAATGAGTAGTTTGGTAGGGCATCGTCTTCTTCTGAAGTTTATTTAGTTTTGGCTCAACGGTGAAACCACATATTTTCTGGAGCCGAAACCATTTAATTTTTTTTGGCAAAGCAGCTTCTTAATGTTAATGTGGTAATTCTGAGAATACTTTAAAGCTTGATGGGAGAGGAGAAGTCGGTTAAAGCTTTTTTTTACTCCTCCTCTCTACTATAAGCCGTTTTGAGATTTCATGTAGGCTTCTTGGTGAAGCCGTTTTAATTTTACCTATTTCATAGAACTTTATTGAAAGTTGTTGGAGAAACTAATGGAGAAGCCCCAGCTGTCGGTGTTTTTATCGTCAGCCTGCCTAGGGATACCCTAAGATAGGTGATTATTTGGTGAGGGATCGTCGGATCTGAAATTTGAAGGTGAACGCAAGGACATAAGATACAAATTTAGATAGGTTCGGGCCGCTAGAGTAGCGTAATACCCTACGTCCTGTTTTGGGGTGTTGTATATTGCGCCCTGCGCTTGGATGTTGAGCAGCCTGTTGGCTGCTCTCTGTTGGTTCTCTATTGGTTCTCTTTCTGCCTATCTAGGTATCCCCGCCCTCCTTTATATATCCCAGGGGACGAGGTTCCTAGTAGGATTACAAGGTAGGAGTCCTAATACGATTACAAGGTATGAGTCCTAATAGTATTACAAGGTATGAGTCCTAATAGGATTACGGTGGAATTCTAGTAGGAATCAGACTTCTTTTTCCTTACATGTAGCTTCTTTACGGTACCCAGAGGATCTATCCCTGACACCAGCAAACATATCCTAATAACTGTCATGGTTACATGTGCTATAGTTATAGGTGCTGGTGTTTGAGATATTAAAATATGATGAAGGGCATGTTAAGACTCAATGAATACCATAGTCAAGCCACTACTTAGGTACCAATTTATTATGATGATTGATTTGTAATATTTAATATTTATTTATCCGTAAATCTTTAAGTAGAAGCGTTCATCTTTCCAATGTTTTGCAAACTAATACTGTAGTAAAAATGAATGCTAGAAGGTGACAATTGTCATGACAAAGTTGTTGTACTCTACAATGCTGGATAACTAATCAAGCAAGATGTACATCACCAAAGTAATGATTAACTCATTATGAAGCAGCAATGAAAGTTGTACCAGTAGTGACAATAGCCTGAAAAATAGGTACATGTGTTATTTATGTGTTATTTAATTAATTTTCTTAGAAATTGAATATCAATTTCTGAAATATCAGTTTTTATTATTTTTCTTGTAATTTAGTTATTCACTTATTCGTTATTTACATAGACTTTTTAATTTTTTTATTTTCTTCAAAATTCATGTAGAATAGTTTTTTATTAATTTAATTTCGAGTTAAGATATATATTAATCATATTCAACGAACTCTTTCGATTAATATAAATCGTTAGATTATTATAAAAATTGCTGCTATATATATTCCTATACTTTTAAATGTATAGCTTAAATATTTTGATATGAGCTATTTACATATGTAATTTGCTTCCTAACTCAATAGGAATCAAGATATTTATTCTTATTATTTTACTTTACTTAGCTATTTTTATTCAAAAATTCATATACAAATTAAATACTAATTTGTTAATTTTATTCTAAATTTAGCTATTTGTTTATCATATTTGACATGAAATGCTTGTGAACTTCTAATTCCTTTCTTAACTCAAATTTAATTATTTATTATTTGTATTTGACCTATATTATTTATATTAGCTATTTTTCCTAATTTACTTCTGCTATACAAATCAACTGCCATTTTTTGGTTTATTAAGTTTTGAATTTATCTATTTATTAGTTGCGTTCGATATGGACTCTTGGATCAACTAATAATTTTCTTATTTTTTGAATTTTATATTTAACTATTTACTAAAAGTATTAGGCATGGACACTTTGATCATGTCCTATCTTTTTCTTAACTTTTAAATTGTAAATTAGCTGTTTATTAATCGTATTTGATATGAACTCTTGTTAGTTTAGACCATTAGATTTTTATAATATTTATTGTCACACCAACATCGTTCTTAGCTTTGCGTTGATCGCCATTAAATTTGGATTTGCTAGATTCTTCAATCAGCAAATTTGCTTGCCAGGAAAATTAATTCTGAATTGCTAGCGGAAGGATAATATTATATAATTGCTAGTCTCTTTCGGGATTACATAAAAGAGAAGTATAGACTATAGAGTATCCGAAATTTATATACAATACACATTGCTCGTAGGAGGATAAATAAAATTAAATAAATTAGCCTGCGCGGCACGCTGAGAATCAGCATCAGCAACAGCAGGAGACCATGGTGAGGGTTAGTTGGTGTTGGTCACTTTCGCCGTCCGACAGTGGACGCTTGGACTCGAGGCCATCCAGCAAGAGCACCACACCATCCTCCGTCCCGAGCAGAAACCTGCTGCGGCTAACATGCAAGCAGGCAGCTGTTCAGATTGAATTGGCATTCAGGAGCTCTGTAGTTTGTTTATTCTTTTTTTAGCAAGCTTTGTATAGTTCTTCGCCGCCGGTAAAATCTTCGACATCGTTGAGATCGTTGCGCTGAGTAAAGTACACGTTGCTAGCACAAGAACAAAATTATTAACGTGTATATGAATTGGAAAGATTCCAGTTGTGTCCGACATGGACTTCATGCTGCACGATATCTGCTAACATATTAGTTGTATTGGAATTAGATATAAACTCTTTAGGGCGGTCTACGCCATGATCTAGCGAGCTTGTAGATGTACTTTCTTGCATGAATGCTTACCAAATTTAGGTACCTTTTAATTGGATATGACACCTGCCCCTTTATTTAACTATTTTTCTTTCCAATTCGTTGAATCCATATGCTAATTTTAAATTTTCAAATTTATATGTATTTATTAGTTGGATTTGATATGGACTCTTTAGATTAGTTTAAACCGTTAGATCTTTATAAAATCCAACGGTGTATATCTTTCTCTTTTTGATTAATTATGTGTATTTATTAGTTGGATTTGACATGAAATCTTTGGGTTAATTTAGACCGTTAGATCTTCATAAAATCTAACGGTGTATATCCTTGTTTTTATTAATATGGGAATTTCTAGACTCTCTCGGTGAATATGGTGGCTTATTTTAACACTCCCTTATTAATATAATAGATAGAATATAGTTCGAATGAGACCTCTCACCCTGTAAGGTGGACCAGATATGGACCGAAAAGCTATTATGGATCAACACGACACATAATCTTTGTATATCAACCTGTAATATAGACCTATATCATGTATCTATATCATGATAATATAAAGAGCATAACGTTCACTCTATTTCATGTAAACAAAACAATCAACATTCTCGAGTTAATTACATACAACAAAAAAGATTTTTTGATTCAAACTACTACAATGTCTTAGCACTCAGCTTTGTTGTTCCCAAACAATGTCTTAATGCTCATTCTTTCTGAGATTCGTAATGCTGTGTACTTACACATTTCATTAGCACAGCATTTTTCAAGCTGGAAAAAAATGGACAAGCAAACGGCCTATGAATCCAACTGCACCTAAAATGAATGGTAACGCTATACCTATAAGAATTCTAACAACCAAAAAAAATTGGAGCAATCCAATTCCAAAAGCCTCTAAAAATGATGTAGGCGATAAGAAGGTATTAAATACCTCATCTGAACGAATATGAGGAATCAGGATTTGAACCCTGATCGGCTAGCTCTTCCCAAGGACACTAGCCAGCTGCAGTAAGGCAGCTTCTCAAGCCTCTATCCCTCAAATATATACAAGCCTAGCAACCCTGCTATCATTTGATCCGGATGGCTCCCGGTGCAGGGATCCCCTTGCCGGGCATCCCTGGGACTGGGAGCGGCCAACCAGAGCCTCTCGCCGCTGATCTCTTCAGCGTGCCACCGTCTTCCTCATCCGAGTCATCGACGTCGTAGTCGTTGTCGTCGACCCAAACACCTTTCCCTTTCCTGTCGTAGTGCCCCACGCTAGGCGTCGTCCGCTCGCTGAAGCTCTCGTACAGGTCAGGGGAGTGCCGCAGCAGCTCGCTCGCCGACCCGTACCCCATCAGCCGGTGCAGCCTGCCCACGCCTTTCGTCCCGTCGAGGGTGTCGAACGACGTGTTCCTCGACACGTGCAGCGCCTGCTCGTCCTCCGTCGAGTAGCTGCTCAGCCCGAAGCCGTCGATGAACGGCGCGAAGGGGTCCGGCTGTGCCGCGCAGCCTTCGCCGCCCAGCAGCTCGGAACCGTCTGTGCTGAACTGGTCGAGGGAGTCCAGCAGGCAAGCCTTCTTCCTGGCCGGGTCCCTGTAGGAGTAGGATAGGACCGTCGAGCAGGAGCCGCACCGCAGCTTGCGCACGGTCTTGGTCGAGACGGCGAAGTCGGCGGGCACCTGGACAAGCTTGAAGCAGCTGGAGCAGATGATGAACGGCGCGCCCTTCAGGACCGGCCGGCAGTGGTTGCGGGGCGGCAGGCGCCGCTTGGCCTCCTTTGCTGCCGGTGTCTTCCGCGGCGCGGATGATGGCTCCTGCGTTCTGGGCCTGGAGCAGTGTCCACGGCAGCTGCCGCACTCCGGCTTGCCGCGGTGGCGGCAGCAACCGTGATGGCACGACCTTGGCTGCACGTTGTGGCAGCACGGGTCGGCTCTGCACTGGCGGTAGCGCCGTGACGGCAAGCCACGCGGAGGAGCGGCAACTTGGCCGGGCTTGACCACACGAGCCGGGCTGCCACGGTGGCCGTCGGCAGCAGCAGCTGCATGACGAGCTCTGGAATGGAGGCTTGGGGCCACGGCCGCGCGAGACACGTATCCTTCTTGCTTGGGAAGACGAGGAGGACGCGCGCGTGGCGTTGGATTGAGCTCTGGGGACTTACTGAAAAGTTCGGAGAGGTCGCCTTTCAGCTCATCCACCGTCTTCAGAATCTTCTTCCGCAAGGGCCCCAAGTTTTCTGCTTGAATCTCCTGGCGAGATGGGCTCATCGCCTTTTCCCCGGCAGCAGCAGCTTCCTGTCCCAACGCATCTCGTGCAGAATGCGCAGTTGGGGCTTGAGCTGATTTCGGTGCGAGTTCTTCGCGATGGTTGTACTGCGGCTGCATTGTGGCTTCACCTGAATGTTTCTTTCTTGCAGCATCGGGTGATTCAGCCTGGCGTTGCATCCTCTTCTCAATATCATCCTTCAATTCAGAAGTAGCATTTTTGTTTTCTTTGGGAGAAGTAGCACTGCGATCGGCGCTACCAGCATCTGCTTGTCTTCGACCTTCAGAATTGTCAGAGATCACATGATTGGCAGCACTCTGATCATGTCCCCTCTTCTCCATCAGTTCCACTTGCTCAGAAACACGATTCCTCGCCGACACGAGATCACCGGACTCGCGTCGGCTCGTCGTGGCAGTGCCTTGGCGCCTGCTGCTTGTGGCAACTGCAATGCTGCTACTGCTTGCAACATCACCGGAATCGTGCTTCCTCGCCGACACAAGATCGCCGCTCGTGTGAGTGCCTTGGCGCCTGCTACTTGTAACAGTAGGAGTGCTGCTGCTGCTGGCAACATTCCCGGAACCATGCCTCCTCGCCGACACGAGGTCACCGGACTCACGCAGGCTTGTCGTGTCGGTGGCTCGGTGCCTGCTGCTGGTGGCATCAAGGGAAGTGGGGGTGCTGGACCTGCTGGTGCTGGCGACGTCAGTGGAGTCCAAGTGTCTGCCCTGAGGAGGCAGCCCACTCCTTGAGGGCGAAGCCCTTGGCGCGTCTCCTGCGCTGCCGGTGCGGTTTTTGGCTGTACGAGCACAGGAGAACCCATCAGAAATCTGCAGTGTGACCAAGCATCCAAATGCTAGCGATCAAAACAAGAGCTGAACCTGAAATTACCTCGAAGACTAGTGCCGCATCCACCGCATTGGTAGACGGGTGCGCCGGGCTCCTCAAGAACGCAGTGGCACCTCGGACATCTGACGCGGTGAACCGGCCTGGCGTCTGAATTTTCCATGAGCCGACAGGCCCCAGGACATTAGGAGCTGTCGATGATCAGAGATTCAGAGAACGCTGCCTGCGGTGTCAATCAAAAAGTTAACAGGAAAACACATGAGCATTCTGTTGACATCTAATCTTGCACCTTATAATTGATTGAAGAGACGACAGACGAAAACAGGAAACAAAATTTGTACTTATATGTAACGTCTGGTAGCCAAAGTCTGACTTGAGTGCGAACGATGACAGAGAAAGAACGGTAAGCATGGAGTAACAGCGACCCCTATGTTTGAACTGTTCTTTTTGGGGTTTTTTCAGGAAACGTTTGAACTGTTCTTTTCCTTTGGGCAAACAAATAAGTGCACTAAAAGGCTCATTACTCCTCCTCCTACTACTACTACTAAAGAGGGATAAAATAAAACAGCCATTAGTCCACTACTAGTCATTTCAGTTAGGTCGCACAAAATTCAGGAGACAAACTGCCTGCCTAAAAACTTGTGTTTGGACAGAAGAGGCAACGGCCAAGGCAAATACAAGATTCATGAGCATTTTTGAACAAAATTCCCCAAATTCGCTGGCTCGAACGAATTAACGAAACTGAGATCCCAGAACATTCTAGAAGGGAATCGCGGTCTGAAGCACGAAAGAAGCAGAGCAAGACACGCACACTCACCTCTGCCTTCGCCTTCGCCTTTCCACTTGCCGTCGTCTCCAGACGCTTCTTGTTGCTCCTGGTGCCGGGCCTTGTCCCCCCAAGCTCAACTGCTCCTCCGAATCCAAATCCCCTGGCTGGGTGGGTGCTCCTCCGCTATATACTGTACGACGCCTCCTGCGTCCCCGGGCTTCAACTCTCGGTAGTTGCGGTTGCCTAACCGGGCAAATAATTTAGTGATGGACGCCTCCTCCCCTCCGTGGGGTCCGTGTGAACTGCGAAGCGAGAGGCCCCTGCAGGTGCTGTTTGGTGGTGAGCGGGCGAGGGAGGGAAGGAGCAATAGAAAAAAGAAGAAGATGATGGGCTGAGCTGAGCTCATGAAAAACGATGGCGTGTGCTCGGCAAATATTTATACGCGGCGGAGGAGAGGAGAAAAGGGGAGGAGGCAGCGAGGAACGGAAGGGTCCGGTTCCGGCGCGGGCGACCGCTTCAACGACGACGAGTGAGTGGTCTGGGCGAGACGTCCACTGGCTGCCTGGGTTGGGCCAGGTCGCCCAGGCCGTGCCGAGGAGCGAGGAGGGCGAGAGGCGAGGAGCGAGACCGTGTCGCGGACGCCAGTCGCGCATGCCACCGCGTCGTCATCCCGGCGCACGTAGGATAGGAATCATTTCCCTTCTGGATGCCAGCGTGGTGGCCACCGCGCGTTTTCTCCGGGGGGCAGCGCCCGACTGCGACGGCTGGCTGACACGGCTTCTTGACCGACGCCGCCCGGGGTCGGGAAAGCCACCGGGTCGCTGCCCCGGGGAGGTAGGCACGGCGCAGCTGCAAAAGTGTCGAGGATTCGAACTGGGGCGGGCGCACCGCAACCGCGATTAAACTAGGCGTGTTCATGCACGCGCTACGCGATCACAGCCGAAATGGAACGCGGGAATCATTGTGTGCCGGGCGCATGATTAGCTCGTGTAGCAGCGTGGCGTAAAGCGGACGGAGGCTCTCAAGGGAGTACGTTCTTCGTCCACAACCTGACGGACGGCCATCCATGGCGCACCCAACAGAAATCCGCAAAGTAGCAGGCCCCGGTACCTTTTTCTTAGGCAAATCAAACGTCGCAGTCTGGGACCTCTTCAGTCTTAGGCAAATCAAATGACTAAATAGAATGCCCGGAAAAATGTTTCACTGTAAAAGAGGAGTAAGATCCCTTGCTATTTGCGCACCTCCTTCAAACCCTGATTAATAGGGCTAAAGAGCTAGTTTGCCACCGCCAACAGGAGCAGGAACTAACTTCCCAGTCGTCCAATACACTAATTATAATGGAAGCATGTGCATTTGCATCCTCCACTGGCCTAGAGGTTAATTCTTCAAAGTCTGTCATTAATATCACACAAGACAGACTAACCTCCTTGGCTCGATACATTTGTAACTCTTCTGTATTAATATTGCGAATTGAGGCGCAGTATCTTCACCTGAACCCACTTTGCTCTGTCCTCCCAACCCAAGAATGTGGCAGGTGAGGCGGCTGCTTGCTCAGGCTCAGAAGGCCGCGTGGCGACGCCATGCCCGCGGCCAAATAATCCATGCTGCCGCGCCGCCCGACCTCGGACCGGAAAGGCGATCCCCAGCCTAGCCTGTACCCCGCAGTCGGTGGCGCAGGTCAAACGCCGGCGACAGCAACGCCAGTGAGTTACGGGATCGTCGGCCGCGCCAGCCGCCTGCATTTCAAGGTCGATCGATATCTGCACGACTAGTCCAAGGAGGCCTCTGACTGGAGGATCTAGAAGCCCTTTTCGTGTTGTCGTGGTGCGCTGGGTGTTTGGTTATCAATCTTTTATATTTCTAAACTATTACGTATATCTAGATGTGCAGTAGAATCTATTTATCCAGGTTTGATAAAACGATCTGCAGAGGAAAAACTTGTATAGTTAGGCTAGTCCAGTCAGTGTTATCTACCGCTGCCACCGTCACTAGGCCACTATCGTCTCACCGCCGATGCAGCCAAGAACACCCAGGACCTTAGCGTACCAGCGGCTGATTTTTTCCTCTTCATTCGGTGACAACGGCTGGCAATTGGCTGGGCTCGGCCTAGATCAATCAGCTGGGCCAGTTGCCCACGCGGCCTCCTCCATCATCTGCACAGCTGTCCGGTCAACGTGTTTTCCCGCAAGCCGGAGAAGATACACGAGCAGATCCAGACGGAAACGGCCTGGTAGCCGGGTAGGCCCTGGCCCACTACCAGCCACTGACCTGTGGGCATATATCCTGGGCCCGCTTGACACGTGCGCCAATTCTGAAGGCACCCGCCCCGTTTCCGCTTTCCCCTTCCTTCCTCCTCGGCACTCCTCGCTCGCCACCACCAACCAATCATCCACGCGCCCCGAGGCCCCCGCGCTCCTCGCCGGCAGACGAGCACAACGGATCAACGCCGGTGCATCGTTGCTATCCCTCCCTCCCATCGGCGAAAGGTATCAGACAATTCTCCTCCCTCCTTTTCTGCTGTATCTTCTCGTCGGCTTCAATCCACGCGCAGAGATCCCCTGCGATCCGCACAGGCGCAGCCGCATAAGGAAAGAATCGGTCGTGCGGTCCGGTTTCCTTGCTCGATCGATCGGTTCCCCTGTCCTTTTCCCCCCTCTCCGTTTCCGGCTGCAAATCTTAGCTGTCTCCTCGGTGCGGTTGGTTGCTTCCACCGTTACGATTTCTTCGATGCGGATGAGATGGCAACGAGAGCATTCAATTTCTACCGATTATTCGGTTACCTCAGCAAGAGCGCCAATATTTTGCCCACGCAGCTATCTGAGCTGGGCTTAGTTACGATTTTGTTGGCAGCCGGGATCCGAAACTCTGAATTGGGTACACTGTTTACCTGCTACAGGATAATGTGGATAGGATTAGAGGATTTGGTTAAATTCTTAGATGACAGGCATGTGTGTTGACAGCGTTGCTAGGGTAATAGGACAGGAGGATTTGGGCTAAACTTTTAGACAATAGGCATTGGTCCTTCTATAAAAGCAGGGTCTGTGCCTCTGCTCGAAAAGTTTTGGACCTAATTTTGGGAACTGAGGGTACCTTGCTATGCTCCAAAGCTTTAGTAAGTCATGGTGTTGTGTTAATTCATATTACCAGAATTATAAGAATCCTTTTGGGCATTTAACATGCTCAGCATACGCTTGACAGGACACCTTTGTTATTTATAAGCTGTGAATTTGCATAGTTGTCCTGTTACTTGTTGACTTCTGCACTGGAGTTTTTAATGTTCCCGTAAAACGACACTCATAATCCTGTGCTGTGACACAATATAATAATGGTTCACTGCAACTTCTGGAGATTTTAGGGTAATCAGCTACATCATTTTTGGCTGGATAGTATGCTTGTTTCTTTTTTTTTTTTTGAAAGATAGTATGCTTGTTTCTTCTTAGCTTTTATAGCATCATTCAGATTCAAATTTGTTTTTCAGTTATCGGATGTGTCCATAATGTCAGAGAATGTAGAAATCCTGGTAAAACAGGTGGTTCCATGAACTTGCTAGGATTCATAACTTGGTTCTTGTAGCATCCTCGGCAAAAGAATTCTTTTAGAGTTACAGCCAATGACAGACTCGGATAGGGTATCCCTGTCTGAGATTTGCCCCCGTACAAGTTCCTTCGCCTTTCTTGTCCTTTTTGTATGAAAGATAGCTAACCAATGTCCATTTTGTGTCCAGCATTGACTGCTTCGGCTTCATGAGTTCAGGGAAAGCACTGGCATCCAGCAGCTCTTATTCACCAGTGAACAGCACCATCTTCTTTCTCTGCCTTTTTGCTGGATACTTGGGAATTCCTGGTGGAAGCTTCCACTTGCTTAAGGCTATTCGCAGTGGAGGAAGCCTAATTTAGTCCTCACTGTGGCAGAAGTCTTAGTTCAGAAGCCTTTCCTAGAAGTTGCTAAGCCTTTAAAACATGGTTTCTTCTCAGCCTTCCACTCTGACAGAAACCCTCGCACAGGGCCCCAACCTCTGCCCAGTCAAGATACTTCTCCCAATGGGCCCCCCAGATGTTGTCTCCTCAGAAAGTGTGGAGTACGATTTCTCTGATGTTTTCGGTTCCACCCCAGTCCAGACACCAACAAACCTTTGTGGCCATGGTCCAGACAGTCCTGCGCTTACTGCTGAGTCCAATGAAGAGGTTTACAATGATCCTGTTGTCATCATCAAGCGATCCCATTCTCTTGTCGGTCCAACATCACTTGTTAGCCGGTCCTTGCGACTTAGCAAGCTCAGTCTAGGAAAAACAGCGGGATCATCAGAACTTGCAAAGTGCCTCTCAGAAGAAAAGGAAGGGGAACAAGGGCAGCTCAGCGATGAAGAGTTTGATAATGCTACAACAGAGTATGAGGGCGTTGGGCTTGATGATTTTGAAATCTTGAAGCTTGTTGGCCAAGGGGCATTTGGCAAAGTATTTCAGGTGAGAAAGAAAAATACTTCAGAGATATATGCAATGAAAGTTATGAGGAAGGATAAGATATTGGAAAATAATCATGCTGAGTATATGAAAGCCGAGAGAGAGATATTGACAAAAGTCGACCACTCTTTCATAGTGCAGCTGAGGTACTCATTTCAGGTAATTTTTTTGTGTATATTCTCACCCTTATACACAGTACAGAAGAAGAGTTTATGTTTGGTGAAATCCTAATACAAATTTCATATGCAGACGAAATATCGACTTTATCTTGTCCTGGACTTCGTAAATGGGGGGCATCTTTTCTTTCAGCTCTACAAGCAAGGGTTATTTAGGTATCTTCCAGTTCTTGCTAGTAGTTTTGTTTGTCAAAAGGCAGTAGCAATGGTACTGATACTAAACTGGTTTTACATATCAGGGAGGAGCTTGCACGAATCTATACAGCTGAAATTGTATCTGCTGTAGCGCATCTTCATGCCAATGGAATTATGCATAGGGATCTCAAGCCTGAAAACATCCTTCTGGATGCCGATGGCCATGTAAGAATCCCATACAACCGACATCTTCGCCACTTACTCAATTTGCTGACATCTCTTCCTTTGCCATGCATTTCTAGGCCATGCTCACTGACTTTGGCCTTGCAAAGGAATTCTGTGAAAATACTAGATCAAACTCGATGTGTGGCACTCTTGAGTACATGGCCCCAGAAATTATTCTTGGTCGGGGGCATGATAAGGCTGCGGACTGGTGGAGTGTGGGAATCCTCCTGTTTGAAATGCTTACGGGCAAGGTGAGTTGCAATTTTGCATCAGAGCTTCTCATAAGATAGGCATTGCATGGCAGATTTTACCATCTCGTTTGCTTTCTTTGCAGCCCCCATTTGTTGGGAACAGGGACAAAGTTCAGCAGAAGATTGTAAAAGAAAAACTGAAGCTTCCTTCATTTTTGTCAAGTGAAGCTCATTCCCTCCTGAAAGGCGTAAGCTTTTACATTTATTCCCCGTGATCTCATCGTTCATTTAATCAGAAGCATTAGCTTGATTTGAGCTGACGTTCTCATTCCCCACCATTTTCCAGCTGCTGCACAAGGAGCCCAACAAGCGGCTGGGCAGCGGCCCTAGAGGCAGCGACGAGATAAAGAACCACAAGTGGTTCAAACCAATCAACTGGAGGAAGCTGGAGGCCCGGCAGATCCAGCCGAGCTTCCGGCCTAATGTCGCTGGGCTGACCTGCATTGCCAACTTCGACGAGTGCTGGACGAAGACGCCCGTGCTGGACTCGCCGGTGGCGACCCCCGCTGGCGGCGGGCACAACAACTTCGCGGGGTTCACTTATGTCAGGCCTGCGCCGATCCTTGAGGAGGTGCAGCCATCGAGCTCTAGGCTGGAAGACTAGGGTGGTAGCGCATTGGAAATGTGCGTACAATTTTGATCGAGTGATATTGAAGTAGTGGGATGTCTTCTGCGATGTATCTTCAGAAGAGACATTGTTTCTGTGTCGTGTTGTATACCATCTGAATAGGGACAGATAGCTTGTTATATCATGATGTACTGGGAAGGTGAAATGCGTTAATGATAAGCGAATGCTGACGAAGTTTTAGTAATCTAACATTTCATTGTAAAAGTGACGAGCAACAGTTTTCGGCGTCCTTTGTGACGAGATGAGCGGTTCCGTGATTGCTCAGTTTTATAGGCGACGGAACAAGGGGGCTTCTCAAATCAAATGTTACCCAAGAATTTTTATTAACACAGTCTCCAATACACCACTGCTGCCTTTTTTTGTAAAAAAAAATATATTAACTTCAATGAAAAATTGATGCTACCACACGTCTTGTTTCGTTGGGTTAAAACTTTGACAAGCAATCACTCTATTAATATACCATTTTATGATATAAAACTTATAACAATAAGGTTAATCTAGAAACATCAATGATATGCTATAACCCTATGGCTGATTTTGTTAAACGTTCAAATACTCGTATTTGTGATTGCTGTAACTAGATGTTCAAATGTTCATACGTCAGAACAGCTTTCACACTCGCCAGCCGTTGCGCAGGATTATATATTTATATGACATGACTTGGTGAATAACTTCAAATCTTCAATAACCACCTGGTATGCATTGCAGGCTCAACTGGCATCGATGATAGAGGTAGCTCAACATTGCACAGCGGTCCATGACAGCTCACCTGCCATCTACCATCGTTAAATTGATACGGCCCCAAAAACAGCCACATATAGATAATCAAAAATTGAAACTCAGCCACATTCACATGACACGAAAAAGAAATGCACGGCCACAAAGGTCGCATTGAAAAATTAGTCACCAAGACGGAGCACGAGCTCAATTCTAACACCATATGGCAGCTCACAGGACTAATAATCCAAAGCTTTGTTTTGTGTTCAGGCCTTCCGACGACCAACTTGAGCAACGAATCCAGCCTTGATTGGAGCAACAGACCTTGAAGATCCACACTAGATACCAAAAGAACAGCTCATTCAGATTTCTGATAAAAATCTTAGGTAACAAAAAAAAGGGAAACAACAAAGTCTAAAAATGATCTAAAAGAAGGATAGCCTCAGAACTTTGCAGATAATATCACACTATTTCACTCAAACAATGTCGGCAAATAATTCTGCAACTCATCATAGGCCAAAAGTACAACCGTACACAAGAATGAGGTAACTAATTTCAGCACAGAAAATGTTTGATTCTTAAAAGAAAACTCAAGTAACAAAATAAGACTTGCATCAAAAAAATACCTAGAAAAACTAGGTGACAGTGAAACTAATAGCAGATAATGCACGCCACAAATTCATGACCTTGTTTAAGCCTCAGTAATTGCACTTCTTATCACAGAAGACTTGTCAAACAATGTAGGCAATAAAGTTGCAACTCATCATTGGCAGAACCATATAGTGACATGATAGTTTGATGGAAGTGCTCACTAGAAGTGTTTAACAAGTGAAAAGTAAGGTGGAAGTGAAATGGGGATGAAATTAAATGCAACAACGATAAAGCTTAAACTTGGTCTTCCAATATGATCAATAGAAAAGGTAGACTCAGATTTTGCAGATCTTAATATGTTAATTTATGACCTTGTTTAAGCCTCAGCAATTGCACTTCTTATCACAAAAGAATTGTCAAACAATGTAGGCAATAAAGCTGCAACTCATCATTGGCAGAACCCTATGCTGACGTGATGGTTTGATGAAGTATCTACTAGAAGTATTTAGCAATTGAAAAGTAATGTGGAATTGAAATGGGAATAAAAATAAATGCAACAATGATAAGGTTTAAATTTTGTCTTCCAATATGATCCATCAAAAAGGTAGACTCAGATTTTGCCGATCCTATCACGTTAATTCAAACAATGTAGGCAAATGGTTCTGCAGCTCATCATAGGCTACAACAGCATGGCTGGACCAAATAGGGGCTAGCAGATTATACTATAGTCCACAAATGAGGGGAAATTTTATGTGTACCAAAAAGCTGGCACAAAATCGTTTCATTTAGAAAGAAGAATGCATGTAAAAATATCTACAGCAGAAAACTAAGTGATGGTAACACCGACAACAGATAATGCCTGGCACAAATTTATGGAATTGTTTAAGCCTCAGAAATTGCAATTCTTATCACAGACTTTCAAACAATGTAGGCAATAAAGTTGCAACTCGTCACTGGCAGAAGTGCAGAACCATACGCAAACAATGCCGTGGCATGAACTAGAAATGTTCATAGGCAACAATCATGTGTAAACTGGAATAAAACTGTAAATAACTGCATGTGCCCAGAGCCGATGAAAAATATATCAAGATCAAAACTGCAGGCCCCACACTTTTACATGGATTTGCATGACATTTTACCTGCTCGCAACGAAGGAAGAACAGACGATTTTCCTTGGATAGAATGGTATCAGGGCTCTTGCATCCATTGCAGATGACATACTCATCTGAAAGGTGTAAAATCACATAAGTTTAAAATAAGGACATAAGAGTACAAAAAACTAAAGCAACTTCCAGGAAAAAAAGTAAACAAACACCATATTTCTTCTAAACCAATACAGATGGTATGCTTATTAAAAGAATGCAAAGCCATCTGTTCAGAAAAGGGCATACTACAAATATCAACACAATTGAATTGGTAACTTACTAATGTATCTCCTCAGGATTGCTTCAAAGTTTTTGGGAGCAAATCTTCCTTTGATCACCAACCTTTGCTGCCCATCAAGTGAGCCACTTGTTCCCATTTCAGCAAGCAAAAACATCATCACATGCTCAGGTTGCCTATGCATCCTGAAGACACAATTTAAAGTGAGTTGATAATAATTTTATCAATTGGAAAGAGCACTTGAGAAGGTTTGACTCGAGAAAGTATCAGTTAAAAATAAGCAATCAAAGTGATGTCGAAACTCACGTTTTACACAAGTCCATAAAATTAACAAAAACTGTCTTCTTTGTTCCCTCCCTAAGAACCTGAGGTGGCCTCATTACTGTTCTACGCCTGTCCCCAGCAAGATCTGGGTTGTTCTCACGAAGAATGTTGAACACTCTGTCCAGGAGCTGCAAAGAAATATCCAATGTCAAATTCATGAGTAAAATTACATACGGGAGACCTGCAGCGGAAAAAATTGTAATCCAAATTAATAACACAGAATGGTGCATATTTTGTGCTCCCAAAGCAACAGATGCCAAAGCACGCAAGTCATGAAGTGGAAACAACGCCAGGATTCTAATATCATAAAACATTCAAACCACAAATATACTCTGGAGGTAAAACTCTGGTAAATCACTTAACACTTCCACCAAAAGACTTCTCGAATAATCTTGTGTTTATTAATTATAATGCAGAGATCCCGGTTTAAATGGAAAATAGAATTGGCAGAAAAATATTTAAGTACCTCTTCATATTTGTAATCCCTATCAGTTCCCTCCCAAGGGTATCTAGGGCCACCTCCAAGCACAATGCCTTCCCCTTGTTCCTCGTCAGCTTGATCATCTAAAGAGCAGGGACTCAGATATTGCAAAAGCAGTCAACAAGAGCAGGGTTTAAATTAATAACACATGGAACACACACCTTGGGCATCCTCCCCATCTCCAAGGTCAGCAAGAGATGAATCAAGATCCACCTGAAAATTTGCAGGATGAATAAATGTATCGCCATTCATTTGCTGCTCCACATAAATTGCACAATTGAGCCTCAAGTGTCCAAAATTTAACCTGCTTCTTCTTCTTCTTCTTCATCCCAGTGAAGTTGAGTTCAGCAGGTTCTGTGACTGAGGAATAACAAGAAGCACATTAATGAAGATATCCCAATGAATAACCAAACGACTTTGTTGCAGAATACATACCTGCCAAGCTTTCTGTCTTCTCTGCCAGCTTGTCCACTTCATCAGAAGTATCTTGGATGACCACTTTCTTCTTTTTCTTCTTCTTGGTTGGATCAAAGGGGGCAAGCTGTAGGACATGGAAAATAGGTAAATAAACATGTGGTCACAACCAAAAATGAGGCCAAGCATCAAGCTATACTTAATCAACTAACTGTGTACCAAAAAGAAGGTTGTGGATTCTGTACTTAAACAAGTTGAATACAACCCTGAGTAACTAAGCCAAATGAAATCCGATCCTTGAGAATCTCAGACCAAACAACAACACACCTTGTCATACAGTTTGTAATTATATCCCAAAAGTTTGCTGATATCATTTCTAACTAAATGATTTCAGATAAATCTGCTGTTGCTGTACGTGCTACTATAACCCCCTTAGGGTCACGACTTCAGGGCTTGAACAGTCGCAATGTCTGCTGATAGTTCAACTCTACACCATTTGAATCAAAAGGTTGCATCCACCAAGCCCCTAATCGATGATACCACACCAAGGGTACTCGAAGTACATAGACCCCATCAGGTCCGCGTACGCAAAAGCAAGACCAACATACCCTCAAATCCAATCCACAACAACTAGCAAGCCCTAGTTCGAACTACGTCGCATCAAGTCTAGCCGAACCAAACTAGAGCCAACAGGCACCGCCCGTATCGATCAGTGCAGAGGCG
This sequence comes from Panicum hallii, assembly GCF_002211085.1. Classification (NCBI taxonomy): domain Eukaryota; kingdom Viridiplantae; phylum Streptophyta; class Magnoliopsida; order Poales; family Poaceae; genus Panicum; species Panicum hallii. Next base: position 57,098,237 of record NC_038043.1, read on the forward strand.
GAGAAAGAGCCAAGCCGCTCACCTCCGGGACCTCCTCCTTCTTCTCCGCGTGCTCCTCGTCCGCCATGGCTGAGGCGCTCGCCTTCACCTCCGAGAGGCTCTTCCTCGAACCGAGCGCTCCGATTGCTGCAATAGCACGAAGCAGGTCAGATCGAACGCGGCGGCGCTGGTTCGATTCGGTCGGCGCGAGATGCTCGTAGGAGTTCTTACGGGCGGAGAGCGCGCGCGAGCGAGAGAGAGACTGCGGCGGCGGCGACTGCGGCGTGGGGCTTCGGGTTAGGGTTTCCTCAGAGTCCTCTCGCTTATCTTTTCTACTGCATTCGTCTTTGGAGATGCAAGGGGTATATGCGCAAAAACGTCCACCTCCTTAATCCCAGCCGCTTGACCTCCATCGGACGGATCTCGGTCAATGTATTGTTGCTGGATTACGAAATACGTTACCTCGTGGGGGCCTTAATGAAAACTTCTCACCGAAAAGTCAATCTGAGCCGTTTGTTTCGGATCGAACGCAGTGCATCGTTCTCGGAAAACCCCCTTACAAGATTCGTATGGACCGAGTTTCTGCCCCTTGTGAGAGGCCTCGATCCCCTTCCCAGCGCCGGCACGGCGAGACCGAGTTGTTGGCGTGCGAGCAGGGGACGGCGGCGCAACTTCGGTCCAGTTTTTTTTCAGTATGTGCGTCATTGTGGAGCGGCGCTGATTGGTCACAATAAAAGAAGTTTGCAGTCGAGTGAGCAGCACGACGACATGGAAGAAGTCTAGCGATTCAATTTTCCAGCGGAGAATTCTACACTCGCCAAGATACAAAGTTTCAATCTTTCAATGAGAAAGCACAGTTTTTTTTTCCGAGGCTGAATGCACCTGATGTCAACAATGGTTTACATGAATTCAATCACAAATTAGCTAAACAAATAGAATGAGCTGCAACTGGAAGCAGTTGGTGAAGTAGATGAAGCGAGCTGCACTGCGTACAATTAAACTGATGGCGGGTTGGAGTCCTTGGGTTTTTCATCAGAGGATGCTCGGCTCTCCGAGGCGGACTGCCGGAGCCCCTCGATCATCCTGATCACTTCCTCCATGGTCGGGCGCCGGTCGGGAGACCTTGCCGTGCACGCCATTGCTATCTGGAGCATCTGGACCAGCTCCTCTTCGATGTTCTGCTGCTTCATCAGCTCGACATCGAACACCTCGGCCGTCCACTCCTCCCGGACCACGGAGTGCACCCATCTTGGGAGGTCAACAACATCGTCGTTCCCTTGGGTCTGAAGCGGGGCTTTCCCTGTGAGCATTTCCATGAGGAGGACGCCAAAGCTGTAGACATCGGACTTCTGGGTGATCTTGCGGTTCTCGACTGTCTCTGGAGCGCGGTAACCAACCACAACACGAGATGCGTTGACCGGCACACTCATCAGAGTGCTAAGGCCATAGTCTGAAACAGAAGGATTGTGATCTTGGTCTACGAGGACATTAGTTGACTTGACATTGCCATGGGTGAGCTTTGCGCCACCTTCTGCATGTATGTGAGCAATTCCATATGCTGTTCCAAGGATGATCTTCACCCTGGAGTTCCAATCTAATGGTGTCTTCTCAGTAACACCCCTGATACCTGTTGAGCAACCAATTCAGTAAGAACTACTATCAACAAAACAGACTGATGCCTCAGTTATCTGTATGTAACAGCAAGAAAAATGCAGCTTCAGCATTCAGGGAAGTGGGTGAATTACATATGAAGGCAAGCCTTCTTTCCAACTATATTGGTCAATGACATTAACTTTTAAATTTAGATGTCAGGTTGAGAGAACTATTATATAACATGGCATCGATATAGCAAGTTATGTAATTCCAAGCTAAGCATGCTGTCAGGGGCTGACACTTTTAGGAATGCTGGCCTCTAGTTATGTTATGAAAGTGGGTTTAAAAAATCAATTGCAAAAAATAACACATCTGCAGGAAATATGTATGTAGCAGTAAAAAGCATACCATGCAACATGGCTGAAACACTGCCAGTGTCAATATAATCGTAGACAATAAGCTTCTCATCTTTGGAATAGTAGTACGCACGAAGTGGGACTAGGTTGGCATGTTTGCCCAACCTCCCAATGAGCTCCATCTGCTGTTCAAACTCTCTTTTCCCTGCCACAACATCTTTTAATCTTTTGACTACCACGACAGTACCATCCTCAAGTATAGCTTTGTAAGCAGTTCCATAACTTCCCTTGCCAAGGACTTCTGCAGAAGCTCTCAGTAGATCCTCCAAGTCAAAGCTATAGGTGCAGCCTTCCAAGAAAACCAACTTGTTCTTCTCAGCAATTTGGACACCACTACTGAATTCTTGCTTCGGCTTCTCACTCCTGGTGACTGTACCCTTACCTTTGGATTCCACATCACTCTCATCCTTGCCTTTCCTCTTTGAAAAGCACACAACCAACACAACCACAACTAGCATCAGCAATGCAAATCCACCAACAGCAACTGCAATTATGACACCTGTGCCTAGTTTCTTCTCATGATGTGGCAAAGGTGGAGATCGTGGCGATGAAGATGACTTGGGTGAGGGTGTTGGTGAAGGAACCGAGCATTCAGGTAGAGGTAGCCCGCACAGTCCAGGATTCCCTGAGAACGAACCATTTGGAAATGTTTGGAGCGAACGAGGAATTGGGCCTTCCAGCTCATTGTTGCTCAGATTTAATAGTTTCAGACTTGGAAGCTTGAGATCAGGGATGGATCCAGAGAAAGAATTATCTTGTAAATTTAGCGCAGTTAACTGAGTCAGCTTTTGTAAACTTGCAAGAACTTCCCCTGTGAAGGAATTGTAGGAGAGGTCTATTACACTGAGGCTAGGACTGAAGGAAGAAGGCATCGGTCCTGAAAATTTGTTGTGCTGTAGGTATATGGAACGTAAAGAAGGAAGTGAGGCCACATCAGGTGGAAGACTTCCCGTTAAACGATTAGACCGCAGGCTCAATACTTGGAGGGAGTCGAGCCTTCCAAGAGTGTTTGGAGGAATTGCTCCGATGAGACCAGCAGCTGGTACCCTCAATTCAAAAACGTGGGACTGATCTGCCGAGCATTTTACACCATGCCATGAACAAGATGATGTATTTTTATCCCAGTTGAGCTTGTTGCCATGAGAGACTGCAGAGATAAAGTCCAGAAGCGCTTGCTTCTCGTAGGCCAAGTCCGCGACAACCAAGGGGTTGAACAATGATAACAGCAACTGTATTGAGAGCAGAATACGGAAAGAGCTCCTAAGATTGAGGTAACCCATATGATGATCTCCAAATGGGCAAATTAATTGAGCAGCATATTAATTGTATATGAGGCAGTAAACAACCCTGTTCAATCAAAATAGCGCACGATCAGTGATAAATGTTAGCATACTGACACTAGAATTTCAAAAGCACCCATGTTTTCTTTATCAGAAGATAACCAAACACATATTGGTAATCATTAGATAGATATGTAGATTGTCAAATGTCTGTGTAGTGCATGACCCGGAGTGAACAAATATGTCTGCTTATGCAAAAGCGATGCACGCCTGTGCACCGCCGTGGGGCAGCACAATAGACTTTCCTTTCCAGCAAGTGACTCATGACACTGACCAAGACACTTTGAAAAAGAAGAAGTTCCCATCAATGTCTAATGATTACAGAGTTCCCATTCCAACCAATGGATTTTCCTTTTTCACTGGGTTATTATAGAATGCGTGCAAAGTGAGAACTCTGTATGCAGTATGCACTATTCTGAGCCATCGAGAAATTTTATGCTAAGCAGGCTTGATTTTAGCATCTCCCCAGGTGCGCCACAGCTGAGCATTTTACTGGGCTGTGTGGCAACATTGAGAACAAGAGGATCCAATTAGCAGTTAATAAACACAAGAGACATGAAACCCATCTTCAAAGAATGGAAGCATGGAACCCAATAAAATAAAAAGGCAATAAAAAACATGGCCTCTAAAATCATGGACAGAAAGCAAATAAAGGGAAAGAAGGGAGAAAAAGTGAAATCATCCGGTCAGCATACTAAAGTCCAAAGCAGCAACAAAGTAAGCAGAAAAGAGGGAACAAGAACAAAGCTGAACACATCATAGCGTACATAAAGATGAGCATGTCACATCATGTATTTAATTTTATTACTTGTTCACATGAAAGACTAATGTAAGCTTAGCATAGACAGGCATAGACTCAGGTTGTTAGGCAATGCATTCTTACACTGGTGTGCAACAAGTCCAACCAAACGTATCATCATGCAGCAAGCCAGCAACTTTATGTGCTATTAGGACTAACATGGAGCAGCCTTACTATCTCAGAAAAGATTCTTCAACTAAGGCAGTGATCGCATAAAAAGGCCAATGTCATCAAAGAAGCCATTAAAAAAAGGTGAACCAAAGGCAAAGTTTAAGCTAAGCTAATCTAACCTAATTTTTCAAATGGGAACTCAGGAAGCTGCCATTGTCAGGAAGACGTGTATGTGGGAAACTACTGCACATGCCAATGTGCGCGGAGATTTTACCACATTGTTTACGGATTACAAGATCTAGATTCTAGCACAGCACAGAGTTACTTCACCTCCACTTAAAGAGACCCTGAGATGAAACAATTCCTTAATCGGGCTAGCAAATGACCAGCGAGCGTTGCTCGAAAGTCCAAGCTCAACACCTAGTAGTTGTTTGCAAGGATCCACACATTTTTCAAGTGGTGGCTTCTAACTCCAAGAGCGAAAACCAAGATTGACCGCAGGCGATTCGAGGGTATGAGATTAAATTTATAGCTCAAGTGGAACTTGTTTTATTTTGAGTCAATTCTAAGCAATAGGAGGAACATGCTACAGGAAATTAATAATACCATAGCAGCTACTGTTTACTGATGGTAGTTACTACTAGATCCACCACACGAGGATACAAGAAAGAGAACTCAAACGAAGATCTAACCTTTGTCCATTTCAAGCTAACTAAAATGACAAGACTGAAAGGAAGGAATGAAGTTAGCGAAATATTATGGATGTATGTTACTAGCACGGCAGTATGTTGTTTGGCGCCAAACGCAGCATTACTGCAGAAGTATATTCCAGTTTAGCTGAAACGCCGGAAACAGCAAGCACGTCGGTGCTACCAAATTCGCCTCAGATGGCTATGAACCAGTGTAACTGAGGGCAAAACACCGCTGATGCAAACATGAAGTGGGGAACCACCCACCCCAGCTCAGCTAAAATCGTGAGATTGCCTAGAGCGGAACTGTGTAGATTTCGGCTGTACTGAGGAAAAGAAATGTCGAATTACAAATAGAAACTACACGAGAGAGAAAAAATGGTACGGTTCCATTAATTAATTGGGAATTTGGCATGCCAGGTACAACTGAAGCTCGAAATGTAAGGGCATAATCCAGAGCGTTCGCTTTTGACTCCTCTGTTTTACTAACAAAACACACTACAAAGACGGACTGGATGTGCCATTCAAAAAAAAAGATGGACTGGATGTGAACAGTCGAAAACCAACACATGTAAAAACCCCTGATTTCCCCTAAAATCTAACCAAAAAAGGTGCTTACACTCCCTCCGCCTATCGAAAGAAAATTGACTAAAAGACGAGAAAAATTTCAGAGGGGGAACGCCTAGCTAAGCTAATGCGCATCCCGCAGAGTCAGTGACCTAAAAGGATTAGCACACCAAAAGCAACCAAAATCTCGAAATCGAAGCTTAGAACAGGGTGTAAATGCAGAGACGGAGTAGCAGCAGCAGCAGCGAGGAGGAGACGGATTACCTCCGCGGCAGACTGCCGGCACGGCACAGCCCAGCACGCCGGGAGCACAAGGAATGCGTGCGGGCTTAGGGCTCGGCCGTGGAGCACCTCTGTCGGCAGCAAGAGGATTCGCGTCTTGATGTCGCTGCTTCTGCTGAGTGCTGCGGCTTTGAGATGGAGGGAAGGCCGCAGGAGAGAGATGGAATGGCTCCCAGGCGAGGACAGGAAGAGAGAGAGAGGGACGGGAAAAAGGAGGAGAGAGAGCGAGGTGCGCCCGCATTTATGAGGAGGAAGGGAACGGGGGCAGCGACCGAGTAGCAGCGCGACGGTGCCTCTCTGACTGACAAGGCTGCCTGAAACGTTGTGGAGGAAGCACCAGACCAGTGTGACAGTGAGCTACAACTGTACACTCCACTAGTGACACTCCACTACCCTAACTGCCAACTGTGAAAATTCAACTAGTGACCTTTTTAGATGACATGTAAACGCAAAAAGGTGTAAACGCAAAATAGGAGGTGTAAAAGTTTACAGATTTTTGCGTTTACGGCTCCCACCCCGTAAACGCAAAAAAACCGTAAACGTAAAATTTTTGAAGGAATCTTGCCAATTTGAAGTACTAAATGAAGTCTATTTACAAAACTTTTTGCATGGATGGGCTGTAAATTGCGAGACGAATCTAATGAGCCTACTTAATCCATGTGTTGCAACAGTGATGCTACAGTAACCATCCGCTAATTATTGCTTAATCATGGATTAATTAGCATCATTAGATTCGTCTCGCGATTTACAACTCATCCGTGCAAAAAGTTTTGTAAATAGACTTCATTTAGTACTTCAAATTGGCAAGATTCCGTCGCAAAAAATTTTTTGCGTTTACAGGGCCCGTATGCCAAAAAAAATGCACCGGTCCGTTTAGATGCGTAAAGACAAAAACGCCGTTTTTGCAAAAAAAAATTTGCCATTATGGCCTGATCTAAACAGGCCCCAGGCTCCTAACCAACTAGTCGTGCCTGCTACAGTAGCTTCTAGCAGTAGCTCTTGTTTCTACGTCGCAGTCACTTGTACAATTTTCAGAGAGCAAACCAAACATATATATGCTGCAGAATCAAAAGAGATACTGCTCTTGCTGGAGTTACAGTCCACTCAGCAAACCCCAGTAATCGCAGATGCATGTTCGTGCGACGTACGCGCACAACCACCCTAGTAATGAGCGGCCCGTCCCTGTCGATCGCAAGGCCTTGTCTCCAGCTATTACACCAAGCTTTTCATGGGTGTAGAGTAGAGAGGAGAAGGGATCGGTGCCTTGGACCTGAAGAATGGAATCCATCGATCCACCGGCCGACAATCATACAGGGTACTCTGAGGTTGTACGTGGTAGGATCGTACGGGCTCTGGTCCATGCATTGAGATTTAGACGTTGCTTGCTGTTGCAATCACAAGGTTATTATTCCAGTGCAGGATCTGAGTTCGTTTGCAAGAAAGATATTTTACCGCAGCTGAGCGGGCGGGGCAGGCAGACTGATTGGTCCTACATTCAGTCATGGATATTATTACTCGCAACTCCCTCAAGGTAACTTAACTTATATGGAGGTCAACGAGAAGCGTGTTTAAAATTGATGCTCATCGTCGTGGTGTGTTTGGTGATATAGCACTCACCTAACACTCTGCATGCTGCATGCTCATTGCTATGACACGACAGCGGCACACGTGTTGCCGAATTGTCAGCATCCCTCGCTCGCAGTCTCCCGGCTATTGCCTTTCTCTCTTCATCCCTCTCTCACTCAGCGAGGTCAATGTGCAACTGCAAGCGGATGATCCGACTCCTCCGAAAGAGAAATCGCCTGGAGGACTAGCAGAGCAGCTGGCTTTTTAGGTGAGACGTACGTTCTGACGAAAGCTCCCCGAGCTAGCTGTTCAACCAATTTCCATGCTCTGCCGTGGCTTGGCCCATTACTGTGAGGCTACGCTACTTTGTTGCCAGGTGGCGATTGGTTTCGTGGAGCCATCACGCATCGCTGTGTGTATATCGACCTGACCTCCTTGTTCAAAGGCCACGCCCGAGGAGGATCAGAATAGCCCTGAGCTGTGTTCATTTGACCGAGAAATAATGCACTACTCGGCGTGCTCGATCTGTCGCGAGTACCATACATACTACGGAAGGGAAGGGAACATTGCCGCGTCTCGTGTAATCCCTTGCGTCCAGGTACGGAGAAACGTTGGGCCGCCACGCCCTAGGTCTACACAAGTAGTCCTCCTCCTCCTCCTCCACTCCTGCACACGGCCCAACCTGACAAAACGCCAGGGCCTAGCTTACTCCCCAGTAGCCCAATCACGAAAGCCCATATCCACCAATAATGCCTTTTCCTCCGCTCTCGGCTGGCTCTTCTTCCTCCCTCCCTCGTGCTCATTTTGTTTGGGCGGGCGGCCATCCTCAGCTTCAGCTAGCTGGTCCTTGGGACATCCGAACCTAGCACCTAGGCACCCTGTGCACGTGCGTCCGTATCCTGGCGGCAGCAGTACTGTGCAGTGCCCCCCTTCCTTTCTGAAAAATTCCTCCGTTCGCCGCAGAGATGTGCTAGCTGACTCGGTCCTATGTCGTGTCGTCCCCTCCGCCGCCGCCCCTACGGCCCTAGCATCCCTTTTGGGATTCGATCGGGTGACAGCATGCACCGCGCCGCGCGTGCGTATCTTCTTCTTCGTGGAGCAATTGGCGGCTAGAATGCCGAGTGGCCGACGCTGTTCGTGTTTCAATTTAATTATTATTCTCTGCCGGCCGGCCGTTTGACCTCAGCACAGGGTGGCCGTTTGTCCTCGGCTGCTTACTGGCTCCCAGCAAGGCGAATGATGACTCTCTGGTATGCTTCTTTCTGGTGGCAAGGCATGCTTCTTTCGGCGGTCGTCAAATTACTATGTTTAGTACGACGACGTACTCGATCGTGCCACTGACATGGCGTCGTCGTCACAGTTCGGAAATAATGTTCGCCCGCAGAACGAATCGAATGAGGAAGCAGCTGGTCAAGAGCCGCACCAACCCAGACAGCGGCGGCGCATGCCGGCCACTCGAGGTGGATTCACTGCACCTAGCTAAGCCAAAAGCCAACGCCATCAGCTAGCTCATATAGCACGTACGTCGTAGCTACCCCTGCTTTTGCACCACCGGACACTGTCGGCTAAGGTTTGCTGCCTTGTCGACCAATGCTATAAAATCCATGCATCGCTTGCCGCTGCTTTGCGCTCACCATCAGGGAGGAGCATCAGCCCACCGGTGGCGCGCGCGCGCACTCCTTTTATTTTTTTAGTAGATTAACTACTTGATCAGCAATCGTATCAGTTAGTTCCAGCAATAAGCTCTCGGTCCGATCCAATGGCGCGCTCGGTGTCGGCTCACCGCGCGCTCGTCGCCTTCTTCCTGCCGTGGCTGCTGCACTGTGCGCGGCTGGAGGCTGCTGCCGAGGGGACGCCGCCGTGGTTCTGGCCGTGGCCGCCGGTGGGCGGGGGCGACGACCCCTACTGCCTCAGCTGGCGCGTGATGGTGGAGGCCAACAACGCCAAGGGGTGGCGCACGGTGCCGGCGCCCTGCGTCGGCTACGTCCGGGGCTACATGGCCTGGGGCCAGTACTACCGGGACGTGGGCAGCGTCGCGGACCAGGCCGCCGCCTACGCCGCCCAGATCAGCGCGCCCGCCGCCGACGGCCTCGACGCCTGGGTGTTGGACGTCGACGACACCTGCCTGTCCAACCAGCCATACTACCAGGCCAAGCAGTTCGGGTACCGATCGAGTCTGAGCTCAAGCGCCATGCATGCCATGGATCGATGTGCATGTCTGAATGTCTGACGATGATCCTGCACCGCAGGGCGTATGATCCGGTGGCGTTCAAGATGTGGGCGAGCAGAGGGGTCTGCCCGGGGATACCTGCCATGCAGTGGCTGTTCCAGACGCTGAAAGGCAGAGGGTTCAGAGTCTTCCTTGTGACGGGGAGGGATGAGGAGACCCTGGGCTCCAGCACCGCCGCCAATCTGGCCGCGGCAGGATTCTCGGGCTACGACCGGCTCATCATGAGGTTGGTGCTCCGTTCCCTATTCTGTTCTCCGCTTCTCTTTGGTGATGAGCATCCGGGGTCCTACCTCCAACGAGTTGACACAGCTGACCTGACCGCGTGGTTTTTTCAGGAAAAAAGAAAGATACGAGTAGTTGGGCCGCTTCAAAAGTAATACATAGTTGGGCCGGCCCACCAAAAGCCCGAACTATTTTTCAGGCTATAACGACCATGTCCAGCCCAATACACACCTGCACGGCACATCCGGTATTTCTTACGGCAAAATAAAATAACCAATCCAACGCGCGTGTAGGCCAATCAACCACGCACCTCGCACGGGCAGGCATGAACCACTACGGCTTTCTCTGATTAGCGTGCCTGATGCATGCTGGTTGCAGGGGCACGGGGTACCGCGGGCAGACCTCGGTGGCGTTCAAGTCGGCGGTGCGGCGGCAGCTTGCGGCGGAGGGTTACCGGCTCCGCGGCAACGTGGGCGACCAGTGGAGCGACCTGCAGGGGGGCTGCGTCGGCGACCGCGTCTTCAAAGTGCCCAACCCCATGTACTTCGTCCCATGACCCCTGTAGGGGCTGTAGCTGCAATTATATTGGCAGTTCAGGATTCAGACTTGCAGAGAGCCGGGTGCGTTTGCAGATCGTATACATGCAGACAAAAAACTGGCAGCTTCCGGTACAGTGTGGTACGTCGTCGTCAGGAAAGGCGTATGGGTGGTTTATTTAATTACCGGTGGCGAGCGAGCTGGCGGCCGACGAACATGTGTACGTGCACGTTGCCATCCGCTAGCCATGGCACCATGGGCAACTCAACTCGTGCCAAGGACTTGATTTGATCGGCTGATGGAAGGGAAAGCGGCTAGCCGTTCCATGATTCACCCATCATCCCTTCAATTCCTTCTCTTTCCCCCCACACGCACCTAGTATATCTATCGGTCTCCGGCGGTTGCCGTCTGCCCGCACCCTGACAGACACAGATCGGTCTCCATTCCTTGCGCATCCATCCATCCACCACGTACTACACACGTTACTGCAGCGCCCGTTACGCGCAAGGATCGGAGATGGAGGTGGAGGCGTCGATGGCGGCGGCGGGCTTGTGCTGCGTGGGGGCGTGCGCCCTGGCGCTGTACCTGTACCACGTCCTGTGGGTGGCGCCGGAGCGGGTGCGCGCCGCGCTGCGGGGGCAGGGCATCGCCGGGCCGCGCCCCTCCTTCCCCTACGGCAACCGCGACGAGATGAGGCGGGCCGCGGCCGAGGCCGAGCGTGCAGCGGCGCCGGCTCATCGCGGCGGCATCGTGCACGACTACCGCCCGGCCTTGTTCCCCCACTACGAGAGGTGGAGGAAGGAGTACGGTACGCATCGCCCATCGCTACCTACCTACTATGCACCTCGCTCGTCATTGCATTAGTCTCCCCCATGCATGTCGTACTCCAGTTAATTATTAGGGTTGATCTCGGCTGCTTAATGCCATCGAGTGAGCCGGTTACAAGGAAAGTAGTGACGGTCGTTTGCCTAGGGGTTTCGGTCGATCTTGCGTGCCGCCTTCGTAGATTTGATTCATTCTGGACAAGTAGCAGTGACTAGGATGCATGGCGACATTATCGATTCAAATGAAGAACTCGCATGCCTTTTCAAGAAACAGCAAGAAGAAGAAGACGACGACGACGACTTGCTGCCTGTGTAGGAAATAGGAATAGCAAAACCTGATCTCCATGAACGTACACAACCGAGAAACGAAAGCAGTAATCCAACAGCGGTGGGACTATTCCTGCTATGCTAGCTAGAGAGAGAGGTAGGTCCTCCATATGCTTGGCGCGAATGACTATCTGGTCCAAAAAGCAGCGAAACAATAATTGAGCAGCCAGCGTGCGCCTCCCTAAAACAAGATATTCAACTGCTAATGCGCGAACAGCATCGCTAGGCCGATCAATTAAATTAGTCCGATTCCCATGCATATATCCCCTCTTGATCTCTTCTACCACCTGATTGGAGTAGCGTTTGAACGGTGGGTGCCTGCAAGAAGGCCAAAAATAAATAATTGTTTGGCTTTCTCTGCCACCAACAGAGAATCTGATCTCTGATCGTTCTTTTCGGTGAGAGATCCAAGTATAATTAATTGTATGGAGCAGATGATAGGATAACGTGCTGAGCTGTTCATTCCCTCGGTTATAGGTCGGACAAAGCTTCTGGGATCTGACAGATACATCGCCAAGCAAGTGCGTGCGGTGCGGCTGGCTCTTTTCAGGATTCCGTTGAAACGAGGCTTCCCGGCGCAAAAACGAAAAAAAACCGTAAACGCAAAAATGCTAAAGGAATCTTGCTAATTTGAAGTACTAAATGAAGTCTATTTACAAAAATTTTGCATGGATGGGCTGTAAATCGCGAGACGAATCTAATGAGCCTACTTAATCCATGTTTGCAACAGTGATGTGATGCTACAGTAACCATCCGCTAATTATTGCTTAATCATGGATTAATTAGCATCATTAGATTCGTCTCGCGATTTGCAACCCATCCATGCAAAAAATTTTATAAATAGACTTCATTTAGTACTTTAAGTTGATAAGATTTCTTTGAAAAAATTTTTACGTTTACCCACTGCCGATCTAAACAGGCCCTGAATCAATGATGATAGATAAATAAATACAGTACCCTGCGCAAGAGACCGTCATCGATCGTTGACGATGACTCGAGAGGCTTCACTCACCCAGGCGAACAGCTCCTCCTACTGTTCCAGTGCCTGCCGGTGACCCAGCTGCAGGGGATCGAACACCCGTGGCTGCACGACACACGAACGCGGCTGCCTGTCAGAATCTGTCCCGATCATTGCCGGTTCACCTGACCAGAACGATTTGATCTCATCCACTCGGTGATCCACAAGCGACAAGGCGCTGCTGCCTTTGGTCCTCGTCGCCATCCCGCGGAAAGTGGGGCAGGGATTGCAGCGCCGCGCGGCGCCTTTGAATTGATCTTCCTCGCTCTGCTCTGCTCTCCTTTTGTCGCATTGCCAAAAGTTTCGGTACTTGCGGATGCCCACACGCATCAAATCAAGCATGCGTCCATCAGTCATCAGTGGGGGAGGATCGCTCGGCACTTGTGGTGGCTGGCCTGCACCTGCTGCACTGCCATGCCTTTCCCCAATCCGCCACGCGACCAAATTCCGGCATCTGTCTCTCCGTCAGCACAGTCACATCAAACGCACAACACGCCAAGAACCAATCCAGCCCTGTCATAGATTCATACTAGCGATCATGATCTAGCCAAGTGTAGGTTAATTTCGTGAATAATTTAATTTAATTGTTCGATCGATCGATCTGACGATAGATGATTGCTGCAGGCCCGATCTTCACCTACTCGATCGGGAACATGGTGTTCCTGCACGCCAGCCGGGCGGACGTGGTCCGGGACATCGGCCTCTGCGTCTCGCAGTTGGACCTCGGCAAGAGCTCCTACATGAAGGTCACGCACCGCCCGCTCTTCGGCGACGGCATCCTCAAGTCCAGCGGCGAGGCCTGGGCCTACCAGCGGAGGCTCATCGCGCCCGAGTTCTTCCCCGACAAGGTCAGGGGCATGGTGGACCTCATGGTCGGCTCGGCGACGGCACTGGTGGGGGCGTGGGAGGATAGGATCAGCAATAATGGAGGCGGCGGCGGCTGCTGCTGCTTGGAGCTCAGGATCGACGACGACATCAGGGCCTACTCCGCCGACGTGATCTCCAGGACGTGCTTCGGGAGCAGCTACGTCAAAGGGAAGGAGATCTTTGCGATGACCAGGGAGCTGCAGAAGACGGTGTCCAAGCCCAACCTCCTGGCCGAGATGAGCGGCCTCAGTTTCCTCCCCACGAGGACCAACCGGGCGGCGTGGAGGCTCAACCGGCAGGTGCGCAGGCTGGTACTGGACGTCGTGAAGGAGAGCGCGGACGACGACAAGAACCTGCTGAACGCCATGCTCCGCAGCGCGGCGAGCTCCGGCGGCGGCGGCACCGTGGCGGCCGAGGACTTCATCGTGGACAACTGCAAGAACATCTACTTCGCCGGGTACGAGACCACGGCGGTGACCGCCGCCTGGTGCATGATGCTCCTGGCGCTGCACCCGGAGTGGCAGGGCCGGGTGCGCGACGAGGTGCGGCAGGCGTGCGCCGGCGCGCCGGACTTCACGTCCCTGCAGAAGATGAAGAAGGTCGGTCGGAGTACACGTCAGCTAATTCACAGCAGCATGCACGCACCGTACATGGTGGGAGCCCCCGTCTGACCGTGACCGTGTGTGTTTGACCGCCGATGGGTCTTGCAGCTGGCGATGGTGATCCAGGAGACGCTGCGGCTGTACCCGGCCGGCTCGGTGGTGTCGCGGCAGGCGCTCCGCGGCGTCACCCTCGGCGGCGTGCGCGTGCCGGCAGGCGTGAACATCTACGTGCCGGTCTCGACGGTGCACCTGGACCCGGCGCTCTGGGGCGCCGACGCGCGGGAGTTCGATCCGGAGCGCTTCGGGGGCGCGCGGGCGCAGCCGCCGCCGCACGCGTACCTCCCCTTCGGCGCCGGCGCGCGCACCTGCCTCGGGCAGGGCTTCGCGATGGCCGAGCTCAAGGTCCTGCTGGCGCTCGTGCTCTCCAGGTTTGAGCTGAGCCTGTCACCGGCCTACGTGCACTCGCCGGCGCTCAGGCTCATCGTGGAGCCGGAGCACGGCGTGCGGCTCGTGCTCAGGAGCATCGAGCCTGGGTTCTAGCTGGTGATGCCGCTGGTCGGCTCGACGCGGTATGTATGATGGGCTGGGCCTCGCTCGTTTCTTCAACTTTGGGCCTTATTGTTGAAACGGAAGTGTCGGCCCAAGTATTCACACTGCACTGTGTACTCCTGTACAAATATGGATTGGTGTCAGAGCGTGCTAGTAGGAGATTTTCAGTGTCTCCCATTCAGTCTTAGATCACAATCAACGTGGCGTACGCAAGCGCAGGCCACAAAGCTGCCCTAGCTGGGCATGTCCAGGCTGATAGCAGCATATTCTGGCTTCTGAATCAGCACCTTTTGTTTTGTCCAGTGTGCTACCTGTAAGTACGGACAGGCATAAATGTTGCGGATGAGCCGGGATTAGGTGAAGGCCGTGCGGTTGTCATGGGATGTTCTGGAGTCTAGATAGTACAAAGCATGCTTATTCCGACAGCGACGTGAGCTAAACAATCAAGGCTCATCACCTGCATGCAGACGCCATGCTGCTAATACGAAGCTAGCTGCAATAATTTTCTTATTGGTCTTGTGATATATAGATGATTCTGCAGACAAGTCGGGATTTAATTCGCCAACAAGTACCCCGAAGGACTACTTAATCCGTCGCTATATCCATCCAAGCAGGAAGGCACAAAGTTTGGCGTAGCTCGAGAGAATAAGAGCTAAAGCCTAAAAAGCAAGGCAATGCCTTCGTTCTCTCCTGAAATTCTGAAGAGAAATGCTTTGCTTTGATACCGAAACGTCGAGACCTGAACTAAACTTGGAGCTCAGCGTAACGCAACCTCATGCTGAAGGCTGGCCAGGTCGCCTAACTAAATACTACGTCCATTATGCCACAGACGTCCCCGTTTCAAAGCATTTTATAAGATCTGATCTGAAAAAAGGTCTCCTATCCGACAGGCGACAGGCGACCGGCCAAACTGAACAGAGGCAGGGCGACGACCTCGAGGAAAAGGCGACGCAGCAATTACAGACTCGTCCCGGTTGCTGTTCGGCGGAGATTCCTCAAGGACAGCGACACTTGTGCTGCGATCGAAATTGCCTGGTGTCCGGCAATGATGAAAGCGACACTTTTGCTCGCAACCGAGGCATCTCCGCGTGCAGATGTCGTGAACACTTACTGCTGCTGCTGCTGGATGCAGATATGTGGCATGACCTGGATGTGCTGTGATCATAGCAGAGAGATGCCATGACCATGATTGAAAGACGCATCCTTACCTAACGGCTAGCGGCCGCAGTAGAAACTCGGAGAGACTCAGGGTCGATTGTACTGGCGCGTCGCCTCCCATGTCGACTATCCGCGTGCATGGAAACGGAATAATGCATGGTTTGGTAGGCGATCAATTTCCCGGCACGGACGAGAGAGACGATCGATCAGACGAAAGACGAGCAAGCCGCTGTGCTGCTCGCCAATTTGCTCCGCGTCCCCCGGACGCGCTCGTCCCATCGCCAAAGAGAGAGACAAGGTACGGCGGCATGCATGCAATCCCTGCCCTGCTATAAACAGCCAGAGCTCTCCTCGCGCTCTCCGCGTCGCGCGTCGTCCCGAAATTAATTAAACCAGTGATTCTATCTGACACACCCCCAAAAGAAAAATCGCCCATGGCGGACACGAACCAGAGCGTGGTGGCGGTGAAGCCGACGCTGGCCAAGGGCACGCCGTCGGCGTCGTTCCGGCTCCGCAACGGCAGCCTCAACGCGGTGCGCCTGCGCCGCGTCTTCGACCTCTTCGACCGCAACGGCGACGGCGAGATCACCGTGGACGAGCTGGCGCAGGCGCTGGACGCGCTGGGCCTGGACGCCGACCGCGCCAGCCTCGCCGCCACCGTCGGCGCCTACGTGCCCGAGGGCGCCGCGGGGCTGCGCTTCGGGGACTTCGACGCGCTCCACCGCGCGCTCGGCGACGCCTTCTTCGGCGCGCTCGCGGACCAGGACGACGCCGCGGACGGCGGTAAGGGCGCGGACGACGAGGAGGAGATGCGGGAGGCGTTCAAGGTGTTCGACGTCGACGGCGACGGGTTCATCTCGGCCGCGGAGCTGCAGGAGGTGCTCAAGAAGCTGGGAGTCCCCGAGGCCAGCAGCATGGCAAACGTCAAGGAGATGATCTGCAACGTCGACCGCGACCGCGACGGCCGCGTCGACTTCAGCGAGTTCAAGGGCATGATGCAGGGGATCACCGTCTGGGGCGCCTGATCGATGATCGATCAAGTTAAGTACATGCATGTTCATCCATCAACGATCGCCATCACCCAGGGCAGGTACCCGAAGCCGGACGGACAGGGTAGGTTTCCTAAGTAAGTACGTTTTCAGGGTCGTCCTTAATCATTTCTTGGAGACAGTACGTACGAATCTTATCTACTGTAGTTGGCTGCGCGCGCGTCAGAATGCACCGCAGGCAGGGCCGGATCTTGTGCGCCGCCCCTGATGCGATGCGCTTCTAATTGTAATTGGCTAGTAGTTGTGTGCTGGTGCTCCGATGCCCTTCGCTGATCTAGTGGTGATGCGAGTGTCCTCTCCTCCATAACCATGCCATCATGACATTGCTAAGTTTCAGTCTCTGACACTGCCAGTGATAAAAATGTATCAAACTCGCCCTATCCAAATTAGTGTCTTGGGTTGACGCTCCATGGCATGGGCTGCTGAATTTTCTGCCTGCCAAATTCATGGCCGATACGAAATGAATTACCGCGCAAATGCAGTTCAATGTTGCACTGTTCAGATTAAGAACATTAACGCTCCATGGCATGGGCTCCTTTCTTTTGTTTGAAGGAGAAACGGCCAGTTTTCTGGGCCAATGTGCTGTGTTGGTAGGCTTTTTTTTCTCAAAGGCCGTGGACGAGGAGGCAGCCCGGGCTGAATCTGTACTTGGGCTTCCCGCTTTACGGACCAAAGTGGTGGTTCTGCCAGGGTAAGTGGTAAAGGAATTTGCTGTTCCATTTCGCAGCGAACTTTTTTTTGCTAGTAAGTCAACGCTCTGCCGATCTTGTGGTGCAAGCGAACATGGCGTGTGCCGACGTAGTTCATGACGTGGACTTCCGATCACGCACGACGTCCTTATCATGGATTCACGGGGAGCTACAAGTAACTCTACGTGTTAACCGGCCGAGCTTACAATTCGACTGCGTGCTCTATGACCGATGCCCCAGACCCCATAGCTTACAATCTGCGAAGCGTGTCTTCTAGAGGGAGATGGGACGTTGCTTCATATTGGCCTGTACCGGACTAGGCGACTGGCTAATCTGGAGCACGGGTCTCATCTTCTGAAACGGTTTAGTGAGGAGGAGCAAATCAAGCAGAGGATTACCAGCTGGCCGAACTTAAAAGCATCTCACACCTAAAATACATACTCTCCATTACTGATAACTAGCTACTTTTATATTTTATATTTTTGGTAATAGTTATTGCAGCAGGTTGCCAACATCCGATCAACAAAAATAGGGTAGAAGGATAAATATTTAGGGTGGAGGGAGATGTGTTCCAGTGATTGAAATTTTTTTAGATACTGGGGATTGATTTGGTAATATATTGGAGTAATTTCAATCACCAAAACATCAATCTTTTATATTTTATATTTTTTTAGTATTAAGAAGAAGAACGGGTAATCTGTTGGAGATACTTTTATAGCAAGCATGCTAATCAAATCATTGTGCTTTTGTGCCCTGTCCTGATCGCGTTTCCGACCACGTCCTGATCGCTGCCCCCACCTGGCAGGGACCGCCGCGGATGAGCTGGTCAACCGGTCTCCCACGATCGCGGCCGACGGCGACGGGCCAGGATCCGACGGTCCAGATCTCTCCCGCGCTCTCCTCTCCGCCTCTTAACTCCCTCCCCTCTTTTCACACGAACCCAATGTCGCGATTCGCGAGCTCCTCTTGACGCAGAAGAGGGCGAACAAGGAAAAGAAAAGTTTTATCCGGGACGCCCGCTCGCAAAATCCAAACCCAAACCCTCGGCGAGGACGCCATCGTGGCGGCGGCGGCGGCGGCGGCGGCGGCGGATGCGGCGGGGCTGGTCCCCGCCGGCCCCGCCGATCTGGAGAGGAGGGTCATGGCGGCCGTGAAGGCGTCGGAGGCGCGCGGGGACCCGCCACTGCTGCGGGCGGTGGAGCTGGCCCGCGTCGTCGCTGGGGAGGGCGCGGGGATCCCCAGCGCGGACCTGGCGGGGATTCTCGTCTCCAACCTCTGCTTCGCGCACAACTCGCCCTCGCTCTGGAAGCTCGTCGGCCAGGCCATGGCCTCCCGCCTCCTCTGCCCGCTCCATGTGCTCGCGCTCCTCACCCCCAGGTACCTCCACGATTCCCGTTCCTGCGCGAATCGAAATCGAATTGGTGCTCGTTCGACTGCTTCGTGAGTGACTGCGCCGCGGTTTGGTTGCAGGGTGCTCCCGCAGCGGCGAGCGCAGCCTGAGGCGTATCGGCTCTACCTGGAGCTCATGAAGTGTAACGTCACGTCCTCTTCGCTGTTTATGGTGGCCGGGCCTAATCGTGACAAGTAAGACTTCAGCTACGAAATGTGCTAGCACTAGACGAGGGCTAGTCTTAGCACTACTATGACACTGTATTTAGTATGGCTAACTTTTTGCAGTGTAAATTGTATCCCCCCATTTAGGTCTTCATTGTGCAAAATAGTTTATAGATTCTGTGTTACTCACAAAAGCTACCGCCCGTGGTTCTTACTTCTTGGCAAGATGAATGTTTGAACCTTGCATTGCATACTCAGCATCAGCACTTCTGGAACACATACTCTTGTTTTCTTTCAGATTTTTGATTTTTCAGCTATACTCTCAAATCAATTGAGATGCATGTATAATTTTTGAATAAAAATGTACAGTTAAGTTGAAGTATACAACATATGAGGTTTAAAACCTGCGCTAGACCTTCTAATTCTTGTTTTCTACTTACATCAAAATTTTTGCTCAGATGTGGATAGCAGCCTAATGCGTTCTGTAATGCCATGAATCTTAGGTATATTATATGATTGTAGGTTTTGTCCCCCCATATTAACCTTTTTTATTGCGTTTCTTCTCTTCATGTTTTCTAATTTCGTCTTTTCAGTACAGTCATAGTTTCTATTAATCAGCCTGCTAATACTACGCAGTGACTTGTACACTACTGTCTGTTGCTCATGTGCGGTTACTGTACTTCCCAGGATAACGAAGTCCACTGCTGATGCTTTGCAACTATCAAAGATTTATGGATATTGTGGAACAGAATTTGGGCATGTTGTCATTATGTTTGTGTTGGCAGTTGTCACCAAACTGATTGATAGCATACTTGAGGACTGTGGCTTTCCATCTGGTATGGCAGAGGGGCAAGAGAGTGTATATGCCATTGAAGGGCCACAGCCTATGGACTTAGATGTCAAAATGGTCTCTACGGAGAACCAAAATGAGCATCGCGAACAGTTACGCCGGAAGAACACTGTCATGACCTTGGATGTGCTGCATATGATGGTTGCTGATAGAAAGATTCAATCATTTCTGCGCTTGATATTCCTGAACATGTATAGTTTCTCCTAACCCTTTCTCATTTGTTCTATGTATGATAGAAAGGTCTGTGAGTTCTGTCTATGTATTACCCTATTGATAACTTTTAACTTAGGCTGGTTGCAACTTAGGCTGAATTTAAATAGCTATCAACTTCTCAGTGAGCCATATTAACTGTAGGATTTGTTACCTAACCTTCCATAGTTCCATCCTTATTGCCATGATCTTGCACAAAAACTTTCAGAACATACATTTATGCTGGTTTGTACTTTCCTTTTTTTTTTTGGGGGGGGGGGGGGGGGAGCACGCAGGAGAACTGCGTATCTTTGTATTAGATAGGAATTGAGTAGCGTGAACTGCTGAGGCGTTCACTAGAACGCTTACAAATAAGTGTGGACTATACTGAGAAACAAAAACAACTTGGCAATGGAGAGCCATGAAACTAATAACTCAACAACCCCCCTAGTGATTTGGCCTTGGCATGCTGCCAGAGGACAGATCCTAGCCTCTTCTTCAATTCTGCTGCTGACCTGTGCTGCTGTGGTTTTGTACCTTCTATTTAGCTAATAATCAGCCTTACAAATGTGCTAATGAGGATACTTTTCTAGGTTAGGCCTGAAAAGTTCAGTTCTCTAAGCCAGAGGTTGAGTTCTATTGAAGCTCACAAGGTGGCCTTGGAGACTCTACTGCCTTCTGGACACAAAATTAATGACTTGTTAACAGATATTCGGAGAGTCTGCAATGCAAACTATCAACCAAATAACAAGCATATTGTGGATGTTCTTGGTAATATGAGATCTGGTGGCTCTCTACTGGGCCAAGTTACTGGAGCTGGGAGGGCTGCCTGCTGGATAATATTTGATATTTATGTGGAAAATGCAATTGACGGGAAGCATCTAAGTGGTATATCAGCTATTGAGGTTTTAAAAGGTACCCCCTGACTATCATTTTATATGTTGGTTCAACTATGTGAGTAAAAATGATCCATGAGTTTGCAATCAAAATATTCAGGCACTGCTACCAGTTTTCTTGCAAGAGTGATATGGTCCTTTTTTCCCCCCTAATATCCTGATTCTCCTATCTCTCATACAGAAATGACGAAGACACTGCAAGTACTTAATGAGGCAAGCTGGCAGGAAACATTTAAAGCTCTTTGGATTTCCGCCCTTCGTCTCGTACAGCGGGTGAATAGACCTTTTTATGATAATGATCAATTATACATATTTACTTCCATGTGGATTTCTCACTTGCAAATGTTGTAACTAGGCTAGAGAACCTCTTGAAGGACCAATTCCTCATCTAGATGCGAGGTTATGCATGTTGTTAGCTCTTATGCCACTATCGGTTGCTGCAATTCTTAAAGAAGAAAGTGATATGTTCGGAGCTGAAGGAAGCAAAATTCTTCCACGAAGACAAGGGCTCATATCTTCTCTCCAGGATCTGATCCAGTATTCAGGACTTCTTGTGCCACCTTCATCAGTGGTGAATGCAGCTAATGCTGCAGCCTCGAAAGCGGCAATATTCAAGGCCAATTATAATGCTGGGGTTGTTAACTCTAGCATGGTGGCCCAGACTGACTCTTCGACGAAAGCTGGTACTTATACTCTTCATATTCTACTAAGTAACTAGTAGTTATCATATTTGAAAGAAAGCAGAGATCACACTGCGAGAATCACACATAAGCGCTTGGTTTCTTCATTTCTTATTGGCCTCCACTAGTTGGGTCCCCGTGATAGCAGATTTCTGCTATCATATTGCTTGCTAGCTATTCCCGGAACATCTAAGCCCTTATTTCCAGTATTCTCTTATTCATAGGAGATATATTTATTTTTAACCCCTCATTATTTCATCCTTGTTTTTACTTACCATCTATTGTTTTCAGTTGGGAATATGCTCCATCTTATTATTGAGGCCTGTATCTCGAGAAATTTGATTGATACATCTGCTTACTTATGGCCTGGTTATGTTGTATCATCTGGGCCTTTGAAAGATACAACTTTACCCCAAGAATCGCCGTGGTTAAACTTTATTAAAGGGGCTCCACTTTCTGGTCCATTTATTGATGCTCTGGTCGCTACCCCTGCTTCAAGGTGTGTAAATTTATATTCACAATTGGTTTAGAAATTCTAATTGCCAGTCATTTCTTTTCCTCGAACCGGCAGGAGAACTGCCAGTTATTAGAAGGAAAAAAAAAAGGCCCAACTGGGCCGTTTCACACTCTAATGGCCAGTCATGATTTTGGCAGTTTGTTCTTAAAGACATCTTTTGAACAAATAGTTTACTACTTTAGTTTGTTATATTACATCATTTGCTGTAGTGCAGTATAGAGAAAATGGGAGTAAAAGTAGATGCATCCAGAGAGCATGCAATTTAAATTAGTTACCCTGATTGGCTGATTGTCCATATTTTAATTTGAGTCTGCTTGATATGTGTTTTTCCCTCTCTACTGCTGGCACCACGATGTTCCTGCCTTGATTTGGAATCTTTTTGTTTCTTCAGTGTTGGGGAATTGGACAAATTATACAATATAGCAGCAAATGGTTCAGAAGAAGAAAAAACAGCTGCTGCCAAGATTCTTTGCGGCGCATCACTTGTCCGTGGCTGGAACATTCAGGTACTTTGATTTACACTTGTACACCATATCATGCGAAGAGCTCGCATACTGTTCGCATTGCCATGCCAAATAAATTTTTGTAACTGCCTGAAATATTTGTCTCTTCTGTAACAAAGTTCATTACTCCTAAGGCGTACTTTGTTTTGTTAGTACAAAGCTTTGACTGACAATGACTCTATTAATATTTCATTTATGAGATACAAAATTATAATTATACCATGTATTTTTTTAATACGAATCTAATGACATCAATTTTGCATCACAAAAATTATGTATCAATGGAGTAATTGTATGTCAAAGGCTTGTACTAATGAAAGAAAATAAGCCTTGTAATTTCAAACAGAGGGAGTATTTTTTTAGGTGAATCAATCAGACAATGCAGTAGTGCATTTGACTTCTACATACTCATAAAAGGGCGCTTGCAATATTTACTTTGTACTGTTTTTAGATGGGACTTAGGGAAAGTCGAATCTTGGGCTGATAGCGTAGGTGAAAGTTTACCTTCACCATTATCTGTTAATCAATGCACATGAGAATAGTCCCAAAAATCTTTAGAAGTGTAGGGGTGTAGGACATGTTAGCATATGGTCGCTTGCAAAATTTTGGAGACACAACTAGTTAGGTAAGCCTATAGGGAAACATACAAGCACACATATTACAAAATCTCTGCAAACGAATTCTTCTACTGCACAACTTTTTACCATGTTCTATGCCATTTTTTCCATTTGTGGTTATGCTGCATAGTCTTGTTGCTCAGATTTTTCCCAGGAACTTTTCTGTTTCTATAAGTATTCTTTAAATTTTACATATCCTGTCAGGAACATGTGGTTGGTATGGTGGTCAAGCTATTATCAGCTTCTTTGCCCTCAGATTCCTCAACCTCAACACCTGGGAGCATGAACCACTACCTTGCTCAGATGTCTACATTAAATGAAATCTTACTCGGTGTTTCTTATGGTGATGCCATCCATATTCTTTCGTTGTATGGAATGGTAAGGAAAAATGCACTATAACTTGCTTGTGCTTTTTATTTGTCTGTGCAATCTGTTATAGGGTTATTAAACTACGCAAATGTTTTTGCTTATTTCTATTCAGAACAGATCCTCACCGCTAGACACATGCTTCGTTTTTCTTTCTGGAAAAAAAGGCTTCTTATTTTTTTTTTCATTTCCATCAAGGACATCATTAATCAGAATGCCAATAGATTTGTATCCCTATACAATTACTCTCTGTACAGCAACAGTTTAAAGTACCTCTACTGTAGTTTTGCATGCCCTTGTTAGCCTATCATGTTGATTAGTATTAGTTGTTGGCACTGTATTTGGTCATAACAGCTAATCAGCTATCCCTTGCTTCACTAACATTTGATGACGGCCCTAGGCTCATCAATCAATATAGGTGTGTAGTTTTGTGTGCCTTTGGAACTATTTAGGTATCTTTTTAGAACTATCCTGCATGAAGTACTAGTGGTTGGCCTTGCTGCGGAAAATGAAGTACTAGAGGTTGGCCCTGCTGTGGAAAATGAAGTACTAGTGCTATGTGTGTTCTAATATCACCATGTTACGAATGCAAGCATTTCATGAAATAGGCACAAGATTATTACCATTTTTATGCCGTACAATTTATATTAATGCTACCTTCAGCTTTACGTATTTATTAACATGAATTCACTGTTTTCTATCCTGAATTTAAGAAAATCCTTATTTGATACAGGTCCCTGATGTTGCTGCAGCTTTGATGCCACTATGTGAAGCGTTTGGGTCAATAGCACCCCCACCTAACCACAAGTCCACCATCCTTGGTGAAACATCTGTTTATTCAGTCTTCTCTTGTGCATTTCTTTGTCTCCTTCGCTTGTGGAAGTTTTATAAGCCTCCTCAAGAGTACTGTCTTGCTGGTCGTGGAGGCTCAGTAAGACTGGAACTTACTCTGGACTATCTGTTGTTGATGCGCAATAACCGCATTGACTTCTCAAATTCATCTGCCCCTAGTAGGGATTCTTACAACGATATGGGCTCAGTCAACGAGGTCCCTGCTCAACCGGTTTATATTGATTCTTTTCCCAAGTTAAGGGCTTGGTATTTCCAGAACCAAGCTTGCATAGCATCTACCCTTTCTGGTCTTTGCAACAAAAACCCCGTCCATCAAGTTGCAAACAAAATTTTGAGTATGATTTGCCGAAAAATGAATAAAGGTGGGGTATCATCTGGTAATCTTTCATCCACTTCTAGTAGTAGTGTCAGTGGTTCCTCTGTAAATGCATCAGATGATTCTTTCCAAAGGCCTGCAGTTCCTGCATGGGAATTTTTAGAAGCTGTTCCTTTTGTCCTTGAAGCTGTTCTTACAGCATGTGCTCATGAGAGACTTTCCAGCCGAGACTTGACTACAAGTGAGTAATATTTGTTTTTTCCATCTTAATGCATTACAATGACCCCCATACCTTATGGGGGTAGTTTCTTAATCTCATTTTATGTTTGCTAATAATGTGCCACCATACTGCAGGCCTAAGGGATCTAGTGGACTTTTTGCCTGCTTCTCTTGCTGCGATTGTTAGCTACTTCTCAGCAGAAATTACACGAGGAATCTGGAAAACTGTCCCAATGAATGGAATTGAATGGCCTAGCCCTGGTGCTTCTCTTCATTCCATTGAAGCTGAAATAAAGGAAATTCTTGCATCTGCTGGTGTTCAGATTCACAGCTGCTATCCACGTATGATCTGCATTCGATTCTTGCACATCAACTTAATCAACTTAATTGCCTTAGCTCATAAGTATTGTGACATTTTAATATCTTTGTTCCACTTGTGTTGTCATGTAAAGTGTAAACTATATCCTTTCAGGTGGTGTGCCGCCAATGCTTCCTTTACCGATGGCTGTGCTTGTCAGCTTGACAATTACATTTAAGCTAGATAGGAGTTTGGAGTACATTCAAGGAGTCATTGGACAAGCATTAGAGAACTGTGCAGGGGGGAGTTCCTGGCCGAGCATGCCCATTATTGGGGCATTATGGACACAGAAAGTGCGAAGATGGCATGACTTCATCGTCCTCTCTTGTTTGCGTTCTCCATTTGGCAGAGACAAAGATGCAGTTGCGCAACTTGTCCAAAGTTGCTTTTCGTCCTTTCTGCAGTCATCATCCAGTGGTTCTGACATAACTGCAAATCGTGGAGTCGGGGCTTTACTTGGGGACTCGATCACGAATCAAGGTCTTAGGCTCCCGATGGCACCTGGTTTCATCTACCTGAGAACATGTCAAACATTCCACGACACTTACTTTGTCAGTGAAGTGATCCTCAAGCAAGTGATTGAGTGGTCCCACAAACTTGCAAATGGATGGTCTTTTAACGGGCCTCCGCAGTTGAAGTCAGGGCGGACATCATTATCTTGTGCAGCCTCCATGGCTCACCAGGTCGCGATGCTTGGTGGGGGGCTCCTATGCATTGCAGGTGGACCACTTGTGGTCCAGGTGTTGTATGAGGAAACATTGCCAACACTGCTGCTATCAGCCAGAGAACAGAGTTTGAAAGACCCTGGGCCAGTTTCTAGCACACTCCAAGGTTATGCCATGGCCAACATGCTTTTCTTCTGTGGCAGCCTGCTTTGGGGTGCGGATAGGACTTCTCCTGTCATGAAATTGTCTTTCCTCTCAAGGAGGCCACGAGTGGTGGGAACACACATGGATTTCATAGCTGGTGTATTGGATGGACACATTCTCCTGGGCTGCGACCCGGGTACCTGGAAAGCATATGTGTCACGCTTTGTGTTCCTGGTGGTGAAGTTTGTTCCATCATGGTTGCGTGACATAAAACTGGACACGCTAAAGAAGATAGCAGCTGGGCTTCGGAGTTGGCGTGAACATGACCTTGCTCTGTCTCTTCTTGAGCGAGGGGGACCGCAGGCAATCTCTGTTGTAGTCGAGACGATGTTGTGATCCTGCAGTTTGGACATTTTGCCCCCCCCACCTAGTAACAATGACATAGCCTTCGTTGCTGGAGTTGAGGGTTTGAGCCTTTTGAGGTTAGTGATATGAGGTTTAGTTCCAGAATTCCCATCAGGATGGCTGAACTTTTTTCATGTATGGCGAGCCCATCAGGGTTTACGGGAATCTCCAATAACGAAGAGCATGCAACCTACTAGGGACTGCATTAACTTAAGCCCTAACATGTAACATATGGGAAATTCTACTGAACATCTGTATTTTTTTTAGTTCTGCCCCCTCTCGAAGTCTAAAGCATCACTGGCAGTTGGGAGTGAAGTGCTGAAGTTGTTGCAATTTGCAAGTCATCGTGTTGCTTCTCTGTGTTGACATGGGACCACATAATAATGTGTACTTAAACCATCTAACACCTAAATTTGATGAAATTGATGCCGAGCTGACCCTGACTTACGAGTGTCTTTTCCCTTGAAATCTATGTCGATTTCATTCTTCACTACTGATCTTAAGTACGCATGCTCTGCACTATTGATCTTAAGTACGAATGAAAGCATCAGCTATATTGGTAATCATAGGCACGATGCTTAGTGCGAAACGGCGGCGGTGAAGGAACCCTGCTATCAAGGCCCAAATCCTAACGGGCTACACGGCCCACTAGGCTCCACTGCCTGGGGAGGATTTGGCGGGAACATCGACGGAACGCCGCCCTTTCCCCTTCCATCCCCCATCTCCCAATTCCCCCAAACAACCAAACCTTCGCGGCTTCGCCGGCCGCCACGAGCCCACCCTTCCAACTTCCAAGTTCCACTCCGTCCCCCTTCGCCTCCTCCTCGAGACGAAACCTCTCCGCTCCCATCCAGCCATCCCGGCGGAGGTCCCTGCCAGAATGGAGGCGGCGCTGAAGGCAAGCATCGCATTGCTCCAACTCCACGCCCTCAAAACCCTAGGCTCCGTGGGTCCGCGCCGCCGCCGCCGCCGCGCGCTAGAATCCTAACTCCTGGCATTGGTCTAATCCTGGGCGTTTCTGTATGTTGCACGTGTGCAGGGCTATTTCGGGTACTCGTCGTTCCGACCGTACCAGAGGGAGATCATACAGAAGGTCCTGGATGGACGGGATTGCCTCGTCATCATGGCCACCGGCAGCGGCAAATCCATCTGGTAAGTCGACTCCGCTCCCCTCGCTTGTTCGAGATTTTTTGATTGATGGGTGTTGATGGTTTCGTTAAATACATTTCCGCTGTTTGGTCTTTCGAAAAAAAAACGTTGGTAGAAATGTGGCCTGAAAAGTTACATTTCGTGCCAACAGTTCATCAGATCAGTTGGAGGCTAAGTCCACTTAGGCAATCATGATTGTAAAACATCTTGCCAAAACCAATAAAATTGTCTTCTCAAAAAGACTAGGGCACACTTTTCTCTGCTCTGTAGGTTGTTAAAATTAAACACTTACAATTTGCTGTTTTGTTTCTTACAACTATAGAAATTTGTTTTCTGGTTTGTAAATCTTCTGCATTTCCTTCCCAGAAAAAAATGCATTCCTGTTTTCACCCACTCATTTATTAATCTAAGTATTTGATTATTTCCTTTTAAATACAAAATTACCATTCGATCATGACAAATTGCATTCTGGCAGCTATCAAATACCCCCACTGGTTACAAAGAAGACAGCTGTTGTTGTAAGCCCTCTTCTTTCCCTGATGCAAGACCAGGTAAGTCTGGAGTGTTCAGTACAATAGCTTTGGTGTTCTTCTGATTGTGGTCTTCCCTTTTCCTTTTTTTTTTCTAAAAGGCATGCTGTGGCTTTCATTTTCATAAAACAGGTTATGAGTTTAAAACAAAAAGGTGTGAAATCTGAGTACCTGGGCAGCACGCAAACAAATAGCTCAGCCTTCAATGAGGCTGAAAAAGGCATGTTTGATGTTCTGTACATGACACCAGAGAAAGCCATTTCACTTCCTTCAAGGTGAAATCCTGTGATATTTATAATTCTTTTTGAAGAGGATATTTTATAAATACTTCAGAGGGTATCTTAGCTTACTGTCCATTTTACTGTTAAACCTGTATTGCTCGACTTGTTCTTGTGAGACCATAGTAGGCAATTGCAAAACTTGACTGTCTGAATATGCAGGATTAATTAAAAAAATGTGGATACTTTGGCTGAAAATCAAAGCATGTACATGTTTTGTAATTATATGGTAACTTTCAAGTTATAGCTCGTGTCAACCTCATTTCATTAAAGTAACAGATACTTCTTGCCCTGCCTTCTGACTTGGCTGCAATACGACTAAAATAATTTTGTTCTGAATAGATTGATTTTTGTATTATAGTCCTGTGGCCTTAGCAAATCTACTTTCTATTGGCCGTGTAGAACTTTGTATTTTGTATGTAAATAGTAAGGTCCTCCCTACTTCTTCTGAAAGCAACGAAACAAATAAGACATGCAGCTTTTGTTCTGTTGACTTACCTTTTTTCATGTTAGTCCAGGTTTTGGAATAACTTGCAGGCTGCCGGAATATGCTTGCTGGCTGTTGATGAAGCGCATTGCATATCTGAATGGGGACATGATTTCAGGTTGTTTTTTCTTTTGATAAACAAATCACTTCTCACAAAAGTAACTGGTATTTAGTGATTTGAGTTTCATAAGTATATTTATGCATTTTGGAAGATCCTGTATGCACATATGGAAAATTTATTTATAGTAATTACTAGTTACTGCATGTTCTTATTTATCCAGATTTTTTGCTGATGCTATTGCGCCTTCATGTGCATGTTTTTTCCTTCTTCTATAGTTCCTCTACCCCATCATTTGCGATTGAGTCTGTTGGAGTCAATCAGCATTCCCCCACCCCCACCCACCTCAAAGTGATTCCCATAATTCAGAGACTCTTAAATGCAGGATGGAATACAAGGAGTTGCATTTATTGCGTGGCCTTCTTGTGGGTGTTCCCTTTGTTGCATTAACCGCCACAGCCACTGAAAGGTATGGACGTTACTACTCTATCACCTTATTTTCTTAATTGTTGCTTTCGTATGCTTCTTTTGATTGTATCTAGTTTTCCTTTGCTTAAAGGGACAAGGTGAAAATTATAGCTTTAGAACAACAGAACTCCCTAAACATAATAACAACCAGCACTAGATTATCCCCTTAGAGGTTAATAGGTGTTTGATTGTTCAGATATCACCCAGAACTGATGAAATCATCCTAATCGTGTCCCTAGTGTCATATTAACATATGCATAGATTATACAAGCAGTTGAACCTGCCTGCCAGACATCACAGCTATACCTCAGCTGTGGATTGTCAACATGAGATTTCATGTTTTTTTGTGGAGCCATGTTGCAGATGCTTTTTAGAGCTGGTATTGTCCTTTTTCTCTCAGTACCAAGTACATAACGCCACTTGAAGTCTAATTGCAGGGTACGCAGAGATATTTCTACTTCCTTGGTTCTGTGCAATCCTCACGTTGTGGTTGGATCGTTTGATCGTCACAACCTTTTCTATGGTGTGAAGTCGTGCAACCGATCTATATCCTTTATCAATGAACTTGTGAAAGACGTTTCAAAGAAGAGTGCTGTGGGTGAGTCAACAATAGTGTATTGTACTACCATCCGGGAGACCGAACAGGTTTGTGAATTTTCAGAACTATATAGTTTTGAACTTGCAAATCCTAAATGCTGGCGTATGCATTTTTTTCTGTTTTCCTTAAAAATAGGAGTTGTGCATTATTCAGATTATATAGATGCACATCAAATTCTTGCAATGTGAGTTTGTTAATATTTGCTTTTGTTTGTTTGAGTAACATCACCTCTTTAGTTTTCTGGTCGATGTGGCCATATGGGAACTTTCAGATTCCGTTCACATTACAAGGATGGATTCAATAAAGTCTAATAAAATTTGGAAGTGTGATTTCTCAAATTCTAAAATAATTTGATAAACTTGGGATCTTTATTGGTTTTGTGTGACCTGGTTTTAGTACATACTTTCTGCTGTCTTAATTTGTAATCATTTTCCCAGGTTCATGAGGCATTGATTACTGCTGGAATCAAGTCTGGAATTTACCATGGTAAAATGGGCAGCAGGGCTAGAGAGGAATCCCATAGGTTTGTTATCTATTCACTGGCTTCTGTTTGGTTGTTATGTTGGTTTGCTTGTACTTCCATTTTTCTTGAACAATCTAAATCCTCCAATTGTATTGCTTCGAGTTTTGGCCAATGTTCAAATGATATTTTGAACCTATTATCAACATTTCTCTGTGAAAAATGGTTTTGTTGAATTCTTTATATTGGCCTATTACTGATATGCTTGACCATTTCATTGCGAGGCATGGAATATCACGTCGTTCACAAGGGCTGGGATTTGGTTTATTCTCAACATTCTCTGTAAAATATTTGCTAAAATCTCTTTGTTCTGTTAGATTTGCATTGATCATATAATTAGGTAATGGAAAAAAATGAAGCCTTCAGACAAATGCATGGGTCAAGGGGCATAAGGATAGTCAGTTATGTGATTTGTGGATCCAGCTTTTTTACAAACTATGGTGGCAGCATTATGATTCATCTCGTCATGGTGCTCCTTTGCAGATCCTTCATCAGGGATGAAGTACGCGTAATGGTGGCAACTATAGCTTTTGGGATGGGTATTGATAAGCCTGATGTTAGATGTGTAATACACTATGGATGTCCAAAGAGCCTAGAGTCCTACTACCAGGAAAGTGGGCGTTGTGGAAGGGATGCTCTGTCTTCAGTCTGCTGGCTATATTACCAAAGAAGCGATTTTACAAAAGCTGACTTTTATTGTGCTGATGCAAAAAATGTACGTAAGTGTGCATGTTGGATGTTTGTTCACTCTATCCCTGCAGCCTAGTGCTTCTTATGTACGATTCCTTTTCTTAATGCTTCAATACATCAAATAGGGAACCCAGAGGAAAGCAATCATGGATTCCTTCATGGCAGCACAAAAATATTGTCTCCTTGCTACATGCCGTAGAAGGTTCTTATTGCAGTATTTTGGCGAAGAGCTCAACTCCGACTGTGGTATTCTCTTCTTTTTCTAAAAAAAAATAAAAGAACAATTTTAAGAACTTGTTGGACTTTGTCTGTGAATATTGTCAAACTGAAATTGTTTAGGTTTCTTTTTCTTATTCCTATCCTTGTTTAATCTATTGGGTTAGGAGGTATCATGCAATATCACAACTGGTGGAATTTGCCTTGCAGTGACATATTGATTAAATGATTAATGACTCGACATCTCTTGCTATACAGGTAACTGTGATAACTGCACAGCAGTGAAAAATGTGAGAGACTTGTCAAAAGAAACTTTTTTGTTGCTATCGTGCATCAAATCTTGTGGAGGACGCTGGGGCCTCAATTTACCTATTGATGTTCTCCGTGGATCACGAGTAAGTTTCTATCCTTTTTGGTTTCACATTTTTCTATAGTTGCGATATACACTGACTGCTCAAATGTATGTGCTGATAATTTTATCACCGGGAACAACCATATTGGATAGGATCACTCCTAGTTAATCATTTCAATGGAAAGTACTATTATCTTTGCTGCACTCTTGGCATATACTAGATCATATAGGTTTTTAAATTCTTCTGCAGTATTTTTACTTTATGAGATCAAAATGGTAGATTGAACATTAAATATTTTTAGAACTTAGTCTTGGTCATTAGGTTGCTCCTTCTTGAAAGAAAGATGTACTCATTTTGTAGGCCAAGAAAATTGTTGACAACAATTATGATAAACTACAAATGCATGGACGAGGTAAAGACTACTCACCAAACTGGTGGAAAGCACTTGGTGGCCTCCTTATAGCACATGGTACTATTGCGGACCTCTCCATTCAATTGGTCATTCTTGCAAGTCATATGAAGCAGCACTTTTTAAAATTTTCGGTTCTCCATGCTCAAAGCCGATTCTCTTGCTGTCTTTTTCCTGAGAAAAGATAAGATTAGAAAAAGATTTCGAGTTTTTTTTTTCGACACAGGGATCACCCCATTTCCATTACCAAAAGGAACGGAAATACAGCAGAATAAGAGTAGCAAGTCCTCGCCAGAAGTGAGACCGCATTGCCCCTACCTGATTCAGGTCAGGGGAACACGGCCGGGGGGAGGGAGGCAGGCTTAACGACCCAGGGTTCCCAGGAGAGAAGCCTGACTACAGAGTTTACAGGATAGAGAGAGAAAGAAAGGGGACCACCAGAGTACAGATATAAGTTCTCAACCGACAAAGAGCACCCAACGACACATCACAAAAGAAGCAGAACTTCGGCGTAGTATCCTGCAGGGAGCCACCAGCCTTCACTCGTCGTCTTCCTCCTGCGAGTCTTCTGGAGGCATTAGCCTCGGCACCATGGAAGGAGACAGCTACGCCATCACCTGGTGAGCACAAGCCAGCAGAACTTTGACGCCATCAAGCAGCTTCCCCTGCATGTCAGCCCCGTAGAGTCCTGCCCAGTATTGCATAAAAACACAAGCATGAGTTAGAATTTCAATTGGGTTTTTCAGCAACTTCTTCTCAAAACAGGCTTTGTTTCTCGCTTTCCAAACAGCCCAGCAGATGGCCGCTAGACCAAAAGTGTGGACAGATTCACCATGGGGTAGCCACCTTTTCATCCACACTTTGTATTGTTCAATGTTTAGGGGAACGTTATTAGCTCCAAAGCAGGATCCAACCACGATCCAAATTACTTTGGCCACTGGGCAAAGAAAGAAGAGATGATTTATTGTTTCTAGTTGGTCACAGAATTGGCAACAGGCGTCACCAATCCATTTGCGCTTAATCATGTTATCTTTAGTCAGAACCGCATCATTCTCAATGAGCCAAAGGAAAATTTTGATTTTATATGGAAGCTTAGATTTCCATATGTGCTTGAAGTTGTACCCACTATCATCAGAAGTCAGATGGTCGTACACTGACTTGGCGGTAAAGCCTTTAGTTTTGCCCCATTTCCAGTAAATTGTATCATCAGAATTTTCAAAGCTGTATGTAAAGACCTCATTCACCACAGAAATCCAGCTTTCAAACAACATAGGGGACAGCCACCTGCTGAATCTAATTTGCCCATTTCTGGCCAGGAAATCATATACCATAATATGATTTGGAGATAGTGCTACACTTCGTTCTTGTGAGTAAAAGTAACATTTTCGTAAACCCTATGCCCTTGATCATTTTGTATAATACAGAGGAAGACTGTAGATTTGTATTAAGAAGAGAGTTATGGTCTACATTTTCTATGCAAGCAAATGGCATATCCTGTGCCGACAGGCGACAGTAATTTCCTTTTGTCTAAAGATATTCACAGTAGATATGTCCATAATATCGGTATAGTCAGTTGACTCTTAGGGCAATGTCTTTTCAAACAGTGCGCTGGTTATCCTTTTCAGTTTATTCTTGAAACCTTTAAAGCTTAGAAAGTATGCACCGATTTGAAGGCACATCTTTCGACCAATCTAAGTACATTCATGAACATCTCAGCTACTGATTTCACACTTTGTTTTAAACTTCTATTTGAATGTAAAACTGCTTTGTTCTTCAAAGTGTAATGGCGCTAGTTGTACTTGATGTATGGCTACACTGAGCAAATGCTCTGCATCAGTTGTTAGGATAATGAAATATTTTGTCACCCTTGAATGTGCGTTTATTTATTCATGGTCTTCTTGTATCTATGCGCAGATTACTTGAAGGAGACTGTCCGTGATACATTTAGATTTGTCAGGTGCTTTGTCTCTGTTTTTCTTTTGCTTTGTAGTCATTCTAATCACTCCCTTAAGAACAACCACCACTAACTTTGCATTATATATTTAGTGTCAGTCCAAAAGGGGTCAAGTTTCTCTCTGCTGCTGATAAAATAGATGGAACACCACTGGTTTTACAGCTGACTGCAGAGATGATTGATCTAGAGGATCATGGTAGTTCGCAGCACAAAGAAGGTGGTGGTTCAAATCTTGTGCCCACATTAGAGTCTGAAAAATTTTCTGAGGTAGGTTCCTCAATTGCAATTTGTTGATCCCACCCACCCATTGCTTACCCTTGAAATTTTAGCTATTCTTTGTCTGATTTAAATTTCTTTCAGGATGAATCAAAACTGTATCAAATGCTCCTCAATGTCAGGATGGAGCTTGCTCAAGATATTGGGACCGCTCCGTGAGTACAAAATTAAACGATAATAACAATGAGTTTAGGAATCTTCTTTTTCAGTTAATTTTTTAATCCCACTTGTTACAGATATGCCATATGTGGTGATCAGACAATAAGAAACTTTGCAAAGATGAGGCCTTCTACTGGAGCTAGACTTGCTAATATCGATGGTGTCAACCAGGTATTACGTTGAAAAATATACATAGGAAACTATCTTTTGTTAATACGAATAGCATGCATTACTTCAGTACATCGAATTTCAAAATACACAGTAGTGTGACCATTCTTTCCCTCTTATACTCGTATATTGACATATCTGATTTTTTTTGGCAGCATTTTGTCTCGCGTTTCAGTGGCACTTTTATCCAAAATATCACACAATTGTCAAAGGAGTTAAACCTTCCATTGGATAATTCACCATTACCACCACCACCGACAATAAATCCAGCTGTAGAGAATATAGCTGGTGTACCAAAACCTGTGCAAAACAATCTTCCTGGGATCTTGGGTGATGCAAAGGTGACTGCATGGGAATTGTGGCAGAAGCAGGAGTTCTCATTCCTAAAAATTGCTGTGAGTTACCGTTGTTTTCATTTTTGTTTTCCACTGATGGTATACTCAAGTTCACAGCTTAACATGCTTGTGTGTTCTAGTATTTTCGCAGAGCAGTGCCAATAAAAGAGCAAACGGTTATTGCCTACATACTTGATGCTGCTCGAGAAGGATGTGAGTTGGACTGGAGTAGGTTTTGCAGGGAGGTAGGGCTGACACCTGAGATAGCCTCAGGGATCCGTCTTGCAATTGCAAAGGTTGGATCACGTGACAAGTTGAAGCCAATCAAAGAGGAGCTCCCAGAGAATGTAATATTCCCTCAGTACATAATCACTCCATTTATATTTGTGATTTAAGTATGGTATTGCTTCAAAAAAAACACGGTGCATAGTTAATTGTATGTGTTCATCCAAAGCTGTTATGAACGTCTACTTTACTTAAAAAAAATGCTACATAACAACTGCAGGTAACTTACGACATGATCAAGACATTCCTGACGATTGAGGGACGTGGATTGTCAGAGCAGATTTTTAGTAACGCACCTGCTTCCTCCCATGCAAGTGAAGCCAGCGGAAATGATAATCCAGCAGATGGTGTCACGGCAGATGCCTGTGATGCAAACCCTTCAGCAAAGAGAGGCCAAACCGATGGCATGGTTGGTTCTGCTGAGGAGCCAGCAATGAAACTGCAAAAGATAGAGGAGCATGGAGTTGAATCTTCTGGCACAACTAGTGCTACTGAAGAATCTGTACTAGAGCTGGTTGCCAGCCGTGATGGGGTAAGCAGACGCCCAAACATTCTTTCTGAAGCTCAGTTGGAAACCCACGTCGTTCCTGTTGTCCTGTGTTTGAGTGCTGACGGTTCAATATGTTTTCAGGTGTTATTAGACGATGTTGTCAAGCATTTCAATGGATCCAAGAGAGAATCAGTTGTCGAGATATTGGTCAGCCTCGAATCCGAATTCGAAATTTACAAGAAAAATGGGAAATACATGATCATGTAACAGACTGAGGGGTCGCTAAAACCCATTTCTAGGAGCTTTGCCGGCCTAGCCTAGGGAGGGGATATGCCTGTTGGTTGTACCTGGATGTGTATATATGCTGGTGGTGACCTTGGAGTCGGATTGGACTATGGTTATGGTTAGGTGAACCTTTTATCAGCAACATCGCTGTTCCGGCTGGTGTGCATGTGCGCGTTTTGGGGATCGACCAGAAGTTGTACGATACGAGCGCTTGTTTGGGGGCCATACGGCCTCCCATCTCATGCATGCGTTTCATGATTGATTCTTGGATTTTGCTAATTCTTTTCCCTTGGGTGTTGAAGCGTGCACCCGTTTAACAGCTTGGAAATAGAAGAAACGATAGCATGACCTTCGAAAATGTGGCTCAGGTGTAAAAAGAAACAGTAATATCTGTTGTCAAATAGACGATGTTTACAAAAAGCTAATTAGTTATTTTCATATATTTAAAAAAGGATGAAATACCTGCTTTTTTGTCTTTACGAAGCATTTGCTTTAAGTATAAAAAGCAGGTGAACATTGTCTTGGAAAAAAAATTTCGTGCTTCACGTGGCCGAACTGCTTTCAAGTACCCGGCACGAGCGCACGAGGCTGAGGTCACCAACCAACCAGCATCCAGTTCAGTCACTGCGCCGCCGGATCAAAGCACATCCCGTCGCAACCCAACCCCCGCTCCGCTCGCAACTGCCTCGAACTCGGCAAGCATTTGGAGCATTCGGTCGCCTGCAGTGCGATGATCAGCGGAGAGGCCGCGGGCGCCGGGAACCCCAGGAGGAGACCATGAAGGCGCAGCCGCTCCTGCCGGCGGCGTTCAAGAGGCGGAGGGGCCCACGCGTGGCGGTGCTGGCGCTCGTCCTCTGCTCCCTGCTCGTACCCTTCGCCTTCCTCTTCGACCGCGCCCCCTCCGGTATGTAGCCTAGCCCTCCCTTCCTCGCTCGCTTCCCCTCAATGCGGGAGCGCGGAGGCCGCCGTGCTCGGATCACCGCCTGCGCCGGTGGATCTGGGGGTCTAACGGTTGTTCGATTAACGCGCGGCTTTGTCGATTAACCGCTTCGTCCTGGGGATTTCGGATGCCTTACTCTCCGATTGGTGTGCGATGCAGGGTACGTGACGACGGAGGAGCGGCACCGACAGGTAGCGCACTGTTTGTCTGTCCCCCTTTCTGCGTAGTTGCTATTGATGCTGATTGATCTGGACGCCCCCATGTGGGAGCGGGCACGACTCATTGCTTTCCACTGTTTTTTTCCCTTGTTGTGATTACTGCGTTGGATTCAGGAGGTCGTTCTGCCTTCGTTGGATCACGTGGAGAAGAGGGGTAGTCCTGGCGCTATCAGCGGACGGAGACAGGTCTGTTGGCTGTTACTCCATTGATGGTGATTGTTTTGTAACTTTTATTTTATTTGGACTTTGGAGTGACGACTTTATTGGGGGTGCGACATTGATTTCTATTCGTGATCACCTTCCAAACACCGACCAGGATTTTTGAAACTTGTCTAAGGTCACGAATTTGCAATAACAGGCAATGCTTTGTGTCGTGTTCCTCACTTGTTAGCTCTGTGGGGATAATGTTTTCGACATGTTAAACAAAGTCTATTGACCATCAACAACCCCCCCCCCCCCCCCCCCCCGGTTTTTTTACGTTTGTGAATGTGTAAGAGTATATCTCCCAAAGTTGCTTAAGAATTGTTAGGATTGCATGTACAGTCCATGACAGTTGCATTTTTCTCAGGATGCACCAGAAAAGAAGATCCCCAGAGGTAGTGCAGGAGCCATTCATCAGCATGTACCAGAGAAGAGGATCTCCAAAGGTAGTGAAGGAGTCATTCATCAGCACAAGCAAATTGATAGCCACTCGACAAGTGGTGGTGCTAAACCAAAAGGTATGTCATAGCAGTACAAGGCCAAAAGCACAAATGCCATTGAGCTTTGTTCATGGTGTGTAAATTTTAAGCTATGCAGAGTAGCCTGCCAGCTTACCAAACCCCGGGAAAATTGGGGTTATATATGTGGCCTCAATGGTACAGAAGTGGAAATTAATAAATTATATGTGGACATAATTTCGGCTGTGAAATTAGTTTTTCTATGTTCATAGTGCTTCAGTCTTTCACATTACGATGTTTATTCAAATTTCAGGCATCAAATAAGTTTTTTTGTTTCCTCCCTCTTGGTTCCCTCCCTTCCAAGATTTACTCTAGAACCTAGCAGCAATTATTTTTACCCAGCTATCTCCAGACAGCCAAGCCACCCTACTTATGTTGACTCTCATATAGTTGTCCTTAGCACAAGTGGATATTTGGTCAGAGCTGTTCTCGAGCTGTTTGGTGGTTACAGTCCATCTGTTTTGGATGGTTGTCTTTTCCTATCTTTTTTCATGTCTGATGCTGTAGTTATTTTGCTTTTCTTTACATCTGACTCAAATAATTGCTATCATGCACAGTTCTTCCAACACCAAAAGTTGAACCGTCAAAGGCTGTGGCGGAATCAACTCGAGAGACAAGAGTATGGATCTTTAGCATTCAAAGTTGTACTTTGTTGCTTTGGAATTGCTATTTCGTGCCATTTCAGAATTTGCTTATTTAAGACATCTTTTGTTGTTAAAATGAAGTACGGTGTCCTGTTCTGGCTATATGAAACTGTACTTTGAAAGCCTGTTTTCCACAAGACAATAGGAGCCTATAGTAGCTGGCCGGCAGCAAGGATAACATTAACATAATCATATATTAGTTTTTCCTCAGCAAGAATAACACTAAAATAATCATATATTAATTTACATGGTGCAGCATTTTGAATCATTTCCCATCATCATAACTAATCCTATAATTTAAAAAAATTAAGCTTGTCTTATGACAATCTTGAGTATAGAGTATAGTGCATCTACTTTTTCCAAAGCATAACTATGTTTTATTCTTTCTAGTTCCTCCTGGTCTTTTACACCAGCCTGAGTTATGCTGATGCTTGACCATAATGCACATTTATCTTTTCAGGAGATTAACAAAGATATACAAGGGCGACAAAAAGGTGCAAAAGCTGATGAAGTGGAAAAGGCGAAGGCTTGTCAACTTGAATTTGGAAGTTATTGTCTCTGGTCCATAGAGCACAAAGAAGTAATGAAAGATTCTATAGTGAAGAGGCTAAAAGACCAACTATTTGTAGCACGCTCATACTATCCAAGCATTGCAAAACTTCAAGGACATGAAGCTCTGACTCAGGAAATGAAGCAAAACATACAAGAACATGAGAGGGTGCTTAGTGTATCAACAGTCGATGCTGATCTACCATCCTTGTGAGAGTTAAATTTTATTGCTTAAGATCATAATTCACTGTGATTAGTCCTAAAGCTGAATTATTGATTATGTTAAGTTAAAATGATCTTTTCTTTTTCTGAATGACTCTTAGGGTAACATATATCTATGCTGAGTCAAACCTAGGGATTGGAGCATAGGAGTTAATATATTTGATTTGACCTAGGGACTTTATTTCCAATCATTGCTAGGAGTTACTACTTAGATAATTTGAATGACTGTTGTCTTGTGATTTCAGTATCAACAAGAGGATGGAGCAGATGGAGCGAACAATCGCGAGATCCAAATCTTGCACGGTGGACTGTAAGAATGTTGACAGGAAGCTTCGCCAGATACTTGATATGACTGAGGATGAAGCTCATTTTCATATGAAGCAGAGTGCATTCCTCTACAACCTTGGTGCCCAGACATTGCAGAAAAGTCATCATTGTCTTAATATGAGGTTGACGTTAGAATATTTCAAATCATCTTCGTTGGATTCAGATGATTCTCTTTCTGGCAAGTTCAATAGTCCAAAATATATGCACTATGTTATACTGTCTAAGAACGTTCTTGCGGCTTCTGTAGTGATCAACTCAACTGTGAGCAGTTGCAAGGTATATTTGACTGATATTTACAATGTTAATTTGTACATGGTACACTATCTTCTGAGCTGGTTATCCCTAGCGTTCATATTTGTCTTTTTGCAGGAGCCAGACAATCTTGCTTTTCATATCCTAACTGATGCTCAGAACTTCTATGCCATGAAACATTGGTTTGCCAGGAATTCATATAAAAATGCAGTTATCCATGTCATAAATTATGAAGCCATTATTTTGGAGAAGCTGCCAAAGTATAATATCCAGCAGCTGTACTTGCCAGAGGAGTTTCGTGTTCTCATTAGGAGCATTAAGCAACCTACTGAGAACACAAGAATGGAATACCTGTCACTGTTCAGCCATTCACATTTCCTTATTCCAGAAATATTCAAATATCTAAACAAGGTGGTTCTGTTGGATGATGATGTAGTTGTTCAACGTGATCTGTCTTTTTTGTGGAATATTGATATGGGAGACAAGGTAATCGGTGCTGTCAAATTTTGTGGTCTGAAACTGGGTCAAATGAGAAATGTGTTGGGCAAAGCAGCATATGATCCCAAGTCATGTGCATGGATGTCAGGGGTGAATTTGATTAATTTGGATAAATGGAGAGAACATAATGTTACAGAGAACTATCTGCTGCTCATGAAAAAGGTTAGTTTTGTTCTAGGCCAGTAAGTTTCATGCTACAGCATGTTATAAATGGGTACATTCACATTAGGTGGTCTGCCTTTCTTACTTCGCATGTTATAACATGCTAGGAAGAACTATTTCCGTGCAAATGTGGTTTGAACTTTGAATTACACATTGCATGTAACGTCAAGCATGAAAGATGCTGCATTCCTTTCTTTTTCTCTATTTTATCTACTCTGGATTTTAATTTGTTTTCTTAACATTTGTTGAATTTTCTCCAATGTAACACTAAATATAGTCTTGGTATATTTTGGATTAGCTGGCACATCTATTTATCTTATTCTTGTTTTGTTACAGTTCAAATTCAAGGATGAGCGATCTCTGCGGGCAGCAGCATTTCCTCTAAGCTTGCTATCCTTCCAACATCTCATCTATCCCCTAGATGAAAAATTGACCCTGGCTGGA
Organism: Panicum hallii; assembly: GCF_002211085.1. Lineage (NCBI taxonomy): Eukaryota > Viridiplantae > Streptophyta > Magnoliopsida > Poales > Poaceae > Panicum > Panicum hallii. The sequence continues at coordinate 57,139,465 of NC_038043.1, forward strand.
CTTGGATATGATTATGGAATTGATGAAGAGGTTGCTCGGAGAGCCTCATCATTGCACTACAATGGCAACATGAAACCTTGGCTTGAACTAGGTATACCGGACTACAAAAAGTACTGGAAGAGGTTTCTTGTTCGAGGAGACCGATTTATGGATGAGTGCAATGTAAATCCTTGACACAGGTGGACCTGAAATCAGAACAATTGGCAATAGATTGCTACATCTAATGGCCTCACTAAAGTTTGTGAACTGTCGATGCAAGACTTCTCAAAAGCTCTGCACCAGAACAACAAACACAGCCGTTAACAGGGAAAGAGGTGCGGTTATTGGCCATCAGTGTTGTACCAAGTAGAGGCAGCGGCTTCTGTTCACCGAAAACAAGCTTGATTGACGATTTCTGTATTCTGGGACTAGTCGTAAGTCAGAATATGCAGCAAGGATGGCTGAATGTGCATGAGGCTTCAAATAGCCAGTAGACCTCACCGTCCAGATTTTTAGATAGGATTTTTGATGAGTCGTGGCACCTTTACTAAAAGTGGTGTGTCACGCTCGTCGATGCTGATTTGTTTCTTTTTTTTTCCCTTCTGCCAATAAGGGCATACATGTATTCTCCTATAGTCAATTTTTCGTTCTTAGTCCTCACATATTGATTATTTACCAAAATTACAATCCTGCAATGGTTGTTCTCCAAACCTACTGACAGCTCTGCTGACAACTTGTATATTATTTGTCCGTGCTTCCTACTGCAGTGCTGCTTGTGCCATAGGGCTCCCCCTTTTTTGTTATTCCTATACGTTGTTTCATTGATCAAGAAAGTCCATCCATACCATACCACATTGATCGGTATAGTGAAAAAATTTAATGTTTACACAGCTCTGTGTGCTATTTGTAATGGTTTATTTAGAAATGTGTGCTCAAGGTTACGCGGTGCCATGTTCATCGTGTCCTTCGCTGCCCGTTATCAGTTGTTGGCGGCTGTGAAGAGGTCCAACCTTCGGCCGTTATCAGTTGTTCGCTTCTTGGGCCATTGCAATCCAGATCCAACCAGGAGTGGTAAAGGGTCTTAAAATTTAGCCTAAATATTCAGAAACCGGGCTCTAATCTTATATAATTTTAAGGTAAAAATATATATGGGCCAAATTGAATCATGAATAGAGCATTAGAGCTAATGATCTGTTACCACCCATAGATCCAACCACTAAAACCGTGAATCGCACCCCTTAAATGCAGGGGCTATCTAACTTACAGGGCGACCGTCGATTTCCGACCAGAACTATCATTCTAGTTTTCACGTATCCCTTTTTTTCTATTTTGATAAGATATTATGTACATAGAAATTACGTACAAACATTTATATACACAAAAGTTTGATCAAATCGTGAAGACAATAATTGTAGAAGAGAAAAATTATATAAAAGCTCAGAAACAAAAAATTATAAAAAAAATTGGGAAAAAAGTTTGGGAAAATTTTTGAAACAAACTTACTTTCGGTGAAACTTCAAAAAAAATCTGGAACAAAATTTTAAGAGTAAAAAATTGGAAAACAAAATTTAAGAATAAATTTGCAAAATAAAATTTCAGGAACAAAAATTCAGAAGCAAAAAAATTGAAAGCAAAAACTTAGATCAAACTTGGTAGACAAAGTTTTAAAAATTAACTTTTGCAGAACAAAAATCAGAAGTAAAAATTTTTGAAGCAAAATTTAATATCTAGTTTGGAAGAAAAATTTCGGGAACAAACTTAGTCACCGACTGGAACTAGGCATAGGAAAAAAATGAAAAAGGGAAGGAAATTACGCTGAGAAGGGGGGCTCGCGTTATAGAATAACTCTTAGGGGGAGTCGGATTGACTGCAAGTTTCACTGTAGATTCAACATCGGGTTAAATGGAGAATCTGCAAAAGAAAACAGCAAAGTGTAGTCTGCAGTAGAAAAATTATTGCGAAGTTTTCTAGCAAGTTTCCCATGAGCTCGTAAGTTCTCTATGCTCCCGCTTGAACAAAAACGAAAATGTGGATTTTTCAGCTTCGTTAAAAATGGTTATGCTCTTGGATGGGCTGGCTGACGTACTTGTTCATTGGTCCATGTGCATTGTCCCATGCCTTCTAACTTAGCTGGGCGCTTAATAATAATCCAATTGAAACACGTACCACCTGCCTGCTCCAGTACTTGTGATATTCTTTATACCACTTGATGTATGTACACAGCTCATCGAAGCTTCCAAATATTTGACTTGTATCTAGTACACCATGTGCCACCACAAGAGACAGATTTATGAGCTACAAATACTAGCCACTTGTGCGGATTAAATAGTAAATGGTGGCTATGCAGTGATGCAGCTTTGCAGGCCGAAGATTAGAAATGGCACAGCATTATAGCAATAGCTCAAGCTTCCTGGGCAGCAGGGCGTCAACGATCGTCTTATATATGCGATCATTCCTGTGTTGTCATCGGTAGTCTTGGGATCAAGGTACCCTCGATCCATCTTCTTTACTTCTTTTGTTCCTTTACTTATCTCATGGAGTCATGGGGATCCTATGAGATGATAGGTTAGTGCTGTGCTGATGCATGTCCGTTTGTTCATGTTCCTGTCAGCCACGTCATCCAGGCCGGAACCAAAAAAAGATATGGTCCTAATCACTGCATATATTCATCAAAGGTCACACGATAATGATGTGAGTAGTTTATCTTTTTACGAGGGCATGGCATCTACGTACGGTGATACGATCTACTCCCTTCATCCCTAAATAAGTATCGTTTGCAAAGCGTGTTTGTACTTAGGGACGGAGGGAGTACGGTGACAGTAGAGATTTTTTTTCCCTGCCTGGAACATCTGCGCGATTAGACTGCTATATTAGCAGGTTTCAGCAGTGTCAGAACAACAGGATGGTTGTGTTCTTCTGGAGTCTGAATACTGCCTCTGATCTCAATTCTTCTGCAACATGAGAAATCTCGCTTACCGACGTGTCCCTTTTCTCGATATTACTTAGGGCCAGCATGTCAACAATCTTGCTAATATCTTGACTAGAATAAGCTTCTAATTAGGCACGTCGTAAAGTTTGCTCTGAAATTTCTTGGTTTTCCATCTCACTCCCTGTAAATCAAGGCAGTAATAATCAAGGAAGGATGGCTGGCTGGATGAACGCACGTACGCACTTGTCCGTCGGTTTAGCGCGCTATCACACATGCATGCATCCTATATAACACGAGGTTTCAACAATGGCGGCCGAAAATCAGTTGGATCATCTCCAAGTCATCGCCAACCACCATGATGCATCAGGTGATCATTTCGACAGGTGGCCGGCCGATGGATGGGGATTATATCATCGCCTTGCAGCTCATGCAACGAAATTATCAAGGAAACCAAGCACATGACGATGGAGATTGCGTCGCTTCATGCATAGGAATATGCTCCGTTGATCGAATTAAGCCTCGCGTCAACGAGCATGTTGGTATGCTCGGTCTGATTAGCTAGCTGTGTGTTCGGAGTCTTGCAACTCGCTTACAGATAGCGGTGGTAATGGATCACAACTCTAATACTCTCTTCTTAATCTAACTTGAACCTTTACGTATTTTTTATTCAAAACAGAACAAGATTTGAGCCCGGCCCTCACTACTTAAAAATGTGTTTTTAAGGGTAGGTAAAAATATTTTTTATGGGCAAATGCGGTAACCGCCCCTGGTTCTCGCAGCTAAAACTACGATTTCTAGGGACGGGTAATACGTCCGCCCCTGAAAATGATTTGTAGGAGCGGAAACCGCCTCTGGGGGCGGGTCACGATATGACCCGCCTCTAAAAATCGATTTCCAAAAAATAAAAAATCAAAAAATCAAAAATAGCAAAATTGAAAAGAAAAAATATTGCAGCCAACCAGCCACCACTAAAAGCCCATGTAGTGTCGAGTTACAATTTTTTTATAAAATATGCACACTTGCATCACCGGAGTTCGAACCGCATACCTTAATCCTCGCGCTTCCTCTCCACCATATTACACAGTTACTTATGACTCTGTGGGGTACGCTATTATTTTTCAATTTTATTCCGAAAATCATTTAAATCTTTCCATATAGCAAAATAAATTAAAAAATAAAACTTCTACACTATGGTTATTGTAAACTATAGATATAAAGAAAAATATACCAAATATATTTCACTGTATATAAAGATTAAGATTATTGAAATCTTAAAGTATGACTTGAGTTGTACGGGATACTGTATAGTCATTGCCATATATAGGTTCATACTAACTTTTTGGACCATTAAATAATTTTAAATAAAAAAAGTTATCAACTATAAAGTTCTAGATCTTGTCATTCTCTACAATTTTGATATAAAATTTGATTTTATCTGAGATCATATGAAAAAAATTATGAATTTTTTTGTGTAGAACCATTTTTAGGGGTGGGTCCTGCCATCAACCTCTCATAAAAATATATTTTTAGGGACGGGTGACGCCATCACCCATTGCTAAAATGCCACCATTTCCAGTAGCGGGTGGTGGTGTCACTCGTCCCTAGAAATGCTATTTTTAGAGGCAGGTGATGCCATCACCTACCCCTGAAAATGATGCCCATTTGTAGAGGGGAGATAGCGTCACCCGCCCCTAAAAATACTTTTCTAAGTGAAGATCGGATGCTACAATAGCCGCGCTCCATTTGTAGGAGCTGGTTATCTTTTAATCCACCCCTAGAAAAAAAAGAACGTTCCTACAAATCGTTTTTTATAGTGCATTACATGGCTAGAATTCAAGATCCTTTACCACCCCTACTTACACGTAAACCTGTTCGTTAGAAGGCTTTAACCTGCTACAACAGTTACCAGATTATTATTACACTCACCACACAATGGTTATCCTGATTATCCATGCTTTCAAATTCCAAGACAAGCGTACAACAGTGATACTGTAAATCTAGCTCCATTCAGTACTGATCCACCAACTAGTGACACCAATATAATATGCACGCAGTTAGTAGTTTACAGCGTTCATGTCTTTTGACAAACTTCCCAACAAATACCAGCACATTATTTGTGGCACTAATTTTTTTCCTAGGGACACGGGCGCAAAAGAGGAAAAAAAACAAGTAAAATATATGATGGCCTGTGCACCATCCAGAGAGGGTGTAGAGCTTGCGCACGTTCGGTGGTTTTGAGCAGCAGCAGTTTCCCGACTAACCACCACGTTTTGGACACCACTGGTACGTATTAGTGTCACTGGACAGGCCATATGTTCTGGACTATGAAGACTCTTTGCCCTAATCATGGTGCACAAGGTTGTTGTTAGGAATCACATCATACAAAAATAAAATGAAAGATTAGGTTCTGGAAGCTCGCCAATGTGATGAGAGATTCTTCCTCACCAACTATTCCAATTGACATTTTGTTCTCTCTTGGACGATTAGTGAGATCAAGACCCCTATATATTTCTCTTTTCGTTCCCGGCTTCTCTGAACTGAAGACGAGTTGTTGAGGGACATCGATCAGCTGCGTTGCGTCATGACAACGAAGGTGAGTTGTGGCTTTTTTCCATGTTAACGATTTTCCTTTTAATGAAACAAACTGCAATTGCATTGTAGTGCAACATTTCTAAGACTTTGGTTTCTCCTGCCTTGTTTACCAGCAGGATTCTATTTTGATCATTGAAGTTGACCTCCAATGCGAGAAATGTTACAAGAAGATTCAGAAAGTCCTCTGCAAACTCCAATGTGCGTAATCCTGCAACCAGATTTAATTTCAAGCAATCGCGCTATGTAGCGACCAGATTTCATTTCAGTCACCTCATTTTGTCCCTTTGCCTTTCGACCTGCATGCAGCGAAGGAGAACATCAGGAAGATTGATTTCGAGAACATGAAGAACAGGGTCACCATCTCGGGCCCTTTTGACGCAGGAAAGCTGTCCATGAAGCTGAGATGCAAGGCCTGCGAGGTGATCAAGGACATCAAGATCGGCAAGCCCCCAGAGGAGAAGCCGCCTGCCGAGGAAAAGAAGAAGCCGGAGGAGAAGAAACCTGCCGAGGAAAAGAAGAAGCCGGAGGAGAAGAAGCCTGCCGAGGAAAAGAAGAAGCCGGAGGAGAAGAAACCAGAAGAAAAGAAGAAGCCTGAGGAGAAGAAACCTGCCGAGGAAAAGAAGAAGGGTGATGACGAGAAGGCGAAAGCGCCATCGTCGTCGACGACGACGGTGAACCTGCAGTTCACGAACATATGCGGCATCTGCTACCCGTGGCCGTGCAGCGACCCAGCGCACTGGGGCATCCACCACCCGCAGCAACTGATGCCTCAGTGGCCGCCGTGCGGAGGGATGGCACCTGCACCGGCGCCGCCGTTGCCTGCGCCGGTTCACCACCCGCACCTGCCCCCTCAGAAATTGGGGCCGTGCGGGGGCCCTTCCCTCTGCGGCGGGTGCGGGTGGTGCCATGGCGGCAGCGGCGGCGGCGGCATGCACGGTTGGGCGCCGGCGGCGGCGCAGCCGATGTGCTGCCCCGGGCCGTCGCTGTGCCGAGGGTGCAACGGGTGCAAGATCGTGCAGGAGACCAAGTTCAGCTACGAAGAGTACCCGTCCAGTGCGTGTGCCATCATGTGATTTTGCTTGCTGTTTGAGTCGGATTAGCTCTCCGATTATTTTTTTTATATAAATTAGTTTCTTCTTGTCATGGCTCGCAGTTAGTTTTTTCTGATTTGTTTCCCTGTTCATCGGATGTGCTTACATCTATGATCGATCATGTGAAATATTTTTCGAATAAACAGAGAAGTTAGTTGAATGTTGTGGTTTCTTGATGGCCCATTATAGAGTCAGTAGTAGAATAAATGGGCCAAAATAGACAGATGGGCTAGTCAGGAATTTTTTTTAAAAAGGGGATAAAAAAAAAACAAAATTCGAAAAAGGGGTGCCAGTTGGAGAAATTTAGGGAAATGGGTGCCTCCCGCCCGCTGGGAGGGCGGAAAGGGGCATCCCGCCCAACCATAGGGCGGGATGCTCAAAAAAAATTTCCAGGGACCTCTTCGCGAATAAGAAAACTTTTTTCATTCGCGAAGTGGTCCCTGAAGGAGGCCTCCCGCCCGGCCACTGGGCGGGATGCCTCCCGCCCGGCCACTGGGCGGGATGCCACCTGGTCCTGGTACATTGTTATTTCATGTGTATGTGTTTTCTGGCTTCCAAAATTCGTAACAATTCACAGAAAAATCCAAAAATAGCAAAACTAGTTTTGTTAGAAAGTAGATTTCAAACTCTATAACTTTTGTTAATGGAGTTTAGTTTGAAACAAAATACTTTTACTCCTATTTTAAAACTAAGATTAAGAAAAGTTTATGCATAACTTTAGAATTTCATGCTTTGTTGTTTATGAAGTTTGGTATGACTATTCTATAAACTCTAGGTACCTTTGTGCAAAGTTTCAAACTCAAATTTGATGTAAATTTAACTTCTTTTGTCTTGAATTTTTCAAATTTGAAATGTTAACTAAACCTAATTATAACCCTTTTTTGTTATATTTTTTCTTAGATTATTTGTTTCAGAAACTATTTGAAATTCAGAATTTTTTCAAATATAAGATTCATTCGCCATACTCTTATGTATGCACATAAAATTTTAATTCAATTTTCCAAAGAAGATTACGGTATCTAAAACTCGTACGAAGATAGTTAAACGATAACGTTTGCAACGTAGAATCTAAATATTACGATAGTACAATACATGAAGCCATTTAAAATAAAATAATATGATAATGAACATTACAAATATTACAAATACATGAATCCAAATATTGTGTCTTCAGTCAATGCGGCAAATAATACAAATACGTATCTAGGTCTGATAGAATCTCAACGCAGCAAATATTACATATGAGCAAACAACGTTTAAATAAAATTACAACTAAATGATGCCTGATGACGTACTAGCACTCGATCGGCGACGTCTCCCACTTGTTGATGCAACCGGAGGTCTTCCATCTGTAGCATCACCTGTAGGGCCAGCTTCAGCACAACTGGGGCCAGCATCATTGGTTGGACAACGTTTATACGTGTGTCCAATCTGATTACATGCACTGCAGCGTTGTATCCTCGGACGGAGCTCTGACTCATCCATATCATTACGAATACGCCGTGACTGACGGCGTCCTCTCTTAACCCGTGATGATCTTGGGTCTGGAATATAGATAACAGGATTCGCTGTCTCAGTGAACGATCCAACCAAACGGAACCCATAGATCTCATACTGCCAGGTGCTAGCAATTGTCTCCTTTCTGAAGTAATGTGAAACATATATATCGACAGGATGTCCAATATCTGCACAAGCAGCCATTACATGAGAACAAGGTAAGTGCAGCAACTTGGGCCTCATGCATGAGCAACAACAAGTTCCATCGAACTTGAGAATGCACTCCTTTACAGGAGTTTGACGTCTCATGCCATGTCGTGCCCTATCTTTAGGAGATACCTCAAACTTGAGCTCCTGTGTTCCACATTGCCGTACATGGTGTAGCCGGGCGCTTTCTGCCTTCTTAGTCATGTATTCTGTTACCTTGAATCCAAAATTTCTGTCTGGATCTCGCATGTATACCTGATTTTTATTGAACCGCTCCCGAAAGTAATCGGTACACCCGCGGACAATGAATTCAACAATTGCAACCAGTGGAAGCCCACGAACACCTCGCAGCACCCAATTGTAAACTTCGGCGAAGTTGGTGGTCATTATACCGTATCTTGCACCATCGGTATTATAAAGTAACGCCCACTTCTCCTTAGGTTCATTCTCAATCCATTCAGAAAATTTTTTCACCGCTGACCCAGATCTTCTGCGAGTACGTGCAGTATCTGTTGGCAAAGAGCACAAAGCCTCTGCTTCATCCTGTGCAGTTATGTTTTTTGATGCGTCCTCGGCTCTTTTCTTCCCGGTCAGTTCATCAAGTTTCTGCCACTGCTTGTTAAATTTTTGCTGATTCGTTTCCTTGCATAGCCTCTTGAACATATCCATAAGGTGCTTGTTCTTGAATTGCCTGAAAAAGTTTGCACCGATATGCCTCATGCACCACCTACTGCGAATATCACGCCACTTGGGCGGCTCTCCGGTCTCCACACACCCCTGCTGCAAATCTAGAATTGCCCTCAGTATGCCGGCGTGACGATCATGAATCAGGCAGACATCTTCCCTATCCCGAACGACTGCAAGCTTAACCCGTTCCAGAAACCAGTACCAACTGTCTGTGTTCTCACTCTCAACAAAAGCAAAAGCAACAGGCAGCAATTGATTGTTTCCATCCACTCCAATAGCTGTCAGCATTTGCAATCTATACTTTCCTGTGAGAAAGGTCCCGTCGATGCACAGGATAGGCCGGCAGTGATGGAATGCGTTAATGCATGGACCCAAGCTGAAAAAGACCCGCTGCAATATGTGGGGCGGACCTTCTCCTCTGTCTAGAGTTTTCAGGTCATAGTAGCTTTCAGGATTTCTCTGACATAGGACGGCCAGCATTCGAGGAACATTATCATATGCAGCCTCGAACGTACCAAACCTCATCTCCAACACCTTTTGTTTTGCACTCCACGCCTTACTGTATGAGATGGTATACTTGTACTTTTCCTGAATGTACCTGATAATAGACTTTGGTTCATATGACAAGTTCTCTACTATCGTCCCGTACATCTCATTTGCGATGTATTGCGACGTGAGGTTGCGATGGCTCTTCTGCACCCCAGGCAAATGACAAGTGTGCTGAGTGACAATGGAGCATTCCCAATAATCTTTCCATTTACCCTTGTAGGCATGCACCCGCCATGGACAGCCATCCTTCACACATACCACATCGTACTTACGAGATTTGCACTCGACTGTCTTAAACTCTCGCATAAGAGAGAGAGACCAGCACTTAACAGCTTCCTTCACCTCTTCAATTGAGTGGTACCTTGCACCCTGGATAATTTCATTCTCCCTGCAATCCGAAGGCCAGCTACATCCGTCATCTACGACAAGATGACTGAAGTCGCTGCTTACCCAATCTTGAGGCACATCATCGTCGTCATCAGACGAATCGGCATTCATTGCTTCATCCAATTCACGTTCTTCGTCTTGCAGCTGTTCAACAATAAAGGGTATGTTCTCCCCCTCATCAGCCACGCATTGAGGTGCTGCGGTGCCACCTGCCTCAATGTTTGCCTCCTCGACTTCTTCATCAATATTTTCATCCCCCGGACCAGCTTCAATGTTTATCAAAGGAGGGTTTTGGTGCACACTGACAAGGAGTACCAGTGGCCACTGCCAATGACTTGCATTTTGCAGATAAGTTAGCCAGTCCTCGTTGCTTGCAAGTGGCATAAGCTCCCAGATCAAAGCGTGAGTGGTACGATTTATGACGCATTGAACACTCACAGTGTGTGTCTCCTGATTAATCCTTAGTCCCCTCATTAACCAGTTGCATAGGGATTCAAATGTCCTCTCGTGCGGTCTGGTAATTCCTCTAACCGCACAGTTGAATTCACTTAAATCTACCCCATTCGGCCCATAAATCACATTTCCTTCTCCGTAATATATACTGAAAATACCCTTCTCGGAAGACATATCTGTCAATCATTAATAAACTAGTTATACTACATATTAATACACAACGAACAACGATCCTAAATTTCAGCGACTCTCAGATTATATTTTACAGATTCTAAACTATTCAGATTATAAATTATACTAAAAACAAATGAAAATACTAAAACTATTCAAAACATAACTACTCTAACAAATATTTCCTAAATTATAGTTATTTTCACGTACTTATATGGCTAGAACGAGAATATACCTCAAAATCGACGCGTGGACAGGGCTTCGCCGCTTCCTCTTCTCTCTTCCTCTTCTCTCTTTCTCTTTTTTCTGATTTTTGCTGGATAAAATGGCATTTTTGGGGCAGGTTGGGGTTTAAATAGCCGGTGGGGGGGACCTCCCGCCCGACCAAAGGGCGGGATGCCTCCCGCCCGCTGAACGGGCGGGACGCGTGGGGCCCGGGACATCCCGCCCACCCAGAGGGCGGGATGCCCTCCCAGGGACCTCTTCGCAAATAATTTATTTGCGAAGAGGCCCTCGGGTGACATCCCGCCCTCTGGGTGGGCGGGATGTCCCGGGCCCCACGCGTCCCGCCCGTTCAGCGGGCGGGAGGTACCCATTTCCCTAAATTTCTCCAACTGGCACCCCTTTTTCGAATTTTGTTTTTTTTTTATCCCTTTTTTAAAAAAAATTCGGCTAGTCAGCACGGAACGCGAATAATAGGCCAAAATAACAGATGGGCTATCCGGCATGTTACGCAAACGTGCCAACGCCGAATAATAGGCCGAAATACAAAGGTGCAAAACAATGAGGCCGTCGTTATCGTGGCTCCAGAAGCCGCCCGCCATCGTGAAAGCGTCGTGGGCTGGTAGCCCATAACTTGCGAGGGCCAGAAGTGTGGACGCCGATGAGCCAACACACACGGGTACGCCAGCGACCAAGGCCTGCACACGTCCTCTCAGGAAAAAAAAAAAAGACCTGCACACAGCACTAGTAGAATGCAAGATATATATACTCGTACCGTATATACGAATCTGCCGGGAACAGCGGGCTCACGAATCCACGCGCCTCAACTTTTTATAAAATTATACAGTAGAACTTACACACTCGTGACTCACGCACACTCGTCCCTTCGTTCTTATAAACATACGTACACAATCATTGACCCTGTAAGCAGAGTTGGCAAATTCTTAAAATTGATAAAACTATCACGGAAACGTCGCTCCAACTAAAAGCACAATACTATTAAATTATAAAAAATTCGCTCATATAAAAAATCGAACCTAGAATCTAAAATACTACTGAGGCTCGGCTCTTATAACTGCTGCTAGATTATATCTACATGCCCTTTCGCCACACGCATCAGCTTGGAATCTGAAGTAGAAGCGCCGTGCATGCGAAGCAAGAAGCGTTCATGCAAGCATGACAATACACGGCCTCCCACACGCACGCACGGTTGCTTCATCTATGGTGATCTCACCTCGTGCGATGCAATGGTCGACGTTATTGTAAAGGAAAAAACTTTAAATTACTTCTTTTAATTATAGTTAAAATTCGGATATTCTCCTAAACTATGGTTTGGTTTATTTTACCTTGAACTACGCCATTTGGTTCAAATTACCCCTAATACAATATATCTTTTTCATTTCTCCGTGCATAGGTGGAGTTTTAAGTTGGATTTTTCAAGATGATAGTACACATCATAACACATGTTAGAAAAATATATCATAATTTTTTTATCATTATTTTGATAGGTTAGAATATTTAATAATAAAATAATTATTGGAGCTCAAAATTATATTAAAAAAAGTAATGATGAATTATAATAATTCTTTAATATCCATTGTGATGTCCACCACTACCTGCAAAATTTGAAATTAAAATTCAACTTGTGTATGGAGAAAAAAGAAGATAAATTGTATTATGGGGTTAGAGTGTGTTATTCAGACTTTGATTATACTTGAAGAGAGTAAATTGAATTTTTTTCCTATTGTAAATAAACAAGCAGGCATGGACAGCATGCACCTGGGCATGATCTAGCTAGAGGGATGCGCGTACGTGTGCTTGCCTAACATAATGCGAAGCAGCCATGCGGAGGTGATGGTCCTGCCTTGATGCCTCCGGAAATACAGGGCCGGCCGGGATAACGATCCCCACGCGCTCGTGATCGCGATCTCCGGCCACGGGAGGCATCGTCGCCGCTGCCCGGCCAGCGTCCCCATCCGTAGCTGTAGGTGCAGCTGCACGTATACATATACGTGGCCAAATGACCAAAAGGCCGGCCGCCGACCACAGTTATAGCGCATGCATACATCTTGTTTCGGATCGGAGGCAGCTGAAAATGCCGTACCGATCAGGTCTGCCGTTGACACGAGCGTGCAGCGAGCTGACGTACGAGTATAACCACATGCCTGCTGTCTGCTGATGGCGTTGCATGGGCACAACATGCACGACATACATCTACGATGCCAATGCATACACGATCAGGAAGCGACTAATCTTCTAATGATTCTAATCTCAAGAGATCGATCTATCTGCAGGGTCCTACTGCACTTTCACTGGCCGCGACCGGCCGACCCCGATGCGACTCCCATGTTTGCTGCTACACGACACGCGCGCGCCGAAACAGCGCCTTTTCCGGTATCAAAAAAAAAAACCGACAAGAGTCATGTTTGCTGCTACGCTACAGTAGTCGCTGCATGCACTGCAGTTGCAAATGCAATTGCATGACACTGTTCCAAAGTTACGGCGGTTGTTGCGTCACAACTCAAAAGGTGCACGCAGTGGCTGGCTGCTGGTCTTGGCAGCACCATGTGCAGCGCAAGCTAGGCCAGGAGGCAGACCATGGACGGGACGGGATGGACCAGCCAGCCGGCCGGCGCGAGGCGAGGCAGGCAGCGCCGTGGTCGGATTGGATTCCATCTCACCTCCTCTCCAAGGGCCATGCAGAGGGGGTGGGGGGCGCACGGACACATGGGCGTGACTAAGCCACTGCCGTGCTGGGCCCCACACACCGCCGTCTCACCTTCACTTGCATAGCGATCTACTACTGTACAGCTAAGCTACCTCGACGGTGAAGATCTCAAGACTCAAGGCGGCAGCATGGCATGCTATGTGGACAGTGTGCTGTTACGACCTGCGGCTGAGTCTGCGTGACCGACTGCATCGCGCGTGTTCCCTCTTCGTTCTCAGGGGAAAGCAGCAAAGAAAAGGCTTCAAAGATGTCGGAGCTCTGCACTGGACTGGGAAAAGGGAAACTAAACTAGGGTAGGCACCGCTGCACAGCTACCTAGGTACTGTAATAATAGGCCCGTGTTGTGTTACATTTTCTTTTCTTGCAGTTGATCAGTAGCTAGCCTTGCCTGCCTTCCTTAATCCCGGCCGGAGGAAAAGCAGAGCTGCTCGATCGCATCAGTCTTCAGAAAGCGCCATGCGCTTTCCGCCACCAGGCATTAACAAACGGAGCCGCACAGCTGGAGGCCCTCCCGGCCATCCATCCTCCGTCTCCGTCTCGTCTCGCTCTCCCCAGCAACCCAGCAAGCAGAAAGCATCATTCATCAACATAACAATCCGCCTTTCCTGTCAGTCGCCACTGATTACTCAGCTAAGCTCAGCTGGTTCCTTCGCTAATCGCTTGACGACCAGGTACTAGCTTGTACCAGCAGTGCTGAACTGAAGCTGACCACTCTGAAGATGGTTTTCAGGAAATAATTGTGGCGGTATCTTCTTTTTCAGGGCCTGAGCTATTGTAACATTACCTGTCGTATTCAGATCCATCTCGTTCTGATCTTCAGATGTGGACGCCGGCGACTGATTTTACCTCACCTCACCGGAGTGCATCGCACTAGCCTGGCATCCCCGAAAGCATGTCCCCTCAGAAAAGCATCCCCGGGTTGGGTTTGTGCGCTGCCAGCCACGGAGAAAAGCACCAAAACTATACCCAGCACCAATCATCTTTCTTTTCCAATATTTCGTTTCGTTGCGTTGCGTTCCTCAGAGCAGCAACGACTCATTCTAATAGCCCTATTACTGTATAACCAGGCATTCTTGCTACAGTAAGAAAAAAAATTGGACAAGTGAAGAGGCCTATTAGCATAAGAATTTGGGGATGAAGGCACCGGCAAATAAACCATAGATGCAGAGAGCAAATTATTTCCATATCTTTGACTTTCTTTCCTTTGTATAACAACACTGTCACTACAGTAGATTCATTCGACAGAAGCAAAAGTAAAAAAAAAAAAGGAGGAAAAATAAAAAACATCTTTTCTTTTCTAGTGAGCTGCATCTGCTGAAAGAGGGGATGGACCACGAACAACCCCCCACCCAGCCAACAACGCTGACACCTCTCCTCCCTATATTGACAAACAGCTTGGTTCGGCATCAGCAGACTCTGGAGGGTGGTCCTTCAATCACACCCCTACACTAACACTCGTTTGTTTCTTCATCTTGTGAGATCTTTTTACATACAATACACCACACGGGACCAACCTCCTCCAAGCCTGTCACATCTGTGCACTGCCTTGCATGCATGGCTGTTTGCACACAGGCAAGCAAACAAGGCAGGCCCTAGTAGAGTTACATTACATGTATTCATCTTCTTGTGGTTGGTAAGCATCACACCTAGTGCTATCAAGTGTATGAACTAGTGGCTGTTGTAGCAGTAGCATATCATGGAGCTACTAGGTCCTACTGTGGTAGTAACACATCAATACTGGACACTGGTGGTGGTAAATGGTAAGTACACTAATGGTAATTGGTGGTAGTAATTAGTAGTAATGCAGATGGTAATGTGGATAGGAGACCACTAATCTGTTGCTGCTAGCTGCTTCCCAGCTTGTGGCCATGCCTGGCATCTTCTCCTACTTGTGGTTTGTTTCATAAAGTCTATCAACTCTTGAAAGTAAAAAAGAAAAAAAGGGAACTGAACTAACACTATGCTGCAACTTCCCCATTCTTTTTCCTATACTCCACTATCTTCTTTCTTTGCATCTAGTATTCCTGCAGGATCAACGGCAGAATGGCAAAACGAAAGTAAGAACACCATCATTCCACATCTGAAAAGCATATCATTTTGGAAGCATGGTGCTGAGTGCTTGAGATCCATGGGCTTTCACAAAAGGAAGACGATGAAGTGCTTACTATGATTAGCCAGTAGTATCATACTCCCTCCCATTGAGGACAACTTTACATCCCGATCGCCCCGGCGCCGTGATCGGAGGACAGCCTGCAACAGATTGCATGATGCGCCTCAGGCATTCAGAAAATCATGGCGCACAGATAGATTCGCACAAATTGCGATAAAACATTGCATACCTGGACATGGGGAAGAAGTATGGCTTTGGTGAAGGTATGTCCAGGGCAGAGGGCCTGAGATGGCTAGTCAGGCCACCATTGCTGATGCCGGCAAAGGAGGCGGCGTTGCGCCCGGGAGAGGCTGCCGCTGCGATCTCCGACTCCGTGGGCGCGAAAGGATCATGAGCAAATGCTGCGGTCGACTTGGTCGGCGACGCGAACGGGCTGTCCGGCAGGTTATGCTCCGCACTGCTGAGGAGAACAATACGATGTGTTAAAAAAGTGTGCCCAAAGATCAGTTGGTGAAATGTTGCTTCTCCGCGTTGCTGGATGAAAGCAAATTTGTGATGGGACGCAACAAATGATGGTGATAATGATAATGACTTGTTTAGCGTTAATTCCACCTTTGGTCACTGTCTGCGTTCGGGCTCGCCTCGCCGCTAGATTCCTCCTTATCGCCTCCGTTGACCGCCCGCCTCTGGGGAAGAAGGAAGCTACTGCCCTTGCCTTGATCGACTGTTGAAATTATCCAGTAAGTTCAGCACGGCGAATATCACCAGCAACTCACTCAACCCATGCCGGCAAGTGAAATGGCGCTGTTGTGTCGTACCGGAATCAGGCGGCGACTCGACGGTTGGGGAGGCGACAACACGGGTGGGACTGAAGGGCATGCCGATGGGGCTCGGCGACGAGCGTGACTTGAGGTCTAGCAGCTGCAAGCCCATCAGGCGCCGGCTCTGGAGCTCCATCGCCTGCTGCAGCTCGGCTGCCTGCTGCTGCTGCTCCTCCAGCTTCCTCCTCAGCAGCATCTCGTTGGCGCTGTTGGAGTGCTGCAGCATCCTCGCACCTGACAGCATCCATCATCATAGCACACTCGATCAATTGGAGCACCAATCATCAACTAAACATGGAGATCGGAGCTGATGTTGAAATGCCTTACCGAGCTGGTGCAGATCGAAGGAGTCTCTGGCATCTAACCCGCTGGAGAAATCCACCCTCTCACCTTGCAGCTGCTGCTTCCTGCAGAGCAACAGCAGAGCAATTGGTCACGGTGTTGTAGAGCGAAAAGCCTAGAGGCTAGAGCAACGGCGTCGCTGCTGCAGTTGCCGGAAGCACAAGGCAAATGGCGTTGACGCGGGAGCGCGGCTTGCCTGTACTTGTCGGGGACCTTGCCCTTCTCCTTGTAGGGCTTGACGAGGACGCGCGCGTCGCAGATGAAGTGCGGGTTGCCCTTGGCCAGGATCAGCTTCACCGTCTCCGGGTAGACGAAGGTGACGAACCCGAACATGCGCTTCTGCTGGTACGGGATGCGCACGTCGTGGACGGGGCCGTAGATGCTGCAGGAGTTCGCCGGAGCCGGCGCACGCGTCAGAGACCATGCATGATTCCGGCATGATTAGCTGCCAGAGCAGAGCAGACGAGGTGGAAGACTACCTGAAGTAGTTGGAGACGTCCTCTTCGCGGAACGTGCTGTCCGCCGGGAAGGTGAGGTAAATCTGCCGCGAGCCGGGGTTCATCATGCTCGCCAAGTCGGCGCGGTCGAGCCGCGGCCGCCCCATGAACTTGTGCGCCTCGTCGCCCCCCAGCATCAGCGCTGCGGCGGCCGCTGCAGCTGCCGCCCTGCAAGAATCGGAGAGATCGTGAGTCCGGGAGAGCGTGGAGAGAGTGACTGGGAGATGGCAAGAACGGGGTGGCACCTCTGGTTCTCGTTCTGCTGCTGCAGGAGCAAGCTGAGGCACTTGCTGGCCGCGGACGGGGAGCCAGGGAGCGAGCCTGTTGGGGAGTAGTGGAAGGCAGCGGCAGCAAGGCGCTGCGACTTGGAGCGGAGTAGGATGCCCTGGCACTGCTGCTCCATGGTGGCGGGGTCCATCTTCGCGCCGGCAAGAGCGGTGGCGTCGTCGGGGAGCCCGCCGTGCACGAAGCGGCAAGCGCTGCCGTTCTTGCAGTACCCGCGGGCGTAGTACAGGCACGGCTTCCAGCCGAGGCCGTCGGCTCCGCCGAGGCAGAGCTCGCTGACTGACGAGCTACGGCGGTGCCCGGGGCCGCCGTTGGCCCACCCGAGGCCCCCGTACGGGAAGAAGCCGCCGTCGCCAGCGCTGGGGCTTCGGCACTCGGTGCCGTCGAACAGGGGCAGCTGGTGCCCAGCCCCCGCGCCTGCGTCGTTGAGGAACGCGAGCTGCTCCTGCAGCTGGAGCTCGTCGAGGAGGGGGTCCCCGGCGGGCGCGCCGAAGAACGGCGACGGCGGGCCGTTCCCGTTCGCCGGGCTCATCAGGTCCTCCCCGACGCCGGCCATCTCCTCCGCCGCGCCATTGCTTACGCTGTTGCTCCTGGAGAAAACGGGCGGCGGCGCCCACGACGAGGGCGACGACACCGAGAGCGGCGAGGGCGCGGTGCCGGCGCCGCCACCGCAGCGGCCGGAGTTCTGGCGCGAAAGCAGGAACGGCGAGTGCGCGGCGGCGGCGGAGGTGGGCGTGGCCGGGCCGGACGCCGGGAGCAGGCCGAGGTCCTTGCGCGCCTTGGCCATGACGGTCTGGAGCAGCGCCTCCGGGCCGAAGGCGAGGCGTATCATCTCCTTCTCGCCATGGTCCTGGATGAGCAGGAAGCCCATGATCTTGGCTGCGTGGTCCGGGTCCAGCGCCTGGATCCGCGAGAACACCACCTTGGTGGCCTCGTAGGCGTCCATGGCCAGCGGCTCGACTCCACCGGAAGCAAGCGATCACAGCACGAGCGAGAGCTTCTTCTCTCCCTCCCGCGCTGCGTTCTTG
Organism: Panicum hallii; assembly: GCF_002211085.1. NCBI lineage: Eukaryota > Viridiplantae > Streptophyta > Magnoliopsida > Poales > Poaceae > Panicum > Panicum hallii. The sequence continues at coordinate 57,158,040 of NC_038043.1, forward strand.
GACCTCTTCTGTTCGGTGCTGTTCACAGCAAGAGAGCAAGCAACTTGGTGGAGCTCAAGAAAGCAGCTTCATTTGGTGCGGCGCCAGTGAGGCAGTGAGCGGCTGCTCCATTTCCCGAAGCCCGGAGGTCGCGGCGGCGGGCAAGCTATGCTACGCTACTCTGCCGGGAGCCAGGCGTAGTGCGCACGTCGCCCTGCATCGCTATCTATCTATAAGCTCCTTTCCTCTCGGTGCCGGCCTCGAGCTTTCTCGCGGGATGGAGGGGGCGGGGCCCCGGCGAGGGGACGAGGGACCGAGCGACGCGAATTCCGATTTCCCCAGGGTGGTTTGCGGAAACTCGGCGGAATTTGGTCTGGTCTTGGAGCATTTTCCTTTTTGTTTTGGTTTTTGTTGGTTGCGGAGCGCGGGGGGAGGAGCGGATAGATCTGGATCTCCGTGGCCCCCAGCATATAAAACTCGATCCACGCCTCTGTCACCGTGTTGGCCTGGCCCCCTTTCTTTTCTGCCCTTGTTTTTTTCACTGCTGCTGCGACTACTCTGATGGTTCCTCCACATCCATTACCAGCACATGATCCATACTTCGAAAACAACAGCTTCTTCTTCTTTTTTTGGTTATTTTGAGGGTTTACGCGTATTTCTTTTATCCATCTACAAGTACCACCTCGAGACGTTTATTACAGCCAGCGACGTGGCCTCATGATCTTCCAATTCAACAATTGTTATATGGGGAAAATGAAAAAAGAAAGAAAAGAGGAGGATGGGTGCAGACAAAGCTACCGGAAAACATCAAACAAATCTCATTCCAGTGCGTGCCATGCAACGGATTTCGCGCCGTTCCGGGGCACGCTGCGCGATGCACCTGCGTGGGATGATGCTCCTTTCTTTTGTCATGCTCTGAATAGCCTCTGATGCTCAGGTGGAATCATCGTTTTCTTTCTCTCTTTTCTTGTAAAAATAAATAAAAAGGGTTCATGCTTTGACATTACAGCACAGCAGTAGAATAAATAGAAAGAAGCAGTTAATTTGGGCGTTATTCATACACTGGGTGCATGTAACCTGGATTTCGATTTACACCTTGTCAGCCTCAGAGCCCCCCCGTCCGTGTGGATGTTAAGGTTGATGCGGCCAATCACGTGAGCACAAGTGGACGTCCGTCCGTGCGTAACGAGGTGGTCGTGGACCGGCAAAGGGAAAAGCGCTGGCTGTGGCAGGCAACCATCGTCTATTCTATTTCTACCCACACGCTCCGCGGCTCGATCGGGTTCATTTCCAGTTTCAGTTTCCGAGCTTGAGCTTTTTTACCGCAACGACATCGGATGCCTTCTGGTGCCCACACGGCCAGACCAAAGGAGGGAGCTTCCGAGCTTGCGGTGGTTTCGGCCGCTGCCGGCTGTCGATTAGGGCAGAGACGTCGGCATTGGTTGGGCTGGCTTGGGTGCACCGGGACGCTTTCCATCTCGTTGCCTCCACACCTTGTCGATCTTGGTGTGTCAGCGGAGCATCGATCGCGCGCCGCCTGCTGCTCCGAGTCCGACTCAGAGAGTTGCATGCAGTGCACCATGTGGTGATCTATCTACTATTCAGCTTCACCTCTAGCGATGGAGAGCTGATGAATGAGCGCCCTGTGTTTGTGTGCGTCTGGACGTACTCGTGATGAAGGTCGTAAAGGGCGCGCTGCACGTCACAGCAACATGTGGATCGTCGATACTACAGCTAGATCATCAACCGGGAATCATCATACGAACAAACTCCGATCCGAGTCTCTAGAGTAGGAGTAAAAAGTGAAAGTAGAGAGCTTTCGAAAAAACAAAGTGAAAGTAAAGGGAGTTGAAGATCATTCCAACTGACACAATCTGCGTGCCAATCCTTTCGTTCATGTCACCTAGTCGCGTCCCTGCCCAAAACAGATCGAGCAGCAGACAGACGGTCCTCCATCGTAGCACATGCCGTATGTTAATTTTGTCGCCTAGTTGGAGTCCTCTGTATCGTAGATGCCTATTACTACTTTCTTTTCATTGAAGGATTAGATGCTTACTAGCCTATCGATCTCCGCACGGGTCAATTAAAATTAATAACAAAATAAAGCTTATAACTAATAATTATATTTATCTACCTCAAACCCTCTTCCATCTATTAAATATTCTAATACATACTCTAAAATACATATTTATCATTATCTAGTTGCAATAGATTTTATTTTGCCTCACACCTCCATGTGTGTTTGATACATATTTATTTGAACTATTTATTTATGAATTGGTATTCTTATCTCCTGTACCATACATGAATACATGGTGACACATATCGTGGGTAGTATTTTTATATAAACAGTAACATAAACAATATATTAATAGTGATAGAAGTAGTAATTTAGAGTTTTATACTGGTGCAACTTAATATTTTATTATAGTTATATAATTTAGTTTCGGAATTAAGGGTTACTTCAAGTTTCAATAATGATGTAATTGAATAATTTATATGTAACTTTAGGGAGTTATTTGCATTATTTTATTGTAGCGTAGGTAGGTAATTTACACGAAGATTAGAGGTTACTTTAGATTTTTTTTTATAATGGAAGAGGTGGTAGTTTAGATACATATTTAGAGGGTTACTTTAGTCTAGTTTTATAATGGCAGCGGCAAGTAATTTATTAGGAAAGATAATAGATCCAATATCTATTATGATTAGAGTTGTCCGGTTGATAGCCAGATGTCTCTTATTTTTCTAAGAATTTCTCTATTTTTTTAGAGTGTCCATCTAAGATTCTAGGTGGCTTCACATGAAGGCTTCAGAAGAAGCCTCAATTAGTAATAGTAATAGTAAGATTCCCTTTGAGGCTTTGAGCATGGTCTTCAGCTTTGGGCTCTTCATCATGATGCATGTAGTAGTAGAATCCAGCAGTCAAAGATGAAACCGTCACCAAGAACTCAAACAAACTCATTTCCTAGACTAATAATAATACAGCAGGCTGCTGCGTTGGTCTGGAATGGAATTCCAATTTTACCAAGCAATCAAGGACACGAAGAGATCGAGCAGGCGGAAACCGGTTTGAGATGGTCACATGCATGCAGATGCAGGAGAGTTGGATCCCGTGCCCTCCCTCACCCACCGTGCGGTGCGGGCATAGCGGCCTACCCATAGCAAGCATGGGCCAAGCCAAGCGCGCAAGACAAAATCAACACCCGGATTGCACTGCATGGCTGCCCCCAACCTAGACAGATGGAGAGATGGATTAGGTTAACTGGCTCTGCTGAGTAATCAATCAATATACTAACTGTATGCTACCTGCTGCTGCTTAGCTTGGAGTAGTAAACAAGCTAGCTAGAGCTTACATGCGGGCGACACGGCACGTGTGGGATGGTTGCGCCATTTATGTGGCCGTTAAAGAGCGTGCAAGGACCGGTGGTACGTGGACACCGCCGGACACAACACATGCATGTTTAGGAGGAGGGAGCAAGCCACAGCAATGCCTCCTCCGATCCTCACCCAACCCAACCCAACCCAACCAACCATAGCACAGAAACGTCTCAAAGCAACGGCACTGCCGATCGATCTGCTAGTAATCACCAGCGGCTAAAGCCTATATATGTATAAGGTGGCTATTGTTTTATTGCCTTACTTGTCCGTCCATGATCAGATGACCAGAATATGTAGACCGAGCAAAGCAACGTTGCCCTCTGCTGGTCGGCTGCATCGCAATTGCAAGTTGCCGCAGCACCCCGCTGCCTGCCCCTGCCGATCGAGGCCGGGGACCATGCACGCTGCATTATTGTGTTTGCCACAGAGCCCATTTCAATTCCCTGCTATTACTATACTGGCCCTGTTTGGCGCAGCTGAAATTTGCACAGAAGCCAGCTGGTGGCTAGCTGTCCAGAGAAGCAGCTGGTTAAACAAGCAGCTGGTCTGTGGCATGTTTGGCACAGCTGAAACTTATCATGTCCACTCACTCGCCAGCTCTCAGGGAGAGCCAAAGCAAACCAAAAACAGAGGGCAGAGCGAAGGGAGGCAGCCAGCAGCCATGGCCATCCCCTGGGCCTGGCTCGCCGTGGCTCGTGGCCCACCTCTGGGCCTGGCTCGCCGTGGCTCGTGGCCCACCTCTGGGCCTGGCTCGCCGCGGCGCGGGCCGCCGCCGCCGACAGCCTCCCCACCGGCGCCGGGGGCGGAGCCCGGCGCGGGCGGAGGGCGGGCGGAGGGCGCGCGGGGGGCGGAGGCCGTAGGGGACCGGCGCCGGGGGCGGAGCCCGGCGCGGGCGGAGGGCGCGCGGGGGGCGGAGGCCGCGGGCGGGCGGAGGGCGCGCGGGGGGCGGACGCCGCGGGGGGCCGGCGCCGGGGCGGAGGCCGGCGCGGGCGGAGGGCACGGGGGGCCGGCGCCGGGGGCGGAGGCCCGCGCGGGGGGCGGAGGCCGCGGGCGGAGGGCGCGGGGGGCCGGCGCCGGGGCGGAGGCCGGCGCGGGCGGAGGGCGAGCGGGGGGCGGACGCCGCGGGGGGCCGGAGGCCGGCGCGGGAGGCGAAGGGCGCGGGGGGCGGAGGCCGAGAAGCTGTAGAAGCCGGTCCGCTCCCGCTGCTGACGGTACCCGCGTTTTGCGAAGGAGGGGCGGAAGCGCTGGTGGGAGAAGCGGGGAAGAAGTTTAGCATTTGGCCATCAACACAGCTTAAAATTGTTCAGAAGCGGTTGAGAAGCTATGCCAAACAGGCCCACTAGCCTACCAATCCGTACTCCTACACGAGCTAATTAGAACTAATATAAAAATAAAGCTCATAACTAATAATTATAATTATCTATCTCACGCCCTCTTTCACCTATCAAATATTCTAACATATGCTTAAAATACATATGTATCATTATCTAGTCGCAATATATTTCATTTTGCATCACACATCTATGTGTGTTTGATATATATTCAGTCGAACCATTTGTCTGTGAATTGGTATTCTTATCTCTTTCGTCTCACATGGATACATGGTGACACATATTGTGGGTGGTATTTTTATATAAATAATAACATAAATAGTATATTAATAATGATAGAAATAGTAATTTATAATTTTATATTGGTGCACTTTAATATTTTGTTATAATTATATAATTAAGATTCGGATTTAGGGGTTACTTTAACTTTTAATAATGATATAGTTGGATAATTTATGTGCAAATTTAGGGGGTTATTTTTACAGTGGCAGATGTAGGTAATTTAGATAAACATTTAGGGAGTTACTTTAGTTTATTTTTATAATGGCAGAGGTGGATAATTTATTAGGAAATAGAATAGATCAAATGACTTATTATGATTAGAGTTGTCAGATTGATGGCCACACGTTTCTGATTTTTATGAGAATTTCTCTATTTTTTTAGTGTTCACCTAGGATCTTAGGTATCTTTACGTGAAGGGTTTAAAATAAACCTTCAATTAGTAATAGTAAGATTGCAGTTATTACTGCTCCCTACCTTTGACCAAATCTATGTGATCACTCCAGTTATCTACTATATAGTTTGCGGATGAGGCAGCTGCCGGCTAGCTCCAGGAACTAAATGGGTGCCAAGTGGCTCACATTATATCGATGAAGCACAATCCATGGATGATGATAAAAATTGCTCAGTTCATCACTAAAGGTTATATATAGTTGGGATTCAGTTGAAACTTATTGATGATTTAGACAAGTAGTTAGTGAGGTCCAGATACTTCCGAATACTCACACAGTTTTGATAGATTACTAGTTTCGATCGTTCTCTTATATATTCCTTATGTTAGAGGTGGTAGCGGATCATGCATGGCCGACCTACCTAGTGTTGTCTTCACAATCCAACTTAGCTCTTAATACTTTTAACTTAAAATTGAATAAGAGTCCGAACCTTTTAGGATCCGGCTTTTAGATTATTTAGGCTAAAATTTGAAGCCCTTTACCACCTCAAATTAATTTGGAACCAATGCATGGGAGAGGAGGAGAAGCATGCATGTTGTCCGCTAAAAACCTGTCGCTGTTTGCATCGGCTGGATGCGACTGCTAGCTCGACAGCGACGACCTTCTCTCTCCCCATGATGCTGCGTCCGGTTTTGATAATTGATCCAAACACCAATCCATCATGCATGCTACTAGTATACACTATTGCATGTGAATTATCCTTGTCTGCGATCGAGCCCCTAATCGCGTCATTAAATTGATGGGTTCGTTATTAGGTCGTCCTTGCAAACAGCTGATGATGCCCAGCCCAGATTAATTAAGGCCAGGTGTATATACGGAGCAACGGACAAGAATGAAGCTGCGTGCGTGCACTGGCGAGACAGGGAGGAGGGCCGGCCAGGGATGCCGCATGGGACGAGTCTTCCTGACGTCCGCCCTGGGCCCACGCGTCAGTGACCCAAGGTCAGAAGGACGGACGTCAGAGGAACCGTTTCCTGCAGCATGGGCGCCATGACCTGACGCCTACTACTACTCCTGATGCTCAGCTCAGCGTCGTCGTTGCTGTCCAACGGATAGCGACGTTGCACGTACTGATTGTTTTGATGTATACAGGGTAGCTAGTACGTACGTACTCGATCGGTTGCCAGTTTATGATTTGGGGAACAATTCAATCAATAGCATATTCATAGTGGTTACCAATACTTTGTGCTGCGTGATTAAGTAGAATGACGGTGGTATGCATAAATAGCAATTTAGCAAGGTGCAGTGGTGGCCTGGTTGCAAATAATAATAGTGTGATTATACTCTCTCGTCCAGGGCATCCTAGTATTTTCCTGTAATATAGATAGAAAAGTTCTTTTCTTTCCCTAAGAGTCCTCAAGTACACACAGCTATTGCTGATCCTTTGCGAGATCAGGATGGGACCCTTCAGAATTTCTAATCAACGTATGTACTCCTATTTAATGTCTTGTTTAGTTGTCATTTTGCTAATTTTTATGGCACGCTGGAAATAATTACTTTCCTTGCTGATTTTTATGGCAGGCTGAAAATAATTACTTTCCAAAATACTCTAAGATGCTTTATAATTGGATACAAATTTTGAACACTTCGGTACTTATATTTCAGGACGGTATACACACACACACACATACACACTACAGTTAGGGTTGCCTTTTCTTCAAACTTCTTCTTTTATATTTCTTGTCCTCGCTCTCCTGTAATAATGCAAAGTTTCCATCATCGTCATCATCCACGACAATATTAAGTTTGCACCAAATCCAAATCAGCACCATCCGCGAGTACCGCGGCTTTACGCATGGGGAACCGTACGTCTGGTCCACCGTCCACGCATGAATGGACAAGGAGAGCCTCCCTGGCTCCCTGCGCTGCTGCTGCTGCTGCAGGCTCGGCCAAGTGGCCAACTCGATCGCTACGTAGCTGTTCACGAGTCGGTCACAAGCTGCATGCATGATGCAGTTGTATAGAGTACGTACATGGCAAAAAGGAAATAATAAACAGGCGGCAATTCGCATCAATCTGACCGTCACAACACAGTTGGCCTCAACCTCAACTAGTCTCAACAGTCAACACGAACGAACTCGATCAACTCCCGCTCCGCAACTTGTTGCAACTTTTAATTTGCAACTCATCCACCGACCGCAAGTTGGATGTATATGTGTGCATGACATCTCAGCAGCGCAGGATTTAGTTCCCATGTGTTGTACTGTAAGTTGTATTGAGCTGCTACTTCAATTCTGTTATCTACTTTTGTGTTTAAGTCCAACCTTGTATTTTTAACTACTTTGACCATCAAAATCTGAAAACCTTTCATAGATTGAGAACTCAGATTTGACATTTCTAGTGAAAAACAATTTAATTATATAGATTTTTATGAGTATGTTAGACAAATACAAAGTGTAATATTGAGTTGTGGATGGGACTATGGGAGTAGCTTAGGAGTAGCAGCAGCGCAGTAATGGCCATGCACGACTGAGCTAATCAAGTGGGCGGTCGGTCTGCCTGAAACATCATTAACTTGCCATCAATGACCACAATTAAGCTGCCATGTTCGTATAGGTATGGACAATGCGTGTGTTGGTTGCACGTACGCAGAGATACGCATGCGCTGCAAGAAAAGCTCCGTATTAATACTGATTAATACGGAGCTTGACGATAATAACCACCTGCATGCTGCACATAGCTTGTGGACTCGGAATTATTCCTCTCTCGCTCGCTTGTTGACGCAGCCAAACATTCTGTGGGCACACCCAATATAATGTGCATTATTATCAGAGTTAATTAGTAGTACTAGTGTTTGTGCGGCTTGCATGCATTGCCAGCCAAATCGATCCTGACAGCAGTTAAGCAATTTTAGTTTAGATAATCGATTACAAGTACCCACAATATAATGCAAGGAGCATGATATTGATATGGAAAATCACAAACATATTGTATGCAATCAGCTTTCAATAATCCTGAAGCTAGATGCAGTAGGACCTAGGGCACTAGTACTTGGACAAAACGTCCCATGAGATGTCATTTAGCCACGACGACAAAACCTTTTCCCCCCAACAAACATCTTGTCAGTTTTATTTGTCAGCATCATTTAAGATACGACCAAACAGGACCCAAACTATTTCAGGGACGACCCCCCGGCCCGTGATCAATTATGCTTAGCCCTACAATGATTTTCCGCCCGTGAAATGCGCGCTATTATTTATCAGTAGAATGGAAAATCCAATTAGATGGCGAAAGCAGCTTTATTTCCAGTAAAAAAAGGTGCTCATCAGCTCTTTCTTGATTGATAACAGTGTGTGCGTACTCGATCATACGTTGATGGGCTGCAGGCTAGTACGGTAGTACCTGGCAAAATTTCAGAGGCACCCCTGGCTGTTGGAGGATTGACGGTAGCAGACCGCGTTTGTCTGCGCCTTGTAGAGGTGACAAGACAGATACTACTCCACTTTTGTTTTGAAAGAAAATACAAAATTTTAAGACCAGCGGTGTAATAAAAAGTTTTTGAATCGGAGCAAGTTCTTACGTACAGGTAGAGGTAGTATCAAGTGGGACCAGTACCAGAACCTTTTCCCCCATTCTATGGCAGAGTGTGGTGAGGTCAGGTGCCAGCGCGGGGCAGTGGTAAATCCAAAAGGAAAACGGAGGCCGGGCCCCGGATTCACATCACGTCATGCAACCCAACTGAAAGAAGAGAGGCGGGCGTCAGTCAGCAGCGCAGCGGGCGCTGCCGGCGTGCTGCTCCTTCTGGAGGGGTGACCATGGCCGAGCCGAGCTCCTCGCTCGTAGCCTCCCTCTCTCTCCCCCCGCGCCTGCGGCATCCGTATGTATCCAATGGACAGCTGCAACATGGCTGCCGCGCACCCAGGCAGAGCAGGGGCAGCAGGGATGCGGATGATGGATGGATCAAGATCGCGGCCGATTCAGCGGCATGTGCCCGGTGTCAGGGCCGGCAGACGGCAATCATCAAAGTTAATGCCTTGTTGCTTCCTACTGCTAGCAACCTATTGGCCCGTTGCTATTGCTATGGCTCGCACCAACCTTACCTGGACGGGACGATTCCAGTTTCGATTTCAATCTACGGTTAACATTCAGTAGAATTCATTAGGGGAGGCTAAATAAATATATGTATTTTTTTAAATTCATCGCTAGAAAATATGTTTTATTGCAAAAAGGTTAGTATTTGTTCCAAATGATGAAAACCCAACTGCTGTGTTTGAAGCGAGTGAATTTGTGCCCATACTGTACCTTTGCAGCGGCAGAAAATCAAGCGGCGCTCATGCCGATCCTGACAGGCCATTGTCTGCAAATCCCAGACATTAAAACGCAGCAGTACGACAGTGCGCGGCGGAGGCCCCATCAATGCCTTTTACGCGACTGGCTGCGATCGCGACGGGTAACATGCATGCCCGGCCGATAACCTCGAGCGCAACGATATTCCTTGATCTTACCTTTGCCGCGGAACACCTTTTAAATTTAAGTGTGCATATTTATCAATGAACACCACCGCAGTAAGTATAATATTTATTTTGAGAAAAATAGAGAGAGAAAAGTTTGTAAATACCCAAATTACCCCCTGTGCCCTCCCCCGGCGCTTTCCACCCACCACAGGCCACCCCCGCCCCCCCCCCCCCGAACAGCCCCCCCCCCCAAGCAAGCGCCGCCCCCCCCCCGGCGAATCAAGGCAGGGGCACCCCCCGCGCCCTGTTGGAAATAAACACGTCTTGGGCGCGTGTGCGTTCCGGCAGACGTAGGTCGCGTGCGTCGCGTGTGAGTCTGTACGTTCAGGTTAATTAGGTGCGTGTGTGTGCAGCTGTGTTTGCATGAGTTGTAGGTTCGTGATCCAGTCACCATGCAGGAGAGCTGCTGGGGCTGATAGAGTCGTAGGTGGTTAGCAGTTCGTGGTGTGCGTGGTGCCCGTCCATGCAGAGGAAGCCGTGACGTCCGGATCGAGTGAGCGAATGGGTCTCGCGCGGACGTTGCTGAGCAAGTCGTGCGGATCGTGGCGTTGAGGTTAGGCGTGGAGGCAACGGCTCCGTCGTTCCCTGGCCTATTTGTAGCCCCCTGTGCTGCTCCATTTCCTTTGCTAAGGCCAAAGAGTAAACAGCCAAGATACAGGCCGTTGCGTCGGCCGCGGCGTTCGTCGCCGGAAATACTATTGTCTCCTCGTCTTGCATTTGTGTGTGAGTGAGCGAGTTCCTGGGCAACGCCAACAATTGGTATCAGAGCTAGGATGGAGACGCCACCGGCGAAGGATGGCCTCAAGATGTTCGACGGCGTGGGCTCGTCGAGCGCCGCGGTGGAGCGCGTTGTCAACACCAACTCCGTCGAGCTCCCGCTGCTGACCAAGGCGAATTACCACGAGTGGGCGTTGGTCATGCAGGTCTCGCTGGAGGCGATGGAACTATGGGATGCGGTGGAGGCCGTGTGCAAGGAGCGCCCCAAGGATCGGCGGGCGATGGCCGCCATCCTGCGCGCGGTGCCGTCGGAGATGAAGGCCGGGCTCGCCGTGAAGAAGTCGGCGAAAGAGGCATGGGATGCGGTGAAGGCTATGCGTGTCGGCGATGATCGCGTAAAGGCCGCGAGTGTGCAGCGCTTGTGGAAGGAGTATGAGAATGTCGCGTTCCGCGACGGCGAAACGGTGGGTGATTTCGCGCTGCGGATCAACGGCCTCGTCACGAGCCTCCGGGAGATGGGCGAGACACTGGAGGACCATCGCGTTGTGAAGAAGATCTTTCGCGTCGTCCCCAAGCGCCTCAAGCAGGTGGCCGTGGCCATCGAGATGCTCACCGACCTCGATACGGCAAAAATTGAGGAGCTCGTCGGCCGGCTACGGGTGGCGGAGGAAGCTGACAGCGACGACTCAAAGGAGGCAGCAACCGAGGTAGCTGGGAAGCTGTACCTCACTGAGGAGCAGTGGGAGGCACGGCGCCGGGAGCGGAACAAGGAGAAGGCTCGCGGCAGCGAGGTGAGGCGCCGCGGCAACGGCAGCGATAGGCGACGCGGCAGTGGCAACAACGATCATGGCGAGCGCGACGACGATGTGAGCAGCACGAGCTCGGGCTACAGCAGGCGTGGAGGGAGCCGCTACCGAGGACGGTGCTTCGAGTGCGGCAAGCGTGGCCACATCGCCAGGGACTGCCGTGAGAAGAAGAGGGAAAGGGCACTGCTCGCCGACGTCGACGAGGAGGCGACATTGCTGTGAATAATGGAACGCGCCATGTTGTGTTTAGGGGGAGAATGTTGGAAATAAACACGTCTTGGGCGCGTGTGCGTTCCGGCAGACGTAGGTCGCGTGCGTCGCGTGTGAGTCTGTATGTTCAGGTTAATTAGGTGCGTGTGTGTGCAGCTGTGTTTGCATGAGTTGTAGGTTCGTGATCCAGTCACCATGCAGGAGAGCTGCTGGGGCTGATAGAGTCGTAGGTGGTTAGCAGTTCGTGGTGTGCGTGGTGCCCGTCCATGCAGAGGAAGCCGTGACGTCCGGATCGAGTGAGCGAATGGGTCTCGCGCGGACGTTGCTGAGCAAGTCGTGCGGATCGTGGCGTTGAAGTCAGGCGTGGAGGCAACGGCTCCGTCGTTCCCTGGCCTATTTGTAGCCCCCTGTGCTGCTCCATTTCCTTTGCTAAGGCCAAAGAGTAAACAGCCAAGACACAGGCCGTTGCGTCGGCCGCGGCGTTCGTCGCCGGAAATACTATTGTCTCCTTGTCTTGCATTTGTGTGTGTGTGAGTGAGTTCCTGGGCAACGCCAACACGCCCCCCCCCCCCCCCCCCGACGCGAAGCAAGCAGGGGCTCCCCTCCCCCCCCCCCGGCGAGGCAAGCAGGCGCGGCCGCCCCCCCCACCCCGGCGAGGCGCAGGCAGGCCGCCCCCCTGGGGGCGAAGCAAGGCAGGGGCGGAGCCCCCCCCCCCCCCCCCCCCCGCGGGAGAACGCGGCGCTCAAGGCGCGGGCGGAGGAGCTGGCGCGCGACAACGGGGTGCTCAAGCGCGGCATGGCGGCGCTGCACCGGCGGCAGCAGGAGAAGGAGCGCGCGGCGGAGGAGCTCCGGAAGCAGGGGCTAGACCCTCCTCCCCCCTGGCGAGGCAAAGCAGGGGCGGAGCCGCCTCCCCCCCCCCCCCCTCCTTCCCCCCACCCCCCGGGCGCTCGGCGACGTGGCGCAGCGCCGTGACGCCGCATGCTTGAAAGGGTGTCTAGGAGCAAAGTTACTTGCGCCCTACCGTTGCACGTTGCAAGGCTATTTTGGTCAGATCATCTATTTTCTCTATCCTTCCGATCAGAAAATTGATATTATAATCGCTGCTGTGTCCATTGGTAAATATGCACACTTAAAAGGTGGCCAGCAGCAAAGGCAAGATTAAGTAGTGTCCTATGGCAAAAAAATGACATTGTAGAGTGTTCAGGAGCAATAAGCTCAAGACGAGGGAGTATCTATCACCTCACTTCACCCCCCGTCTAATCAATCAATGTTACTTTGCCTTTCCCTTCAGCAGGAGCACTCGCAATCATGCATTCATGCCTAGTACTAGTTGCTAAACTAGGCAAACCGTGTCCCTAATCCGCCATCATCTAGATGCCCTAATGCCGTTCTGTAGCTGAGCTCCGTACCTTACTTTCAGTTCTGTAATCTGTCTACCCCACAGGTGGTCAAGAAGAACGACCAGTCGGCCCATCTCCATCACAAATAAAGCAATGCTAATCATGCAGACATCTCACATCTTATGTTGACGCTTATTGTTGCAACGGACACCGTGCTCTCCAAACTCCAAACCTTGGATTCTGGGCAATGGAGAATCTATCGGGAACGGACGACACCACATGCCGTGCCGTGCCGCCGCAGCGCAGGGCATGGCGTGGTTCCACAACAGAACTCGGAATTGACAACGTCCGCCGGCGACCGGCAGCTTCTGTGAGCCCGTGAAGGGGAACAGTGTGACTGTGTGGGCGATGCCGTTCCAGACATGCATAAAGCTGGAGGAAACAATCAATAGCACTCGATCACAGAGCTCGGTTTGATCCATCGATTCCCTTGCCAAAATCCCGGATTTTCGGTACTCATCAAAGATGCACACAGACACTAGTGCCTCGGCCGAGAAGGCAGGCATGGCAACCCATCGCCATTGCCCTGCATGATCGATGTGCAGGGCCGCGGTACAGCATAGAAGAGAGGGGGCATGTAGTTCCAAGCAAGCTTTTCTGCTCAGGGACTCACCGGGGGCAGCACGCAGCAGCAGGACATGGAGGGAATAGTAGCGGAACGGCCAGCCAAACCCCACCCCCCCATCCCCATGTGGGTGGCACTTGGACTCTTGCAGCCGAAATTTTCGGGGGGGGGGGGGGGGGGGGACCACATCTGCACTGTGGACTGCGGAGTGCGGGAGATCTCATCACCCAGCTGGAGTACATACACAAGCTAGTGTCACTGCATACGGGTCTTCCTCACTGATCACACTATATCAAGAAAGCTACTTGGAACCAGCAAGTATGCGGCATCCATCTCAGTTCCTGATCAAATTCCTAAAAAAAAGGGTCAAGTAGTCAGCTGAAGAAAGTGCAAAACGAGAAACACCGATCCTATATAAGGTTATTTCTTTCTTTCTTCTTCTTTTTTTTTGCAAAAGAAGAACTGATGATGATTAACTTGGAAGTCAGGAAAACTGCCAGTAAACACTTTAGATACGAGGGGTTAGAAAAATACGCTTACCTGATGCAGACAGGTCGTTGCCAACAGAGCTGTGGAGGCTGTTCAAGTAGAGGTGACAGTGCCTCCTTGCATCTGCTCACCACTAAAGTAGTGATAAATCAGCTTGCCCTTCTCTATGCTCAAGTGGCAACTTTGGTCGACCTGTACAATTATAATCTGACTGTCTGTCTCTGCCCTTCCTCTTTGAATAATACACAAGCAAATTAAATAGTAGGATCTGCTCAGGATCATCAGATCATATGGGCCTATGTGTTCACAATAATAATGTTGCCACTTGTCCTTGTCTTCGTGCACCAGCTTTAAAAATTCGTCCGAAACAGGAAAAGGATGCAAGCCTAGATGACATATGCACACCACTAGCACTACTAAAAAGCGGCTAATCATACTGAAAACAAATGGTAATCTGGTCTCTAATTGTATATGTTAATGCACTTGCTTTTGTCATACCTTAGTTCCATGCTGGCAAGCATTTTGGGTCTTGATAAGACGTTTTATCAGGTTCTTTAACTGAAAAACTTTCTGCGAATTGAGATTTGAATGCTGCGATTTGACCACACTGAGAAAGTTACCTCGGTAAAAGTCGTATATTTCAATAACCTGTCATGACTATGACTCCATAAAACATTGCCCATTGGCAACCATATCAACTGGTTTCAGGTATGCTACAATCATTTTTCTGCGTCACTATCTCAAAGTGAGTGGTTAACGCTCTCTCGATAACGGTGCAAAAAGTCAGGAGATTGAAGAATCATGAGAACAGCTGCTTTGTGTTCTGCACGGCTTTTGTTTCGACAGTGTTTTTACATGTAGTTGTGTGAAAAGGTCCAGTCAAATAAGGAAGTTATGCAAAAGTTATTCACTTTTCAACTGTGTCTTGATTTCACGGCAGCCCAACTAAGCAAGCAAGAGATTCATGAAAAGAGTAAGGTATGATGAGCTTAGATATCAATGGGCATCTTTCTATTTCCTTTGGTCAGCCTTTGCCTTTTTATCTTCCCCAGGGTAAGGTAACCTTATTTAAAGGACCATGATTCATGAAAAGAAAGAGGCATTCAAAACATATCTATGCGCAGTGAGTGGGTCTGGATATTTCTCAAATCCTATTGCATGAGCAAGAAGATCCTTTTGATACCCCTTTACACGTACGGGGAACTAATACAATGCAGAGATATGTAAAAGATAGTCATGTATTGTAGCTAAAAAATTGTGCATGGCAGAAAGGCATGTTTGTTGGATCAACATCCCCCGGTCAAGCAAAAAGTAGATACTACATGCAACAAAAGCGGATCAGTGTGCATTAGTGCTACCATGAATCAAGGAGTGTATTGGTGTTCTCATATTTCTCACCTTGTTTAGTTAGTTCATGATTCATGATAGAATTCAGAAACATATTAATTCGCACCTTTGGAACCTCTGGAGTTATATTCCGCTCCTGGATCATCCCTCACCACCTTGTTTCGAAGACGATAAAAGGACCAATTGGGCCAGGCCAAGGAGGCCCAGGATAGTTGCAAAGATTTACCTGAAAATAGCTAGCAACGAACACTAGCTAAGCAACAAAGGATTTCCTGTTGGGCACCAGCAGACTACGGGCCTAGGAGATACACAGAAGTGACAGCTTACCTGTCGACAGATCGTGCTTGGAATGATGGATCCATTTTCGTAAATTGAATTCTGTAACTGGATGGAGCCGTAGCAGCTTCATAGCCCTCATCAAGTTCCCTTTTGGTTGCTTGATAATCCAGTTTTCAGGCAATTTAGAAGTCCTGAAAACAGTGCAGCTCTGGGCTTTTCTTTTTGTCACTGCATAGGAATGATAACAGAATGAAGAGTTAAGAACACACAGTTTCTTGATAGGCAACAGTGTCCTGGATACATTGTGATGTTTTTTTTTAACTCAAACGTCGAGAATTACATTGTGATGTGCTGTCTACAAATTTCCCCAGTATTGAAATAAATAGCTTGAAAAGGGGCAATCGCGGAACAATTCTGCCAAGAAAGTAGCAAGTACCATGAAGAAATGTTTTATAGAACATCTTGCGAATGATTATCCTCATAGAAATTGAAAAGGGTACAACAGCAAGTGGTTGAACAAGCTATAGGATGGCCTCTGCCCTCTGGTATCAAATGACACGCAGAGCAAGCAGAGCACCACGAAGATCGTGACATGATCGTTTTGTTTTCCAGCACCTAATAAATGAGACAGGACATGGTGAAAAACATACAGAGGATGGCAAAACAACTAGGTTAGTTGGACAAGATCAAAAATTGTAAATTGAGACTGAGTACGAATTAAGCCATCTTGTAACTTCTGGATAAAGCAGGCTGAAAAGAACTCAGGCGTAATATGTGATGATATTCACAATATAAATTCATAATATTCTGTTACCAAACAAGCACTGATAAGGAAAAACGTAGTACAGGTTAGCTTAATCAGAATACGATGAATGTCTCTCAAGTCAGCACTGCAACAATTGATCTTTTATATATTTGGAACATAATCTCTTACAAATAAAGTTTTAATTTACACTTGGCCAGGTAAATTTAAAACAAAAGCAGATACAATTATACAGCTGAACCTGAAGCAACATGATTAAAATACAGAGTATACAGTATAGGTTGAATACTCTCCAAAGGGCCAGAAGAAGTGATAAATAGGGTTAGCTCCATCACCCTGCATGTTGCACATTGAATCAATTTGTTAGCCAAAGATGAAGCCAAACAACACTCCAGCACAAAAAAGGTAGAAGAATGTCAAATGACAAAAAGATTTTGTATGCCGACATGCTCCAAGAAAAAAAAACACTTGAAATTGCCAGTTTAAACCAAGCTTAGCATTTCATGTGTGCCATTGTCAGACAGAAATACAGCTATGCTAAAGAAACAATGGTTCAATGGAGTAATAGGAGTTGAAAACGATTCTGTATGTTATGTACAGGTCCAACAGTGATGCTCAAGCTACCCAGGACAGGACACAGATTATCTAAGCAGAACAACTAGGTGCCAGATATATCCAAAATCAGATATATGCAGTAGTATTATGGTTATGTCTAGGTGCCAGATATATCCAAAATCAGATATATATGCAGTAGTATTATGGTTATGTCTGCTTAGATGGGAAAACAACAAGGTTCCAGCCTAGCTTTTGATACAGCAAGTGAGGAATGCATACATCGCTTGCATAACGTATATCATGATATTTTGATTTACTGCATTTCAAGACTTTTTTTTGGGGGGTGGGGGGGGGGGGGCGCTCTGTTTAGCCATCCAAGAAAGAAAACGGCCAACTGCACAAAAAGGCCACCCATCAACCACCAAGGAGAAATGGAAAGGATATTATGGCACATGCAATCGCACATGGAGCAACAGGTTAGTTGCAGTAAGCAGTGTAGTATAGGCCTAGATTTATGTGACAACAAACTATACAAAACATCTAAATACTTGTACATACTGATTTAGTTATCTGATGGTCATCTTCAGAAAGCATGTTCCAGTTGCTCTGCCAATTTAGACATTCTCATCACCATAAGACTGCTCATATACTTGCATTTCTTGAGGATAGAATGGAGACATAAATAAGCTTGACAAATCCCAGCATTCACTAGATGACAGTGTATGCTGCAAGTAAAGGTGATTACAGAATAATTAGATTCCACAGACACACCGCATGCAAACAGTATGATTTCATCTAATCAAAATCTTCAGTGAGTCTCTATAAATGGAGAGAGCTCCAAAATGTATCCATAAGACTGCAGCTAAGATGCAAATAATCTTCAGATTGGATATAATGGGATGGCTTACACAGAAAGCATAAAGAAATCACACCAAGTATTGAAAAATTTCATGAAATAAAATTAGACGTGAAATCTGAACAATATACGTAGCAAGGCAAAACATATGATGTTATCCAACTTACATTATCATATTGAGTCCCTTCCGTGCAGGCCTCATAGTATCCCGGATTCAGAGACCATGAAGGCCTATAAGGTTCAAGTTGATCATGAGGCATGTGAGTATAAGGTTGTATCTCATACGATTGTCCCAAACTCTCCAAATTATCAACATTATTTTGGTCGTTGTATGTTGAGAAGTTCTACATCAGAATGCAAATATAATTTAGTTCAGTATCACGAGGACTGATAAAGGTAGGATTTACTATAAATACATGGCTTCGCCTGAGAAGTATATTAATTTATCAGTCCAGACAATCCAGGAAAGTAGGAAAGTATATCCCATAAGGGCTGCCAGATAACAAACCTCATAGTACTCTAACTTGTGAGAAGAAACTGTTTCCTGAGGCTCAACATGAAAATGTAGTGGCTGTTCACCAAAATGCTGATTGTAGCTAAGAATAGGTTGGGGCGAAATCTTACTGTCTTCATTGTAAGACAAGAATTCCTGCATGTAATATTAAAAAGGTTCTCAGAAGCAAAGAAGTCTGCTGCGGCAGTTTGAAAGGTTAAAAAATAATGGACCATAGGTTAAATTGTGTAAAACTGAAATATCTAGCTCCTAAAAAATAAAGAATGCTTTGTTTATTTTGGCATTTCTTGGCTACTGTACTTCTTTCGACACGTCAAACTCTTTTATTTATTAGATAAGTAGTTTTTTCCCTATTGAAGATAGCACAAATCACGTGGTTTGGAAACAAATATGTATGTGATAGTTTAAAATGGATTTGTTAGACAGCAGGACTGCATATGCCTAATGCGTTAAGTGACAGATGAACCAAACAACGTAATCAACAGATTATTTTGGTTGTTGTATGTCAAGAAGTTCTACATCAGGAAGAAAATGTAATTTAGCTCATAATCATGAGGAGTGATAAAGGTAAGATGTGCTAAGATACACGAGCTTCGCCTCAAGAAGCATATTAATTAATCAATCCAGGAAAGTCAGAAAGTCATGTCCCATAAAACAAAAATAAAACACAAAGAAATGGGTCTGCCATATAACAAACCTCATAGTACTCCAAATTGTGAGGAGAAACTGTTTCTGGAGGCTTAACATGAAAATGCAGTGGTTGTTCACCAAAATGCTTATTGTAGCTAAAAATAGGCTGAGATGAAATGTTACTGTCATCATTGTAAGACAAGAACTCCTGCATGTAATTAGAAAAAGGGTTTTCAGAAGCAAATAAGTCATGCTGCAGCAGTTTAAAAGGTTCCAAAGTAATGGATAATTAATAGGTTAATTGTACAAACTGAAACATCTAGCTCCTGGAACATAAACGATGCTATGTTTGTTTTGGCACTTCTTGGCTTCTCTTTCTACACGTCAAGCTCTTTTATATATTAGACAAGTCAACTTTTCCTATTAAAGATGGCACACATCACGTGGGGTGGAAACAAATATGTGTCTGATAGTTTAAAATAGTTTTGTTACACAGCACTTGAATGCACAAGCCTAACTAGTGCAGTGACACTGACAGATAAATCGAACAATGTAATTGGCAGATTAAACTGTCAGAACAGTATGGTTGAGCTAAGCGCCCATGCTATAAATCAAAATTACGCACTCTTATTGATTACTCATGTACGATAGGTACCTGATGTTGATATTCCTCCTCTTTGCAGACCTCCTGGTAGCTCTGATTAGGAAACCAGGTAGTTTCATCCGAAACACCATAGGACTGTTCATAGGAACGATCATAGGAAGTGTATGTGGGCTGTGCATATGCGTATGTCTCCTCTTCTGCATTCCCATACCAGGACAATCGCTGTTTCCAACCAAACAAAACAGCAGAGGAAGCCCTCATCCGTCAGTAACAAACTCAGGCAGTCAGGCGAGTTCAGAAAATTCAGAGTGGCGTGGTGTGTAGCTGCTCACATTGCTCTGATACTGCTCCTCGCCGGCGTCGTGCCACTCCACGGTCCCGGTGGCCGGCGGCGCCACCTCGACGACCACGGCGTCCTCGACGCCCCCCTTCCTGTTGGCGTAGACCGGGACCCCGAGGCAGTCCACCCCGATCCGGCGCTCCCCGTACCCGTCGGAGTGGCCGAAGAGGTAATCGAGCCCCCGCATGCACTGCCTCCAGTAGTCGCGCCCGCACGTCGAGCGGCACGGCGCCCCCGGCATGAATGGCCACCCGCGGAACACCTCCGGCGTGGCGTACACCGGCTGGTAACGCGGCGCATCCCCGTAGTCGTACGGCTTGGGCCAGTAGTACGGTTCCGCCACGGGCGGCTGCGGCGGGCTGGGCCGCGGCTGCGCGGGAGGGGACGGCAGCGACGGAGCAGGCGCAGGCCGCTGAGGGAGTGGCGGTGGCGGCTGGGGAAGCGGAGATCGTGGCTGCGGAGCAGTGGGGGCGGGGACTGAGGCGCGCGAGGAGACGGGGTAGCACGTGGCGGGGGAAGGCGGGAGCGGGGAGCCGTAGGTGGCGGAGATGTCGTAGCCGCCGCCGTAGGGGTGCGGGTTGAAGTCGTCGAATTCATCGTCGTCTAGGTGCTCGGCGGCGGTGGCGGCCATGGAGGAGGGGTGGTGGGGACGGGAGGGTGGGTGTTGAGGAGTGGGGGATCGAAGTGTGAAGAACCGAGGCGGCGGCTGCACCGGCTGGTGGCATGTTAACTTCGCCGCTTCGGGGATGATGGCGACGTGCGCAGGAGGCGTAGGCTGGAAGAGACTGGGGCATCGCCGGGAAGGAGACGACGGAGGGCCACCGCCACGACTGCCATTATTGCGCCGCACGGGCGAGTGGCGATTGTGTGCGTCAACTACAGATGGTGTGGGGGGCTTGCGGTCGCCGCGTGCCAAGTTGCCACGTGGGAACTCCAATCCCGGCGAGAGCGGCTTCACTCAACTCCAGCAGAGCACGCTTTGTATCCAAACATATTATAATACTTTGTTTAGTTATAGCCCTATTGTCATGTGTTACGATATTAATTTCTTTCCTATTCAATGAGTATTTTTTACTGAGATATTAATCTAGAAAATATCAACTACCAAATAGACTATATGTTGCTGATGTGGTGTTAGTTACACCTTAATTACAAGTCGACTAAATTTTTTGCCACACGTGCTACTCCTATCATGGTCACCGCCTGACAATTCCTCAAATTCATAACGTTGCTCATGTTTTGGTTGTAAAATTTCCTATTTTTGTATGAATAATTGACTCATGTCCTATGTTGGATGTGATTTGATTTTTTAGTAAGTGTCTTGTCTGATCATATCTTCCATGCCTTCCACTGTGTTAGATTCGTGTAGTTAGCATCAAATTGCATAATTTGAGCTTCCTAAGACAAAAGTAGGAGAGTAAGCCCGGATGCGTGAGTGAAAAACCAAAACCTTTTAGAGCCTGCTTGGTTTGCTACCAATTTTTGCCATGCCAAAATCAAGGCATACCAATAAAATTTGGCTATCAATTGATTCATGCCTAGAAATTGGTCATTTTGACCAAAATCATGGCGAGTTTCTCGAAACTTCTGAAACTTTAAGAGGTTTAAGAAAAAAAGAGAGTATTGGTTGGCACTAAACCAAATGAATATTTAAATTTCTTACCAACACTTTAGCATGCCCTGATTTTGGTAAGCCAATATATTGGCTTGCTATGATTTTGGCTTGGCAAAAACTGGCATCCAACCAACCGGGCTCTTAGTAACCTAGCAAATCAAGAAGGGGTGAGCAAGGGCTCGTAGTTGATTGAGATTGGAAAGCATGAGTGGTTGTGACAAGATATTTTGATTGGAGTTTGAAAATTAAAGTGTATTTTCTCTCAATTAGCGCACCCATATTAAGATCCAATTGAGTTAGAATGATTATAATTAATTCAACAAAATAAGACTCAATGTACATCTTTTTTTTAAAAAAAACAATGGTTTAAAACGACTAGTTGTTGTAAAATGCTGAAGTGTTGACCTAGGTTTTATTAAATGTTTATAGGTGTAGAATAAATCAACACATTTATTATTTTCAGAAATTTTGATATTACAATTTCAACATTTGAACGTGGAATGTTGAACATATGTTTCTTTTAGCAAAAGATGTTGAACATATGTTAAAAAAATTGTTGAAATAGGTTCCAAAAAATGTTGAATCAATCATTTAAAATATTTGAAAGCCACGAATTTATGAAATAATGAATTACTGAAAGTACTAAAAGAAAGGTATCTAAAAGGAAGATAGAATAAATGGGAAAAATGAAGGGAAAAAAATTAATCTGCTGGTTGCTGAATGAAACTTACGGGCCGTGGTCCATGGGCCTGTTCGACAAACACACCCACACCCTCCCCTTTTCCTGCTCTGTCTCGTCTCCCACACGCCACCGGCTCTCAATCTCCGTCGCGACCTCCTTTCCTCCCGGCGACGACAGGGCGAGTGGCACCGCGCCGCCCTTTGCCCGTTTCTCCGGAGACCGAAAGGGGTATGCCCATCCATTCTCTTCCCTTCGTGCTGTGTTAAATCGAACACCCAAACCCCTGATCTATGCTATTTGTATTCGGATCTGACCGTGTATTTTATGTAAGAACTTCGATCTTTTTTGCAAAAATTATTGGGTGTAGTCCTATACTGGGTCCGCCCCTAACTTCTAGGTGGGATCTGTGTCACTTCCGTGTGTTTCATCACCTGGGAAGAGTATGCCACATCAGTCATACCAAGGTTGTAGCGTCGATTTGCGCCTCTTTTCGTACTTGGGGTGCCAAACAAACGGATTGTTATTATTTTAGTATAAAACAGCTGTTTTCATGCTGGTGCGAGAGTTTACTAATGCAAATCCGATATATTCCTTTTCCAATTCACCCCAATCATATAATATGGTAATATTCCCATGTATAATTTCGGATTCGCAAGTCATAACTCAAACATCTAGCGACCTTTCGCCTCTTTGAAAACCACCTGTAACATATGATTTGCCCAACCGTCTCAGAGATTTGAGCCTTTGTGCTGAGGCAGACACTATTATTCGTCGTCTGTCAAATAGAGAGACATAGTGGCTTATGTTTTTCACCAAAGCCTGGACCTTATATTTCTCTGTGATGATGTACGCTGGTGCAGTAATAACAAAGAAATTTGGTTCTGCTCCGTAGCAGTTTGGCAGTTAAATTTTGGAAAATTTCTTGATGTTCACAAGTGGAACCTTTACATTAACTTCTGCTAGCGATCTATGTATGTCTTCAAGTTCTAAAGATTTAAAGGATGCTCTTCTTTGGAGAATTTGTTGTTATTCTTATGCAAGGTATAGCTTGCTCTGTTGATTTCGTTTGGGTCAGTGTTTTATTACCTTCTCTTCTGATGACAAGCAGGAGTGAAGCTAATATGGCTGCCTTGCCGCTGGCCACTGCTGAAGTATGTGATGCTAATCCTCATTTGATTATGAATGGTGAGCTTCGTGCTCTCCATCCCATCTTCCAAATCTACGGAAGGCGCCAAGTTTTTGCTGGTCCTATTGTGACGCTGAAGGTCTATGAGGACAATGTTCTGATCCGTGAGTTCCTTGAGGAGAAAGGCCACGGCAGGGTCCTTGTGGTTGATGGTGGTGGGAGTTTGCGCTGTGCCATTCTGGGTGGCAACCCTGTCCAGCAGGCACAGAACAATGGGTGGGCTGGCATCGTGGTGAACGGGTGCATCAGGGATGTTGATGAGATCAACGGCTGCGACATTGGTGTTCGAGCTCTCAACTCCCACCCGATGAAGGCAAACAAGAAGGGCATTGGTGAGAAGCATGTGCCTGTGACCATCGCAGGAACTAGGATTTGCGATGGCGAATGGCTCTATGCCGATACGGATGGCATTCTTGTCTCGAGGACGGAGTTGACCGTGTAGACCCATTCCCTCTTTGTACGTGTGTATAAGAATTGGGCACATAAAAGCAGGGCTGCTCTTGTCCTTGCCTCTTGGCGTTCTGTCTGAACCTGTAATAATGGATTGTTGTTGGATCACACAATTGCCAGGAATAATTATTGGATGTTACAAATTGTTGTCGATCAATTTTTGGAATTGTGAACTCTTATTCTGGTGAAGTTTCGTCTGCACGATTTACATTGGATTCCTTGTTGGTGTACTTCAAAAGGGAGTGTTGTGTGTCTTGCCAGCAACTTTTATGGAGCATTTCCTTTTCCGCGGAGAGAATTCTTGTGCCTCGTGCAGGTTTGTGTAGCAATTCAGTCTGCACCAGAGCTGCTCGTGATCTTGCCTCCGGAGGAGGAAGAATGCTCTCCTAACAAAACGGTGGGCCATAATCGGGCCGGCCCAACGTAGAGGTATTCTCGTCGTCGTCGTCGTCTCCTCACGGTGCCTGTCCGACGGACGCCATGGCGAGGCAGCATCAAAACTCTGCTCATATTATTAAAAAAAAAACTGCTCAGAGTGTGGCACCAAGAAGCTAGGGATGTGACTGCCTTGATCAATGTGTATATAGATCTGTTAGAGTTGTATTCTATGTGTTGATGAAGCTAGTGCATCTTTGAAGGTCTATCTCTGAGATGACTGTTTTTGCCTAACAGCTAACGGGTCTAGAATCGGTGTACGATCCACCATCTCCACAGCTTGTCATCTAAACTAATCGACCCTTCTTCAGCACCGGATTTCTAACGAAACATTGACGAACGGAGAGAAGAAAAAGGCCAAGACATGAGGTGGCCGTAGAAAATTAGTAGTTGTTCACAATCCATGATCAACATGGTAATCTGCGTACGCGGTCAACCAGTAAGAACTTTTCGTACCAAACACGCGCCGGTGGGGTGGAGTGGAGTCCCTTGCAAGCCGCGCTAGAGCAGAGCAGCAGCTTCCTCCGGTGCCCGCCCGCGGCCAAACTCTGAAAGCAAAGCAAGAAGCAACGCGCGGCCCGCGTTCCGGCGAGTAGAGGACAGCGACCGGCACGGCGCGGGCAGTCCCCAATCCAAACCCGCCGGTTTCCCACCCTTCCTTGCCCCCTGCCTGGTGTGTCGTGAGCAGATCAGCAGAGCATCTCCCTCCTACTCCCTCGCCCTCTCCGGCTCTCCCCTCCCTCTCGCGGCAGATCCCGAGGCGGCTCGGCTCGCATTTCCAGCTCGCTGCCCCCGCCCCGACGACACGCGATCCCAAGGCCGAGGTCAACTCGAATCCACCACACCACCACTCCCGCGCCCGCCTTAAACGCAGCCGCGTGCGTCGTCCACCACGACGCAGTCGCAGCCGCAGCCGGAGCAGCAGCAGCAGCAGATCCACCACCGACGCGCGCGGCGCGCGCGCAGGCGCGGAGCCCTGGATCCCGTGGAGCAGGAGGCGGTCAAGCCGTCGCCCACGCCCCCCGGGCGCATCCGCTACCGCACGCCCTCCTCCCCGGACCTCCTCCTCCCCACCGACGCCAAGATGCGCCCGCGCTACTCCGCGCTGCCCAACGGCCGCCAGGACACGCTCGCCGACCGACTACACCGCTACCGCGGCGTCCTGCTCGTCCTCCTCGCCCCGCTCGCCCTCGTCTCCCTCGTGCTCCTCCTCATGCCGCGCTCGCCCGCATCCTCAACCGCCGCCGCATCCTCCAGGAGGTCGGGGCCCTTGGACGCCGCCGCCGGTGCTAAGAGGTACGCCGTCATCTTCGACGCCGGGAGCTCCGGCAGCCGCGTCCACGTCTTCTGCTTCGACGCCAACCTGGATCTGGTCAACATTGGCAGCGAGATCGAGCTCTTCGTCCAGGTAAACTACACTAACTAATTGTACCGGTAATGCACATCAATTGGATCTGGATCTGGTCCACATCTCCTCATCATCTTACCGCCCTTCCGCTCGCAGAAAAAACCGGGACTTAGCGCCTACGCCAGTGACCCGCGGGAGGCTGCCGAGTCGCTCGTCTCTCTCCTTGATGAAGCCAAGCGAGTGGTACCTGCGGAATTGCGCGACCAAACTCCCGTCAGAGTCGGGGTGGGTGGCACGCCGCACCAGTAGTTGATTTTGTAGTCGGTGCTTGATGATGTTCTTATTGCCCTCTTTCTCTACTCATGCGCAGGCCACCGCAGGGCTGAGGAATCTGGGAGCGCAGAAGTCTGAGGAGATCTTGCAAGCGGTAAATTTCTCTTATACCCTTTTCTTGTGAGTGATGTCATAACTGTCTTCATCAGTGGGCATAGTATTGTTTCTGTAATAAATTCGCTTTTTTTAGTTTTATTACTATGATCATAATTATTTTTACTGACTCAACTTGACCGCTGCCGGATCCACGATTGGTGCAGGTTAGGGATCTTCTTCGTGATAAGAGTTCGTTCAAAAACCAAGCAGATTGGGTTACGGTTCTTGATGGGTCGCAGGAAGGGGCGTACGAGTGGGTATGATGCTGCCCTTATGTAACCATTGCTCTTCGGCATTACCATTGTCCAGCTGATTCTCAGAATGTTTGGCACCATGCAATGTAGCTCAGGCTCTGTATTGATGGCATTAGCTAGTGTACCTGCAATCACTTGGACTTAAAATACTTCAGTGGGCAATCAGTCTGTCAATCTTTTGGACAAATGATATCCAGCATGCTGCAGTATATAGTTGTATATAAGCCAGGGTTCAAACCAGTGTAGATTCATAAAAGTTAATAAGTTTAAATTCATCAAGTTCTAATACAATAAGGCTAGAAGGTGTGATAGAGGTTTTGATATCTCCTGATCAAACAATCCATGTGAGGTCTTAGGATTTATTCACAGTTGGTGTGGAAGTGTTGAGAAATCACTTGTGTATTTCCTTTTAAATTCAGACTTTACTCTGGAAAGTCAGAAACATGTATAACTCCTCTTTCTCTTCTTATAGGTCACTATCAATTATCTGTTGGGAAATTTGGGAAAGACTTATGCAGACACAGTTGGAGTGGTCGATCTTGGTGGTGGATCTGTCCAAATGGCATATGCTATTGCAGAGAAGGATGCAGAAAAGGCTCCTAAACCATCTGATGGGGAAGACTCATATGTGAAGAAACTCTTCCTTAAAGGAACCACATATTATCTTTATGTTCACAGGTCAGTGTTAAAATTCTTCTGATTGCTGCTGTTTTAAAAAATCCTTCTAATTTATGAATCTTGCATGTGGAAACCTAAGGATTAA